>NC_045637.1:74990248-75301498 GCF_009829145.1 Chiroxiphia lanceolata
AACATAAAATAAAAAATGCTTACATTTATATGCAGAGTATCAAACGTCACACTGTATCACAACCTATTTCACTTAATATTCAAATACTTAATTTGTAGTTTCAATTTTCAGATTTTTACTCTGTCATCTTTTGCAGATATCTACTTGCTAAAAAAATTCTTAAAATACAGTATGAAAAGAAAATTAGTTCATTAAAATTTTTTGAGTCTTTGTATATATATATTGATATAATGTGACCATTACAGCATAAGAAACAAAGTGATTCTCTACATAGTCTATAGACAATTACTGAAACACTAACTATCTCCTGACAATGTTAATAATTCTTTGATGGTCATGTCCCCTTGGGGCTTTTTTGGATTAAACTGAAGTGACTACTGTTCACTTCAGAAGTGTAGAAGGTATTTGAAAACACTGCTAAAAAGAAACCACTAGACATGAACAGTTAGTTCATCATCCTATATACCAAAAAATCACCTTATCTGGTGATGTTTTCTGGAGCAAAAATGGAACAGAAATTATTGCAAGGCAGCAAGACAAATGATGAAGCAACACTGCTCAGTCACACTGATCAAAGCTGCCATGTGGCACTTAAATATTCTTCAGAGTTCCTATGTCTGTTAATCTTTTCCTGTTGCAGAGATGAGACAGCGTTATGCAAATTTGAAATGGGAAAAGATAATTTCCATTAGCAGCAAGGCCGCTAATTTTAAGAGCTCTTTTGTAAAGAAAGACCTCTTCACTGAATGGTGAAAGCATGTGCCAGGTAGAAGTGAAAAGTTCAAAGCATTATTGACAGATACACTACTTAGTGCAGATTGTGCACACAGAATATTAAAAGCAGTGCTGCCATCTCTTGGTTGGTTTTGGCTGTAGTAAACATGCATTTTATTTGCCACATATGAAAAAAAAAAGCCAAAACCGAAACTGCAGAAATTAATACCACAACATGACAATGTTTAGAAATGTCCAAACCACAAGAAATAAAAAGGTAGCATTCAAATATTTCAGTAAATGGGGTTACCCACATATTAAGTTTGTGTCTCCTTGTTTGCCATATAGGAAACACATATACAGTGGTGGATGGTTTTCCCCTTTCTATTCTTGCCTTTGGGGTAATTTTACTTCCTGAAATAAGATCATATCTGGGGTAGACAGAAAGGAAATGTCTCAGAGAATAGACAGGATGTCATCTGTTAAATTCTAAGCCTAAAAGTGTATGAGTCCCGCAGGGAAGATTTCTACTGGATTTCATTTTTACTCATGAGAATATGTGTTCTACATTTCTATTTTTTATAGGCATGCATATAAGTATTTATATATATACAAGAATGTATAAGCAATACAGTTGCCCCGTTACACTGGAGGAATAAAAATGCATTTATCAATATCACATAGATGTTGGATCCCACCCTTCTGGCAGAATCCAAAACCTTCCCAATGAAATAACAGTTATAGCCCTGTCTTCTCTTTCTTTCTACATTTCTGGTCCCCTGATATGCAAACAAGGGTTATATTATATTTCCTTCCATAGGAAAAATATAATAAATATAATAAAACGTGGTGCAAGAGAAACCTGAATACTGTCTCTCTCACAAATTAACACTCCTAAGATTCTTAAAATAGATGCTTATTGCTGTGGCCCTATTCACCTAAGCTTTTACTTGGATACAAAATTTTGAGACCTTGAAAATAGTCCTGTCTAACTTACTTTTAATGTACTCCCAAGAAACAGAACTTGTTTATATATGAATCTTGTGCGGAATATTTCCTCCCTACAACTCCAGTCTCTCAACTGTAAATGTAAAACTCAAGTCAATCCCTAATATGCCCTAAAAACAGATTAATTCATTAGGCATAGAGAGAGTGTAAGTCACAAAATTCAAAAGCACTTTCTGAAACATATATCTCATTTAGGTTTGATTCCTCAATTTAGATTGAAAACGATATACATGAAAATGATATACACGAAAGACAAAAAACTCCACATTTGTTATTCCAACTTCAATAATGAAACAAAGTTGCTTCATTAGTTATTTTCTGTTACCTTTGCAGGGCTCATCCTTGCTTATCACTAAACTATAGAGAAATTAAGGTTACAACATGCCTCTGGAGATCATTTAGCTCAACTCTCTGCTCAGAGCAGGTCCAGTTAGATCAAATTGCTCAAGGTTGTCTTCATGCGAGGATTCAATACATGTGAGGATGAGATTCCACAACCAAACTGTGCACCTGTTCCCAAACCTGACTGCTCTTGTGGTGAAAATAAAAGTCATAGTATCTAATCAGAATTGCCATGTTGCAGTTTGTGTCCATTGCCTTTAATTACGTCAATGCTGCTCATGTCTCCCATACTGTACAAGAGGTCCCCCTGAGCTGCTTTCTATTCAGGAAGCCCCAGTCGTACTGTTGGATGGGATTATTCCATTTCAGATGCAGGACTTAAATTGTGTGCAAAATGGAAAGAACTGCAGGGCATAAATGACAATTGTCACAAGTGATTAAATGAAGTAGAGGGTAGAAAGGTAATAATGAAACATACTCTTTTCACTGAGTACCCACATCCAGTTTGGGTTTTTTTACAGGAGCTATTTGGCAGCTCAGCTCCTTGTAACCCAGGGTACTGGTGCAGGATGGGAAAGGCATCAGATTATTAATTATCTGATGCAGCATGACACTTGAGTAATGAATCACAATTTGCAATATAACTCTGTCACACACAGCTTCCTACTGCTTTGCTTCTGCATGGGTAACTCATGGCACCTCATGGATGCGAGTAAGCACTCTGTGGTACTGGGGCCACTCTGTAAGTAGTAAGAGAAGAAAAGGAAAAAAAAAGAGAAGCCAAAAGACAAAAATGGAAAGAAATCCCATGATAAACAGAATTTAAAATCTGCCATAGATCAAACTAAGACATTCTGCTTATAGTTGCAAAAGTATGCTAGCAATTAGTATGTCAGGTAACACAGGAGAAGAAGAGAAATGCTCTGGTAGTAAGCTGCATGGAAACTAAATAAAAAATTTCCGAACACTGTACAAATTTAACAGATTAGAAGTATCTCAATATCATGAAATTCTGTATTCTATATCAATATTGCTAAAATCAAGCAATTCAACTCGCATACTCAGACGTTTTCTTTCCAGATCCCAGCTTTTTTATCTATGGAGATAAAAGCAAAAATAACCTTCACATACTTAAGGCTGAATGGATCCACCCACCTACTTAGCTGAGGTTTTGACCTGATGTGTTCAAAGTAAAAAAGAATCCTTAATACCAAAGTTTGCTTAATTACTTAAAATTGAAGAAGTTGCAATGGAACTTCTGAATATGCCATTCTGAAACTACTTTCCAAATATAATTGAACAAAATATTCAACAATAAAAATGAGAAAGGGTCCTTCATCATATTGTATGGACTAGTCACAAACACGACAAGAGAAACAGACAGGCAGTGGGAGATGCAATTTTATGTTATGTTACAAACAAATTTTACTTGTAGGTGACATCAAGAATATAGAGACAGATTTTGTACTCAAATATAAAACATTGCTTAGAACTGTTTAAAATAATTTATAAAGAAACCAAAAATAATGCTTTTTAAGATGCCTGTTGCAGTATTTAACCATATAATTCAAGTATTTTGCCTTGCAAATTAGAGTTTCAAACTAACAAGTGGCACCCAAAAAGGCATAGCCTTGTAATATCAAAGTCACCAGATGTAAGAGCTGGGACTGTTCAGCTTGGAGAAAAGAAGGCTTGGGGGAAACTTCATGTCTACAAATACCTGAAGGGAGGGTGCAAAGAAGATGGAGCCAGACTCTTTGCAAGTCATGATCAGAGCCAATTGCTGCATGAACACTGGGAGATGCTTTTTTACTGGCCAAGCAGTGGCACAGCTTGCCCAAGGAGGTTGTAGCATCTCTGGCCTTGGAATCATTCAAGAGCTGTCTGGACATGAATATGGACAAGTGGCTCTAGGTGGTTCTACCTGAGAGGTCCCTTCCAACCTCAACTATCCTGTGATATCAAGTAGGCATAAGAATAACTTGCACATGATATGGCATCGGTGTCACTGTACCAAAAGCAATTGTTCTGCACTAGCTGTAGGAGCTGATGACAATATGTAACTATCAAAATATTTGAAGACATTCTCCAAGGTCTAAAGCATCTTTTATGTATGACAGTTGTTTCTGTAGTTTTCCAGGAAATTAGGTTCATTAGTGTTAATAGCATTTGGGATAAATTAATCACTTTTCTTCAGACACATACTATATTAACAAAAATGGTAATTATTACAGTGTTTTATGTACTATTGACATCCTGTGAGTATATAATCTACTTAACTATGAATTTTTATTCACAGTACCAGTCTCTGACAAGGCTTTTATCTAGCACTGCTTAAATTAAAATATCTAACCCTGGTAGTGTATCTGATAGATCAATAATAATCTGGACCCAAGTTTTCTACTTTTTCACAAGACACACTCAGGAGACTTCTCATCAGTGCACCAACACACTGATAGTATTGTGACTGATGGTCACGGTATGGAATTTTCAGTGTCCTATTGCTCTGTCACTTTCTTTACAAAATATGCCAGCCAGTAGAATTTGTCTAATTGCTCACCGCCTGTTTGCTATAGAGCACTTAAATAAAAAAAAATAATCCCCTAAAGATATGTTTCTTGTCACTGAGGCATTAGAAAGGAAAACATTCCAAAATCATTGGTCCAGAAACGTGAACAGATAGAAATATATAATACTCTAATGATGTGTTTCTGATAATGGCTTCTCCTTCCCTGAAAACCAATGGGGGCAGTACTGAAACGTGCTCTAGAACTCTTCAGGAAAGGCTTCTCAAAGCTTCACTCGTGGCAGCCCATTTTATGGGTGGGACAGTGGGCCAAAGGGTAATGCCACAGCCACCTGTAACCTTTCTTTTTCAGTACCATTCCTAAAGGCTTTCCAAGCTGCAATATAGGAATGCTTGATAGTGTTACTTAATACTTTCACTGAATCTCATTTCTCTGTACTACGTTATTGTTAGAGATTTTCTTAGGAATCTTACTGATATTATGTTCTACTTTTAGTTAGAAAAACCGGGGATAGATCCTAATTCAAGGGACATTTTCAGAAACTAAGTAATCACATTTATTTATATAAGACAAACAATACAGGCTGAAGGTATAACTATTGACTGAGAGAAGGAAATGGAGTATCTTTTTCTCATCTTCTACTTAAACTAGGACTGCCTTGCATCATATATAAAGTTCAATTAATGATGCTTTTGTCCTATATAAGCTCAGAGAGAATAGTGCTCTCCCTTAAAAAATGTATGCCTTGCACCATATATAAAGTTCAGTTAGTGATGGTTTTGTCCTATATAAGGTCAGGCAGAATAGTGCTCTCCCTTAAAGAATATGTCAGTAACAGTGAGTTTAAAGGTTTAAAGACAGCAGTACTTTAATCATCCACAAATTGGCCAATAACAGTGGCTTAGTTATTGAAATGATTAACATATATGAGAGAAGACAGAGAATGTTATGCTCAGGAAATCTTCTGCCCATTTTTCACCTTAAATTCACAAAATGTCCTGTTTTAGAAACTCAGCATGGTTTCCAGCATTCAACACAGCTCTTGGCTATTCTGTAAACTGTATGTCTACATCCAGGCCCTGAAGTCTCTGCATCCTCCAGTGTCATGACTCAAATGAATCTAGACAGTATCAGTTCTTTGTAATTGTCTGTTAAGCACAAGACTTCTGTTAAAAAGAAATTAGTTGGTGTGGAGATATCTATACCAAAGGAAAATCCATCTAAAATTTGTCCCTTTCTTTCATATCACCATTATAAAGATAATAGATAGTGGTACATTTTGTACTATTTATCTCTATCCTCTTATCTGAACTTTTCACAAGAGAGCTTCCTAGTTATAATGAAGAAGAAAAATAAGATGTGCTCCAAGAAATTCCAAGATTAACGAGTCTGTTACGAAATTTTCTTTAGCGTCCAGCGTTAACCCATTGCAGTGTACTATTTGAGGTCAATTCAGTTTCCTAGAACATCTCTGAAGAACATTCCACAGTCAGAAACCTTTCACAGACAAGTTTGCGCAGGTTTGCCACCTTTAAGGATGAGCCTTAAGTGCTTATGTTATCCACAGCTGTGATAAGGATAAAAGCAAACTTTCTAACAGCTAGGTACCAGTCTTTGATAGTGACCCCATGGCAGATTGTCTCCTAGGGCCTCATCTGAAAAAAAGATATGAGCCTGTCTCAGACAAGGCTGTTACCTGAAAACCAAAGAAAACCTATCAGGAGGGAACCAAAAACATTTTCGGGAATGTGAATGAGGCCTGTTTTACAGCAGCGTGTGCCTCCATCCTCCTGGACAAAGAGAAGTGTTTGCCATGGATGTGCCATGGATGTGGCATGGATGTATTTTCAATGTTTTTTTTCTATCTCTGTCTTATCCTACTTCCCTACAGTGCTAATGTAGGATGTACATTCTCAGGAAAGTATATGTGTCCAGATCTCTGAAGATTAAATTGAATCTGTGAATCAAAGAGGAAATCATAAATCAGTCATGGCTGAGTGTCAGGGCTCTATATGTGTGCACATCCAGGATGTTAGTCATCAGTTCCCTGGGTTGACCAAAACCTGCCAAGCTTGGGCGAAAACAACTGACACCCTGGACTAATTAGAGCCAGTGGACTGACTGATCTCCAAGCTGACTGTTCTTTAACACACATACTGTCCATGAGCATATGGTCTGTGCAACAGATAGATCCAGCTGATCAAATACTCTGGAATCACGGAGAAATACTTCTCAGTGTGGTGAAACTAGGGTGAAAATTGCTGAAGGGCTGTTTTCCCTGCCCATCTACCCCTCTCCCTTCCTAGCTTCCCGGAGAGCAGAAAGGCATTTAGATTAATTAACAGAGATGTATTAGGATGTTCAACCAATGGTTTATCTCTTACTGCTATACCTTGTACAGAAAAAAATATTTCTCAGATGAAAAGACTGCCCAGAGTATTGCTGAGAGAGCTCTCTGACTATCCAGGAAGAATCTCAAAGCATCACACAGTGAGGACCTTTTCATTAACCAGAAGGAAATGAGGCAATTAAAAACACAGCACAATCACATAAACAGCTTGATTTTGAGAAAATCACAGTCCACTGTTTGAAACTTGTGTTTATCTACGATTTCAAGTCTCTCTAAGTCCAGTGCAGACTCACATTCTTAAATGTAAACTGAAAGTCAAGGTAGGACCAGGAACAGTTGCTGTTCAATGAGGAACTGGAATATGAACTGGTCACTTCAGGTACACTTCAGATACAAGAAATCCATAGCAACCAGCTGTCCTAGCAGAAGCTAAGGATCTAATTGAAGAGTCTTCAGCTATAATTTCTTTAAAAGAGATTGTTCCATCAAGGCAGTACTACATGAAAGATGAGACCCAAACCAACACGCCAATTCAAGACAAAGCAAATATTATATTTACACATTTTGTCCAAAAGCAGTAGTTGAACTAAGGTGGTTTGACGAGCCAGATCTGTCACCAAACTGACCACACAATTACTGGAGAAATAAAATTGTGAAATAACCATTAACTAGAAGAGGTTAAAAGAACTGCCAGACTGGTACACTTTCCCAGATGCAGCTAAAGCTGTGTTTGTATCATTATTAGGCATTAACCTACGCAGAGGATCTCATAAGAGATCCTCATTTATATCATCCTCCTTTGTGCCAGGAGCTATTATATCTTGCATGTTTTTAATAGGTATTGTAATCACATAAGTCTTCATTCTTTTCTAAAACTCTAAAAAGCATGTATATAATTATATATAGTGGACCTATAATGAAACAGCTTTCTTTAAAAACCACTTCCATTTCAATTTCTAATAAACCATTATTCTTTCATGCTTTACTACTTACACAACAACCTGAATCATGTGAAATGCTTCTACTGTTTACTAGACATCAACTGACCTTGGGATAACATCCACCTCAGAAATAATTTCAGTGAATGAAATTATGTTTAGCTATACGTGAAAGACCTAGACAGTTCTGATGAGAGAGTATACAGCTTAATAGAGGTCCAGGTTTCAGGAATTGCATTACTGCTTGCATCAGCCTAAATGATCCTGCAACAACCATCTCACATTGACACAGCTTGCAGATTTATGCACTGTGTAGCAAAGAGCCAGTCTTATCACAGCTCATCCACTATCAAGTGTTTGGAAAAGATAAGAATTCATTTGCATTTTTAATGACGGTTCAATGTCTTGACTTCTTTGCAGATGCTACATTGACAAATATAAATTATAGCTGCAAAAATTCACTTCCTCTAGGCTTACTACATATATTTTGGGGATATATTTCTTCAACAGAGATCAAGTACATGTATGGCACCAACTGACAGATGTGAATAATTATGCAGTATTTAAAGCTATATTAATTCTTTGACAGGGTATTTTAGTATAACCTACAACCTCCTGGGTCAGAGGATGGCAAGCTTTATTTGCATTCCAAGTCCACCCTTTCAGTAACAGAAATCCTTAAAAAGGGTTGTCAGTTGATATCCACAACACAGAAATTAATTTTTTCCATGCCTTATTTTCCTCCTCATTCTGTCCTCATCAGGCAAATATGTATGGAAGATTGAAATAGTCCACATTCATTTACTAATTTACCTAGTTATTAATGATAGCTATTGGGCAAATGTTGAGAGAACTATCTGTTTTGTTTAGTTTTAACAGATACCTGTCGTTTCACCAATGTCCTTGTTCTGAAAAGTGTAATAAAATGAATGTATGATAGTCTCATAGTAAAACATTCACAAAAAGACAATCTAAGATACTGTGAATGATCTATGCACTATATATATGACTTTAGTATCAGCACATGACCTTCTTAGTACGGAGGTTTTAATGGTGGAAGCTAAGCTGAGATGAAGAAGAATTAGCAGAAACCACCATAAAATTACATAAACCACCTTGAAAGTCCTTTAATTAAGCATTTAGTTCTGATATATTTCCAGGAATCTACACTGAGTTTATGTGATTTCTTAAGTCTTTCATAATTCTGTACATCCTGAATTGAACACTAGTCACTCACTTTCAAGATGTTAATTTCTTACACTGTGTGACTGTGAAACATTAACCACTCCTGCTCAAATCTCAATAGATTAACAAGGCAGCACGTCTGTTGAAGGATTTGTTACGGCATGGTAGATAACATTTATCTAAATTCCATGCTGACATGTACAATATGCAACTTCACTGAAAAATTTGTATTTAAATCAGCTGAAGCATCTTGTATCATTATCACATGCATTTTATAGCAGCTATTTCAAAAATGCAACAGCAATTTCCTGAAGGAGCTTCCATGGGAAACAACAGGAGCAGCAGCAGCAGCAGAGGGTGGTTGTGCAGCACTTCTTCCAAATGGTTCACCTATTTACAATTCCATTATACACTATAGTGACAGTTACATGTAATTCTCTCTCATGCTAATGCTTTGATTATATGCAAAAGGTATAAAAAGTGGAAGTAAATCACTGTTGACAGAATATACACTGCAGGAGACTCAACTATGTTTTGCTGTAACAGCGATGGATAGACTGTTTGGCAGATAAGGAATTGGTTGGATGGTCACATCCAGAGAGTAATGGTCAACAGCTCAATACCTGAATGGAGATCAGTGATGAGTTTATTACAGTATGAAACTTTTCTCAGTATTATCTACTCTACTATTAAACACAATACTTTGAGAAGCAACAGTGCTATTTCACAAACCCATACCCAAACAGAAAACTTGGCAATTCCCACTTAGGTTAATTAATGTGTGTCCATCAAGAGAGGATAAAAACAAGTATGTATTTGTTGGACTGTACATTTAGTATTTGCTAACAGCAATTTTGTTAGGAAACAACATATTTGTTTTCTTAGACTTCTCTTTTTTAACTTTTAGATTTTTCCTAAAAAATTAAATATTTGACTTGTTTTATATACCCTTTCATCCTATTATATAATTTTATTTATTATTTATAGTTTTATTTGCATTCTCATTCATATTTTACTTTAAGAACTTCATATTTGTACAACTATTTTGAATTGTTTTCTCACGAGAGAATCATTTGCATCTAAGATGACACATCAGATTCTCCAGCCTTGAAAGAGGCTTAAAGTAATTAGACTTACAACTCTTCTTTAAAACCAACAGGAATTGATAACTTTACCAAGACTTCTTTGAAAACCTTAATCAGAAGATTGATTTATTTTTTTTTTAAATTCTTCATTTACCGAACGTACCTTTTGAATACAATTTTAATTATTGTTTACATTAGCCATAATATTTTTTCCATATTTTTACAACTTTTTTTTCTATTTTACATAAGTTTCTCTTCGAGATTCCAACGTATTTGCTATGTTTGCTCTACATTTCCATTTCATTTAGGCACAAGACACAATCGCAAATGTGGATGCAGCCTTTGCATGCACCACATGTGTGTGCCTGTGTGAGGCACAGAATATACTCATGCCTTTTAGGATAACTGAGAGAAGCATTCTCTGGCTCAGTGCTCTCAGCTCCACACAAAATGAAATCACAATCTAAGTCTCTACCCTTCTACTTCTTGCAAGCAATGATTGGACAGATAACTTATTGCTGTAATGAAAAACATTTCATCCACAGACACTCTGCAAAGAAAAGAAAGAAACAAAAAAAGCCAGGTACTAACCCAGTCCCACAGTGAGTTATAGACTTGGAATTGCAAAACTGAAGTTAAATTGCAAAGTTAATTCTATCTTATGAACCCAGTGAAGCAAAATCAGATGCTTTAGGCATTTTCTCCAGTCCCACACTGAGTTGCCCCCCCTTTAGACATCTGTCCTGCTAGTTCACCTATTCTTGGTTGCTTTTTATCACCAATGCACTTAATTTTTTTAATTTAGTAAAGGCAGAGGTTTTTTTCTATTGCTAGCCTTTGCATCCCTTTAGACTGATGTTAAATAAAGATGGCAAGCGATGTCCACAGTATAGTACACATTACTGTATATATCGGAAAATTTTATCTGTAAGGTAAACTACTCACAATACAGACCATGTAAACTAAATCTGAATCAATGCAGCAATAATAGCTCCTTATTTTGGTGAAGATATTTCAGTGCAACATTTGAACTATTTCAAAAATTCAGTCAAAGACATTTCAGTGTATTCTGTCATTGTCTTGGGCTTTTAGTAAAATACAGATGTAGTCATTCATGGCTGATTATCTCACCTAAAAGACAACAAAATTATGTGTAGCTCTGGTGTCTCAGCACCCCTTTAGGGCAGCGAGGAAGGCTGCCTTCTTTCTGAGGCAACCAAAACAGTATTGATGAAGATTCCACCTCTGCCACTTAGTTAACTCATAGGTTTAAATAGGATTAGTCCCTACACTCCAAGAGTTCTTTGAATTAATTCAGTTTCCTCCCTTTGACCTCTGTGATGGAGTATTAGTAAGTCTGTAGGTGGTAAAACAAGAAATTAGTATTGTTCTTTGACTTTTTTTATTTTTTAAGCAATTTTAGATAGCTAACCTTAAGCTGCAGTGGCACATCTTTTTGCATGCAAACGCAAGTAGTGTACACAGGCGCTAACTAAATACATTGATGGAATGGGATAAAATCTGACATTTTGGAATGTAGGAACTGCTACTAAATCAAATTTTTAGAGTGGTATAAAATTCTCACTTTAATAGAAGGAATAAATCAACTAGTGTATATTCTGATATTTGTATGCCCTGCAGCACATCATCTGTGTACAAATTACAATTTTACTAGAAAACAAGGAGCACTTTTCAGTAAACAAAACCAGTTAGAAATAAGAAAATCATTTATGTAGAAAGGAAATATACACATACTTAAGCCATTAACAACCTGGTAGGAACGAAGTTTCCCCCGGAGCTCTTAACAGTTGTTTGACTGAGACAGTTTCAATGTGGCACACCCAAAAGCAGATGGATGGAAGACAACACTCCCTCACACAAACATGAATCATGAATATCAATTTAAGTTTTCAAGAATTTAAAACTCCTTGAAATAATTTCATCATTTTTCTTGTCACAGTGTCTTCCCATACTCCCTGATACCCAGAATTTCAACTGAGATATAAAATAGATTTGTACTGTTCACTTATGTTTTGCTACTGTAGGTCCTTTAGAAGGCAGAGCAAAATTTTACTGAGATATTACAAATCCATAGAAAGAAGAAAATAACAAAGTAACAGGATAATAAACAGTTTCAAACACTTTTTTCATGTGTTCTTTACAGCCTTGAGAAATTCGAGATAGTTTAAGGGTCCACAGTGGATTACCAGTTTTGTATGTCACTGGTGGGGTGTCCTTAAGATTCTCAAAATGAATATGTTTGTTACCTTCAGAGTATGTTTTTCAAGTAAAAATTTTTCCAGTTTGGGGCTTCATGCTGAGCACACACACATTAGTGATGAAGTTTTGATTAACTGATCCAGGGTAGGGCTGCTAAGCAGGTCAAGATAACTCCCTGTCTGATGGATTTACTTGAATCTATGACCATCAACACATTTAATGTCAGTATTTCAGTGTTTTGGAACAGGGTCCCAAATTCACTATTGTCAGACACAGTGAAACATAACTTCACATAACTTCATGAAATCCACAGACTTCCATGCAGTTTTCAGTGTCAAATTTGCTACCTGAAAAGACAGAGCGCCTATTGAAACATAACTGAGTTTTGCAATGTTCACCATTAATGACATTTATGAGCCAGCAAAGCTATAAAATGGGATTATACAGTAAATAACATCACAAAACCTAAATATTGCTCTGGCAGTGGAACCTCTGTGTACAGAGAATAATTTCTCAGAAACGTAAGATTTTCCCCCTTTTCCCCAGTAAAAACTCACTGCTTCCATTACGATCCATGTTCACTTTTTACACTTCCCCTCTCTTGAGAATCCAGTCATAAAACATCTTGAATTAGTTTATTACCTCAAAAATGGACTTAAAAATCCTTATTCTTAAATCCATGACAGTTCTGGAAGTCACTACCATCAATAAATTGGCTATTCCCCTCAAAGCACATGGGCTGAAGACCATGATTTTGACTTATTAGCTGTAGCCTCAAGAGTTATTATTGAAAGAGTTTCAACTTTTGTTTGATTGAAACTGCAGGGTTAAACCAGGAAACCTCCAGCACAGAAACAGCAATGGAAGATATGCTTAACTTGAAACAAACATTATTAGCTTTTATCTTGAATCGAGGCCTTACTTGATTTCTCCTGAATTACAGAAAGGATTAAATTCAAGTCCTTTTGTTTCAGTTCTGGTTCTGATATATTTCTTGTCAATTACTGGTTGTGAAAGTAAAAGGAACAGCAGTTAATCTTTAAAGAAAGTTTGTCAAAACTAAAGGTATTCTCCATACATACTCATTTCTATTTCTCTTCCTTCTTTGTGGAAGCACCTCAAGTTGTGTGACTTCAGAATTAGTCAAGCTCATTTTACAGTATCACTGTCACACTGAAAGAAACATATAGTTAAAGGAAGCATAATTTTGTGTTATTTTCTGTTGTTATACTGTAGCCATTCTCAGTCTTTTCTCCTCTTAACTCCCAACATATGATTGGATTAGTTATCAATAACTACTAGAGCTATTCGTAAAAACATGAAATACAGACATGCACTACTATCCCAACATTTGTTCTTTTGAGCTAGACATTTTTAATTAACTCTTTTTTTTCTCTCAAGTCAGAAAAATTACTACAAAGAATAAGCATAATTTACAATGCATGCAATTACAATCCCTGACACTTGTCAAGCTGGTTTGCACTAAAAGGTATTTTCCTAATGTCATAGAATCATTTGGTTTGGAAGGGACATTTAAAAATCCTCTAGTTTCAACTACGTGACAATGAGATGGACTAGGTGCCCAAACTGATGACAACCTCTACTGGCAAAATTAAATAGACAGATAATTGCACAGATTTAAAGGGGCAATAAAGTTAAAAAATTACATTAGAAATATTTTCAGAATGAGAATTCTTTAAAAGTTGAGCAACTTTTATCATATTTTGCTTTCAATTTTCCTTGCTCATCTCTTTGTTCATCTCTTCTCTGTGTTAGGCTTTGTCTTCACGATTATTCTTTTTCTGCATATGTAATTTCTGATCCTGTTACAAAAATTAGGTATATCAACATATATGGCTAAATGAAGAGGTCGTCTTGTGCAGGCATTGGCAAACAGAAGCCAACATAATTAAAAAATAAAAATCACCACTCTTCATAAAGCTGAAATAATGCAAATTATACATATGAGAGCCTCCTTGAACCTCTACTGGCACAGAAGAAAAGATCAGCACTGGAACTAAAATGGCAAATCATACCTTCTGAATTACTGTCCTGGGATGACACACACAAGTTATTTTTAAACAGGATTCTTTTTCTTTCCTATGTGTCTGGAAGCATTGATGTCTTTTTTTCTGGAAGAAGGTTCAGAGTCCCAGTGTAAGGTGATAAATCTGATTTCCTGGATGTTTACTACAGCTGCTTAGCAAAAAAAAATAAAAATGTTTCCCAAGAGCTTTACATGTTCAAGTGCTTTTGAAAAGGTTTGGTCCTACTACATGACATATACAGTACAGACTATAGACTAGACTTCATGTACTGTGGATAGATACCATGTGTTGCCTCCTCTTGATGAGAAGACCTATAATGCTAAACATAGGCTCAGTCCCTGAACCACAAAAAACCACTGAAATATGTGTTTTGTAAGCAGCAGCATTATCAGATGTCCACGGTTTCCAAAATGAATGCAAAATTCTTTATATTCATGAAGTTAAAGAAGGTATGCAAGGAAAATGAATGTTAAAAAGCTGCAAAAAGTCACTATGGTGAGTTGACCTTGACCAGGTGCCTGCCCACCCAGCCGCTTTATCAGTCCCCTTCCCAGGCAGACAGGAGAGTAAGACAGAAAACAAGTTGTGGGTACGGATAAGGCAGTTTGTTAAAACAGAAGCCAGGTGAAAGCTTACACGCACAAAAGGAAAGCGAAAGATAACATGGTTTAATCTCCCCTTCCCGTGAGCAGCCATGGTTGGCCACTTCTAAGAAGCAGAGCTTCAGCACAGAGGATGGTTCCTCAGCAGGCAGCCACTGGAGACAATGAATGCCCACCTTCCTGCTCCTTGCCTTAGCTTTTATATCTGAGTCGATGTCATGCGGTCTGGAATATCCCTTTGGTCAGTTTGGGTCAGCTGGCCTACTTGTGATCCCTCCCAGAATCCTGCCCTCGACTGAGGAAGGAATGTTACCGTGCTGATGCTGTGCTCAGCAGTAGCCAAAAAACTGGTGTGTTATCAACACCCTTCTAGCTGCCAATGCAAAGCACAGCACTGTGAGGGCTACTGTGGGGAAATGAACTCCAGCTCAGCCAGACCCAACAAAGTCATAAATTTAAATGCTTCAAGCCTACCACTGAAAGACTTGGTGAAACATTTTTTCTGTCCTTTGAATTGCACTATGCTTTCACTTTTGCTTTAATTTCCATCTTGGACTTCAATATCTTTGAATCTTAAGGAAGACTGCAACCTACCACAGGCTTACAATGATTATTTAATTATCAATTATTTAATTGTTATTATACCATAGATAATAATTTGTTCAAACAAAAGCAGCATCAAATAAGCTTATTGCACCTTTCCAAATTTGGTCACTAAAGTGCAAACAAATCAAGAACTATTTGCCAGTGGACTTTAATCTCTTCCACAGAAGGTTTTCACCTCAGAAGACAAAGTAGCCGTTTTTAAAAAAGCAAAGACCTGCTTTGATAATAAAGCAGGACAAGGGGAGAAAACTGGGTGAAATTAGCCTAGAAACCCATGCTATTAAGTTCAAAGCCCAAGGGTTCAAAGCTGATCTGTGAAGTGGGGAAAGGTTAATTTCTTCTATATGTTTTGTATTCCATTTTTTTCTGGTCTAGTTTCAGATATCACCTCAGAAAATCTAAGCTCTAATTTTTAAAATACAGTTGATGTCTTCAGAGAGCAGACTGGCATCTTAGTTTCTATTTGGCCTCATACAAATACCTAGATATATCTCAAAATGTATAGTTAATAACAATATCAAATATCTGTTAAAAAAAAAAAGAAAATCCTTTCAACATATCACTTGTTTCAACTATGTAGCTATATGGGATTTCTCTTTGACTCAAGAAACTCTTTCTCTTGTATCTTGTTTTTGGACAAGCTGGCATTACCTTATCTTCAGCAAGGCACTGTAAACTAAATGTAAAAAGAGGTTATTGATTTTTATTTTGTTTTTAGGCTGCTCTTTTGCTCAAGATTTTACACATGTAAAAATTTTACTTTAGCAAATGAGAGAAAAAGAGTTATAGAAATTTCCAAGAAAAATTATTAGACATATTTTTCTTACAGTTTTCTTCTTGGCTTTATTCCCCTTTCTTTGTCCATTCTTCTGCACTTACAGACTTCAGAAGAACCTTCTTTTTATAGAAAATGAAGCCCATGCAATTCTGCTTTTTGCTTTGTCTCCTAGTATTATCAAGGTTAATGGCAACCCATGTAGCCCTGGAAATTTTATACTTTAAACATTAGTGATGGGAATCCCAAAATACTTTGTTAACAGGATAAAATAAATAAGAGGACTGTTTTCTTTAAACATCAACCCAAAATAGGGTACTGAATAATTTATTTATTTGAATAACTAATTAATTTCTTGTTAAGAATATATATGAAATGAGCATATGGTTCAATTACCATCAGAATCTAGACACGCAATCTGCAAGCAAGAATGGAACGAAGAAAACATGCAGGGAGCCCAGGTATACAGTGAAGTCTTAAAAAGAGATGCTCAAAATTAATACTGTGGTAAATATTAAATTTTTGCCTCAACAGTTTACCAATGCTTAATTCCTTGGATATGCGATACAATTTAAACAGTGTCATGCGTCAGAATTGAAAAAAATCTTTTCAGCACTTATTTTTATGTTCTGTTTTCCAAACATTTTGGGGGTGGAGGTTATACACAAGAAACAGGATAGTGCTAAAAGCTTGGGATTAAAGGACTTGTATTTTATTTTTTTAAAAAAGTGTATTTGAGTATGAAGCTTTTTAGTAATAGGTAATAGGATTTCTAACGTTAAAAGAACCCACTGTTACCAAAATAATAATTTGAAAATGTGCCGACAAAATGGGGGAACAAAGAGTCACTTTGCTCACAGGCAAACTGTAAAGGAATAGAGAGAAAAAACTAGCCAATCTAGAAAGACATGTCACTTGAGGGATTTCTACCCATTATTTACTGGACAGATATTTGACAAATTCATCTTACTCAATTTGTGAAGAAGTACAAAAGATTCAAAACATAATGTCAGTGGCAGCTTTTTAGTGAAAAACCCATCAAGCCTCAGTCCCAACAGCCATTCAACCTGCTTCTGCCTGCTCTGGTGTGATGCTCTGAAAAGTCACTCAAGCAACTATTTAGTACAGAGAACCTTTTCTTGTTTCCCCGCACTTGCATTTTTCCCTATCACACAGACCCTTATTAGGATGTGTGGTGTAATACCATGTAGAGGACAGCCACTGAGAAAAGACGCCAAAGTTACTTTGAGATGCTGAGGAAAATCACCCCTAATCCTATGCTGGGAACTCAGAATTTCTCCCCTCCCCACATACTGTCTCCAGAGAAGCAGTGTGAAATTAGGGAAGGTTGCTCAAACAGCAGCTTTGTAAAGTACTGGTTACCAGCAAACCCGTATCACTAGTAGTATTAAAGCTTTCTTCTCTTTGATTGTCTACTGCTAACAGTAAGCCTTTAAATTCCAGAATAATTAAGGCTGCAGCCTGTTATTCTTTAAGTCAAGGGCAGCTTTGTTTTGCCTCTGCCTGAACTGTGATTTAGCAATTGCTGGAAAGCAATAAGCAGCTGCATGCTGCTGAGTAATTCAGTGTCTGTTGGGGAAAACTCTCATCATGCACCTCTGTGAGGCCTGGACTCATGGAGGTAACTCTGAGCTCCCTGAAGGGGCCAGGCTGGCCAGGCAGTGAGGCTGAGGGCTGGGGGCTGTGCTTCCCTACCAGGATGCCCAGGGATGCCTCAGAAAAGAAGACTGCCTGGTAGGGCAGGTGACCATGGTGGGATGCATGGTGTCGGGGGATGAGGAAGAGCCAGAGGGCCAGAGGAACTCTAGAGCAGCCAGGCATCAGGGGTGAGTGGAAGGGAAATGCAGGGGAGTGGGAGCAGGAGGAGTAAATGTTCACAGTTCTCTACAACTCAAGGTCACTAGCTGGCTTAAAGCAAGCCCAGAGGGACTAAATCACTGTACCATGACACAGTAGGAACCACCTTTCATCTCTATGCAGCTTCCTTAATCACTTGGAATTTTCTGTATTTAAAAGAAGTATTCTAGCTTTTCTTTGTTTGCTTGTGTGTGGGTTTTGTTTTTTTGGGGTTTTTTTGGTTGGTTGGTTTGTGGGTTTTTTCCCCCCAGACCCTTCTGAACGTAAAAGCCTTTTTCTTCCTCTTCGGGGAGCTTAATTTTAAGGAAAAAGGCTAGCTTTGTTCATCTCATTCGAGATCTTGTCACAACCTCCAACAATGTACATCTTCTAATAGCAAGATAAATTCAGTAAAACCAAAGTTCTGGTCTGATGCATGGTTTTCAAACCAGTTACCACATAATTTTTGGCTCAGTGCCTTTTTCTCTAGCAAGCCACAAATACAAAGATAGGTTGCTGGGTTCTTCTAAAACTGAAGTTGGAGTACTGGGGTGATACCATCTCAGAAAGACTTTATCATGTATATGTATTTCTGGTCAATTATCCTTGACAATAAACCACTATGTCCCTGAATCATTTGGGTGTTCCAACACTTTCAGATTTTGCTGAATTTTTTCAAAAAATAATTGAGGCTGCATATCCCTTAGCAATTCTTAAACTGCTAAAACACCATTTTCACCAATTAAAGTCAATAAAACAATCTCTATTAACCGTAATAATCCATGAATTTGGCAGCATTGCTTGAATGCACTCACCATTTCAAAATAAAACTTTCTAAGTGTACTTAAGTTGAACAATTAAAAAAAAAAAAAAAAAACAACAAAAAACACAAAAAAAGCAAAAAATATTTTAATTTGGCAGACAAACCACGTACCATTCAGAACATATACCTAGACAACAATTTTACCGCTACAAGTAAGTTTTCTTCACACTCTGCTTTGCCTCTGGGGAAAAAAAGAAGTACAACTTTTATTTCTGACAAGTATGTATTACCTTAAGTATCAAAGTAAATTGTACTTTAGAAATATCTTGATATTATTTTCGTTATACAAAAACCTCCAGTTTTTCCTATACAATCCTTTCCAGTGCATCATTAATTTAGTCAGAAAAATTAAAAATTAAAAATAAGTAAACAAAAATGACTGAGCCACCCATTGTAGGTCTTCCCTAAACATACAGACAGTTTTGATTTAAAGAACTTTGTGTTTTTCCTAAACTGTTTTGTGCTGTGTTATTGCTCTGTCCTGATTTTGTCTGCTTCTTGTCACCTTTCTGAATGACGGTAAATAGATCCTGGCAAGTTCCTGTAGATTTACAGAGTTCCCGTAGATCACAAAGTTCAACACTGTCCCAGGATGTTATCAGAATAACCAGAAATCTCTCATTAAGATAATTATTTAATTGTGGAGAAACAAAACCAGAGAAAGTAGGAAAAAAAACGAAGCCCTATTAGCAGCTGGTGCCTTTAGCTGGGGTGAATGCCAAAGAAACTTTGAAACACAAAACCCCCCAGCAGAACCCTGCAGACTCCCTGCTGAATGTGCCATTATGTAAAGAAAGCTTTGCACAGGCTCTGCATAAAACACTGCCTTAATTTGAGTAATGAGGCCCACAAAAACATAACACTAAATATCTATTCTGTTAAATTCTGGAGGCAAGTGACAGTTGCCCACAAGAAAATGGAGGGAGCCTTCGTTTATCCCTTTGGTATTCTGTTTCAGTCCACATGAATGGATGCTGTGACTTGTGCTAATCCTAAGGTCAGCATCTATGCCAGATAAAGTAAATTCAATATTTGAGATCCTGTTAATGATTTACAGAATTTTTTTTTAGAAGTATGTGGAACATAAATAAGGAGACGAGTCCCTCCCCAGCCTGAGCTTTCATGTGTTGACTTGACCTCCCTAAGTCATGGAAGTGATGAACAGTGGCCCACACAGAGACCACCTAGCTCGCTGCCTTTCATTCCCACCCACTACCTTCCTCATGGCAGAAGAAGCAGGGATGGTGATTTTCTATAAGAAGATAAGATACCCTTTTGCTGACAAAAGCACATCCAGGGACCTAAAGATCTTAAAATTATTTCCTTTAGATTTGCTCTGTGGCAGGAACAAGCTACTCTGCACACAGGTACTTGAAAAAAATGGCAGTCTCTGAAAGCAGAGCTTCATGTCTGCCTCATCACTTATTGATATGTATGGTCTGCCTCCAAGATTGTACAGAACAGAGATTAAATGTCACGGATCTGAGGATAAACAGTATGGACGAGCAGTCCTATACTGTTGCTTTAAATTTTTTCATACTTCTTGCCCATTTTACGTGCTACAGAAGATAGCCCAGTAGGTTGTCTTTGGAGGTATATCAGGAATGTTCTTAATAGGTTAAATATCAATCAGGAGAGTATTTTCAAATCGCTGTTGTACAAGAGAGAGATTAGACTTCCAAGTGACTGTCGGAACTGCAACACACTCCAGTCCAGCTTTGTGTGGCGAAGGCCAGCACAGAGGCCTTGAAGACCTTTCCAAGGGGAAGTTGGAAGGTGGCTTGGTGGCTGCCCTACCCTTTGTGCAGGAATGGCTGGAGAGCTGAGGCTGCCATCCTTGACTACAGTTCACCTGAGCTATGTTGCCACCACACTGCAGGTGCCTGTTCCCCACTGACCCAGACCCAGAGTGACTTCCTCGTTTGACAAGGGAACTGCCTCATCCCTGTGATCTTGCCTGGTGATCTCTGGCTGATTCCATTGGGGCTGATTCTCTGGGGCTGCTTTGAGCATGACTCACTGACTTGTGTTCTGGGCTTCACCTCAGACCTGCCTCATAACCGTGAACTTGTCTGACCTCTTCACTGAAGCTGAGGTGATCTCTGTTACACTCTGTACCTTGTTCCTGTTTCTGAACTGCCCCACTTGGACCCTGTGAGATGGGGCTCTAGCTTGTTAGCATGCTCTGCCCTGACTGCCCACTTCTGATGGCCAGCCACCCCTTGCTGGGGCTGACGGTAGTGCTGGAACTGGGAGTACAGACCGGATACCCACAAAATAAAGGTCTGGCATCGTGTTAGAGCCCTGCCGAGTTGGAAAGAGAATCCAAGAGCATCCTGTTAAGTGGTAAGAAATACTATTTTGTACTCAAACACTGTAGCCTTTGTGAGAGATGCTGGCAGAGCAGCAAAGTAAAACGTCTCGAACAGTCATTTCAAAAGCAGAATTTATACTCCTTCAGCTTGACATTGGGCAAAAGAGAATCTCAGCTCCTTGCAACTGTTTGTGGTGTGGGACGATCCTGCATGACAGGAACAGACAGCCAATGCACTGAGTAGCCTGATCACAAAAGAAGTCTTCTGGGGATCAAATTTTAGTGCTGGGCCAGCTAAACAGCAGTTGAACATAACCAGTAAACTACAATATCACCCTCTGAGTGACATCAAAAGCAAAGTCACATACACAAGAAAACAGTACAAGATTTCCTGCATCCTGAGTGAAATTTAACATTAATGAGAAGATACACTAATTTTGACAAGGGAACAAGTGGTATACCGTAACACATATATAGATATGAAGATAATCTCCAAAATGCTGTTCTGTTCAATCAAAATATCAGAGCACTTTAAATTCTTAAGAGAGAAACAATTTTTTTCAGATAAAGAGTCATCTAGAGGCAACATGATCCTGAGTATCAACAGCAAACCCTCAGTGCCACACTATATCTAACATTTACCACAGATTATATCCTGTATCCTGACACTGACATTTGATAAGTGAGCAACTTTAAAAATTTGCATTTTCTAATCCTTCCTGGGTTGTCAATTTTAAAGTTGTCCCAGACAAGATAAGAGAATACATTCTTCTCTTCCTTCTGTTAGTTTGCAACTTAAAGTAACACCATACATCAAATCCTGGTACTTGATGCAGGCATCAAAACTTGCATTTCCCACAGTGATGGCAGGAACGCACCAAGTTCTTAGAACAATGGCTTGACAAAAGAAGAGTGAAATTGGAGAAAATATGGGCCAACTAATTATCCCTCATGCTTTTCCGCTGGAATACGTTTCACCTCATTAGACATATTGCTTGAACAACTCTGGATACATAAAACCAGTCAGAGCCACAAGGGCAGAGCCCTGCAGACAGGGTTGCCAAATTGATTTTGTGAACTAGCTTCTAGCACCGCCCCCACAGAACAGTCTGTGTCTCCTCCTCCAGCTCTGTGTATAACAAAGTACAGCAAAACATAGCACAGAGAAGCCCAATGTCCCTGACAGTGTTTCTGTGGTCAAGGAAGAAATGAGAAGGCTCAGCTAGCTCACAGCAAAGGCACAGCAGTCACCTGGGTAAGGTGGCTTCTCAGCCCCCAAAATGCAAGCAGTTTAAATGCTTGGGCAGCAGGTCAGCAAAAAGAAATATCTTAAAACATTGCCACAATAGATTTTGAGTTAAAATTTAAACTTTCTCCCTCCCCTTTGCCTTTCTTGGTGCCTTCTCCTAATCTTGGCATTTCAACTACAGCTCAATAGGAACATTTTTTTCCTACAATTTCAGAGTTGAATTAGTCTGGCTGTACTTTCTATGCCCTGAGCAAAAAGACCAAGACAGGAGATGACCCAGTATGTGCAAGGTACAAGTCCTCTCTGCAGAGTTAAGTATTGAGTTTGAGCAGTCATCCCTGAATCACTTACTCTACCACACTCTACCACAATAAGTACCCTTGAGATTCATCAAACCATCAAAAGAAAGCTGTGCATGCACCAGGCTTTTTTCCTGAAAGGCACAGCAGTGACTTTTAAAAAAAAAAACAAAAAACCAAAACAAAAGCAAACAAACAAACAAACAAAAAATAAAAATAAATAAAACTCTCTATCAGTGACACATTTCTAGGTATTTCCACAGAGAACCTAAAATATGTGCGGGTGCTCAGTCATATTTTTTGAGCTTAATTTACTGATAAGTTAGACTGACAACTGGGTTGATCAATGAATCTTTTCTGAAAGATAATCAGAATGCATCTAAACTAGCACTAACTTTACTGTACCAATATCAAACAAAATTATTATTGCTTTTGCCTGTCATTTAATACAAAAAAATTTGAAACAAAACTCCCTGCGTTATAACTTCGGGCCATTCCCTTGGGTTCTGTCACTGGTTGCCAGAAGGAAGAGATCAGTGTCTGCCCCATTCTGTCCCTCACAAGGAAACTGTAGACTGCAATGAGGTTTCCCCTCAGTCTCCTCCAGGCTGAACAGACCAAGTGACCTCAGCGGCTCCTCTTATGGTTTCCCCTCAAGGCCCTTCATCATTTTTATAGCCCTCCTCTATAACTCCTCTATATGCTCTCTAATACCTTTATATCTTTCTTATATTGTGGTGCCCAAAAACTGCACACAATATTCAAGGTGAGGCCACACCAGTGCAGAGCAGAGCAGGACAATCCCGTCCTTCACCTGGCTGTCACCTGGCTTTGCCTGATGCCCCCCCAGACAGGGTTGGCCCTCCTGGCTGCCAGGGCACTGCTGACTCATATTCAACTTGCCATTCACCAGGACCATCAGGTCCCTTTCCATGGCACAGCTTTCCAGCATGTCATTTGCCACTGTGTATAAACACCCAGGGTTGCCCTGTCCCAGGTGCAGAATCCAGGACTTTCCCTTGTTAACCTTCACATGGTTGGTGATTGCCCAGCCCTCTAATTTATCAAGGTCTCTCTGGAGGGCCTCCCTGCCTTCAAGGGAGTCAACAGCTCTTCCTAGTTTTGTGTCATACAGCAAACATTCTTAGTATCCCTTCAAGTTTTCTAGGTTTTTACTAGATTTTCTAACAGTATCTGTTCTTCCTATTTGACCTGTTATTAATTCACATCCCTTTCTCCCACTGAAGTAAAATGCTACACTTAACCTGTGCTGCAATCCCAAGCCCATGACTTCCAAAGCGGTTAGGTTTGAGAGAGTGGTAGTCTTGCTTTTGTAACTGTAGTGGTTTTAAGTATTAGGCCTTCCTTCCTGGTCGCCAGGAAGGAAGGAAGGAAATATTCTATCCTATTCCTTTACGTAATCCAAACATATAAATAAATAGAAAGAGAAGCCTCTTCCTCTCTTCCCTTCCGGCGAGGATTGGAGACAGCAGATTCCCCGTGGCTGGTCTCACTCCCGTGGGGGAGCTGGGGCCTGGCTGGGCCTACGGGACCTGTTGTTTCTGCTGATCCAGAGTCCAGTAGTGTGGTGGCGCCATTTGGGCAATTGTGCTATCCCAAGGAAAGTAGTAAGATATTCTTTTTCTAATTCTTTAGTTTGCTAGATCCTGAGTTTTTGATTGTGTTTATCTATTTTGGTTTTGTCCTTTTTTTTCCTTCCCCCTTCCCTTTCCCTTTTCCTTTTGGAATTGTATATAGTATTTCAACTGTATATAACTGTAATATACGTAAATACATTTATTTTAATATAGTTCAGCTAGTCTGGATTTTTTTCATAGTTTTTTTTCTTTCCTCTTTGCTGGAGGTTTTTGTGCTTTTTGGGGACTTGGCGGGGAGCCAAATAAAACTTAGACAGTAACTTTAAAGGAAAAAAATACATTAGAGAGAGAAAATTTATATGTATCAGGAGCAAAGTTTTTTTTTGATAATTTATGAATCTACAAGCCATGAAAAACAAGAACAGGACACGTACTGTAGGCCCTCATCACAGGTCCTATGAGACTATTAGGCATTCAGCATATTTAGTTCCTCATTAGAGGATTTCCACAATACATTATGGTTGAGAGACTTCTCAGAGCTGGCTCCTACACCTGTGGGAATGGCCATGCTCCTGCCATCTTCCTTGTAATGGATATGTCAGCCAAATAGAATAGATCACAAAAGTATCATCACTTCCCACCATATTCACTCCTCTTACCTAGCATTTACCTCTTCAGTGATGTCATTCTTCTGACATACCATACAATTTTGCTGCAATTTTAGCTACAGGATGATGAGAAATACAAACTGTCAGGGTTTGAATGTACTTTTTTTTTTTTTTAACTAAAGCAATGGTCTCAGCATTTTTTAATTAAAAATTTTGTTTGGTTGTACCATCAACATACATTATGGAATTTACCTAGATTTACTGACGAAGTAAAATGGCTTAAATAAAAACAATTAGGTAGCTGCAGTACTTACATGCACAACATGAACATTTACATATACACATTCAACTGTGTTGTCCTCTACATTGAAGCAAGAAACCCTGGGATCTCAGAACATGGCTTTGTATTGAGGGGCAGCCGAAGCTCTGAACAAAAACACTGGAAAAAATTAGGTTTAAAGTGCTGAAATTGCCTACCTAAGGATAATGCTAACAATGATAATGATTTGTACTGTATTGCAGGGACATGTGTAATTCTATACTGACTAAAATAAGAAAAGAAAAATTATAGTTGGCTCAGTTTCAATTTTCCAGACTTAGCTCTTCTTTTCAACCAGTTTAAGAAAAAAATGTCAATATCCAGGACAGAGACTGAAGCAAGCTGAAGAAAGATGTATAGTAGCTTTGGGCTAAAAGTAGGGAGCAGTCCTGGGATAAAAACCATTCTGTGTCAGTCATGTATACATATACACATGAAGACAGAGATGAATCATCCACACAGGTGCAGAGGCCCAGCTATGCTTTTCACTACCACAGTTCTGGAAAATGGAAAATGAGACACAGGTGCCACAGTTGGTGACAGCAGCCAGGTTCCACTGCCCTCTCCTCACAAAGATAAAGCTGCAAAGATATGCCTTGGATTAGTTTCTCTTGGATTATCCTTGATTTCTTTATGCTGTTTTTTCAGTTGGGTGAAATTGAGAAGTGCAACCAGAAGAGACACTTAAGAGTAGTACCACCTAACACTATGGAGGTAAACAGGTTCTTTGGGGCAAAAGGATGAAAGCACCAAGGGTAAGGTGCAGAAGGCACTGGTCACAAACAGATGTTGGTCCCCCTTGAAGTCAGCAAAATTTAGCTTGTGATAAAATGCTATGTATGCAAATCCTCTGTAAATTATGATCACATATGGGGAACTTTTTTTGGTAATCCAAAAATATTATGATTCTAAAGCTTCTACTAGTACAATCCTTATGCACTGTCCAGAAGTAATGCCTTGGTAATTCCTGTGCAAAGCTCCATCGCACAAATTTATATACTTCAATATATCCTGTCACAACCTTGCTGGACATATTCACATGGATATTTTTCCCTGCAGAAAGATAACTTCTGTTTCATGAATGGTAACCATGGAAATGTCAGATCAGCTGAGGTTTGAGAAGCCAGACTTGTTTATCACACTTCACTTTCACAAAGTATGTATAATATAATGGATATAATAAATATCAAATACCTTAAATTGTTCAACTATTATAGATATTTGGCACACACTTAGTACTAAATCAAGGAGATCCTATCTACAAGCTCTCAAAAACTGAAGGATATAACTAAGGCCAAAGGATATTCCTTGGTATCTGCTTCTTTCTTGAATGTTTTAACAGTGTGTTGGGCACATTTTGCTGTTGAATATGATGCATAAATATTATCCACTCTTTTTGCTAAAAGTGTGTGTGGTTAGCTATCTTTCCTGGCTGCTGCATTTAGATTTAGAGCAATTATATACAGGGAAGAGGACGGGCTTCCAGGATGAGGCTGAGAGGAAGAAATGCACAGAGGGGAGAGGCTCTGCTCAGAGCAGAAAGCAGACCTCAGACATACTGAAGAGAAATCTCAGGGGAAAAAAATCCAAACCCTTAAGAGTCTATAGGGAAGGTACAGTATCTGTTCAACCCAGAAAAATCTCTGAAAGCTGCTAGTGTACAAGCGGCAAGAAACAACTTACAGTACGTGAATACAGAAGTCAGACTTGATTTTAGAACTTTGACCTTAATCTGCCTATGCAGCAGCAGTGAGACTTCCCAATTTCCAGAACTAACATGCTCTAATTAGATAACCTTATTTCCAACAAAATGTATATTTAGGGAATAGAATACTCCCCAGTCATTTGGTATGTTTAGTTTAAAGTGAGGTGAGAGTAGTTCCAGCATGAGGGCCAAGATTCAATCCTAGACTGAGCAGCGTTTTAATATGCTATTTAAAGTAGCATTATTGGTGGGAGTTTTTTTCTTAGAATACAAATCAATTGGAATAAAGCAGATAATGTGAGTTTTGTAAATTACAGGTAGAAAAATACAATATACAGTTTTTATCTTTATCATCTTCCAAGTACAAATAGACAAAACCAAATTTGCATTGGTAAGAGTATTGACCTCATACTAAAACTGATCTAAAGATTTTGGAAAGACAAGTAAAAGAAGCATGAACTTGGTGCATCTGATACTGCATCTGCCTATGAATATCATACCGATATGTAACAGTTTGCTATTACTTTCTAAAATTCTTCATTCTTCTGAGAATGTCAATAAATAAAGGAAGAAAGCCAAATATGCTTTGTTTGTCCAGTGTTTGTCTGTCAGGAAAGACCTCCCTAAGCCATCTGAAAATGTTTATTATCTCTAAAAAAAGTATGAATGATTTGGGGAATTCCACCACATTTTTAAAGTAGTGAATCTTCAGCTGTGTGAATTCTCAACCAGCAGCAACAGTGATAATCTTCTCTGAATAAACTTACATGCATCTCCTTCAGGGTGTAGTTTCATATTAAACTTATTTCAATCTAACAGCAGACGAGGGCCGGTGGTGGGGGTGTAGACCTGCTTTCTCCCTGCCTTTCCGACTCTTCTCTTTTGTTAAATTTAATAATTGTGCAACTCTATAATAACTCCCCTCAGCTTGCTGATCTGAGGGAAAACTCGGAGGTTTTCATGAGTTAGGTTTCCCTCCAAGCCGGGAACATTTAGCATGGCAAGTTGAACTCAGAAGAGGAAGCAGAAGGAGCACACGAAGAGTGATGTCAGCATGAGAGGGCTGTTGCTCCTTTCAGTGGCAGTTGCTCATCAAAAGGTGAACTCACATCCTAAGGCTGTCTGTGGTACTCTTTCAGTCTGAAGGAGTAGTATGATTTTGAAATGAATCCATGAAGTAAATGCCCTATTGAATGTTGGTTCAGTTTGAAGAACAGGTACAGTTGCACACAAACTAGATTCTTTTAAGATGAAACTTAGCTGAAAACATTGTTCCAGAGGTACACCAAATACTTCCTAAATGTTCATATACCATCCAAAAGGCTATTGAAAGGCTTAAGGGCTCAGAGCTACTCTCTAGTGCTTCTTATATTACACTGCAATGTGTGAGCTGACCAGGTGCTGCATTGTCTTCATGAAGATGAAAACCTTGGCCTTTGAAAACCCTAAACAACCACCAGACTTCAGGGGTAGCAAAACAGACATGCCCCTATTACAGAGATCCTGAGCTTTAATTCACATGGGAATGAAACACTGAGCTTTTCACTTATTTGGATACCCACACCCTCAGACACAAGATCATCACACGGGAGAGCCCTCAAGGACAGTGAACTTCTCAGCATTCCTGAAACCCCACAGAAGACCCTTGTGAAGAAACATTCAGGGACACATCTTTGGTCTGCTCCATGCCCCACACTGCACTGTGGCAAAGCTTCTCACTTCTGCCAAGGAATTGAGCAGAGCAGGATGGTGGTAGGAGAGTTTACCAACAGTTCCCAAAACAGTGAAGTACTAATCAGGCCTAGAATCCACCTACAGGTTTGAGTCTTGAGGATTAGGAGATAGGGCTGGGGACAGGACTTGAACACAAGCTGTAGTGCATGTCCAACAGGTCCATCCAGGGGACAAGTTACCTATAATGTATGTCCAAGGTCCACCCAGGTGACACAGCAAAACACAGGACTGAAGACAAGGCTACCTACAATGGACATTCGGTGCTCGTCCAGGAGACAGGACTGGCAATGGGTACATCTACAAAATGGCTCTGTGGCCTTAGGACACTGGCATTTGGTCTCAGTGTCATGCATCTTCTGGTTGAAAACTAGCCCACAGGACAGATATGGAAAGTTTTCTGGAAAGTTGAGCATTACTAGTGCACCGTTCTGCAAATTTATCTTGCAGGTAGGGGAAAGGATGCTCACACTCTTCATTTATTTATCATTGGTCCCTGAATGCCTTACTGATACTATGTTCACTGCAGACAAAGAACACTATCATAGGTAACTTAAATTGCTCTGGGTAGGGTAATGAAATGGAAATGACATTAAAGATACTGGTGTATAGCAATGTAATGTTGACACATTCATTTCAAGCACAACCTGCCTACGTATTTATAGAGTAATATAAACAAACTGAAAAGCAAGTTCTGTGTCACTGTCACTCTCACAGCCAGTCTGCAAGTGCAGTTATCTTGTACAAAGTTCAGAGAGAACAAATATATTGCTGCTTGGCTGCAACACTTGGTAAAACTGATAACACTATCTATCAGGGAAGCAGTATAATTTTCTGCAGGTAAAGCACTGGAATACATTCAGAAAGGCTTTTCAGATCTAATTATTTCAGAGAACACTTAAATAGTCCCCATTAAATAACTCCTCGTCATTTCATTTGATATAGCTCTTCTCCTTTAAAGGTACTCTCTAAAAATGTCTGCCAAAGCTCTATATTTACAGTCAATAGCTTACATTGAAATGAGATCTTTCCTTGACACCACTTACATTTTATTACACAGTTATCCTGTGCACAAAGGAGTAATGACTGGTACTGTGCTACAGTACAGCAACTGTCACTGGTATGTCTTTATTATGACACAAGAGGAAGCATAAATTAAAAGTTTCAAGTGCAAAACAGATTAAAACAACGAAAAATTCATAAGTGGAATAAGAACCAAAAGGAACAGTTGGTGTTCTTAGCAGAGTTTGATGTTAGGAGAGGTTTTAATGCTTTTGTGATGATAAAGACTAGTTTAACTCTTAAGAACAGTTGCAGAGGTCCACAAAACCACAGAAACAAGGGGTATATCAGAGCCTGTGGATGCAGATGTGTTTCCTAACACTTGAGGCTGACTGCAAGCAGACTACCGGTTACGTTAATTAATTAAAAACATAAATTTGATTCTGAGAAAAAGAAAAAAACAAGCTCTTTATATAAAATAAATTTTCTGTAGTAATTATTCTATAGCTTATGAATTTAGCTGAAATATGAAAACAATCACATGCTGCAGCATTGAAACAAATTTAATTTGAGCAATAATACATTTCTTTTCTTACAGTAATATTTTGAAATCCCTGTGGTTGTCACAACCTCTAATAATGTAGTGAGCTTTTTTAACCTTGTTTAAAGAAAGATATATAGGGAAAATAATCAGCACTGTGTAAAATACCCAATGCAGTCAAAACTGGCATTTTAAGGCATTTGGAACTGAGTTCAACAAGTAAGGAATGCCATTTTAGATGCTTATATTTCCCATAAGAGACTGTTTGTCCTCATGTATTTTAATGGTTTTTTCCTTAATGTTAGCTTTGCCCCTAACGTTACCAAAACGCCATCAAGATGACAGTGGAAAAGATAAGAAAAGTCACACTGACTGTGTATAGTGTCCTGTCAAATAACTAAAGAAGCTTTATTCCGCATTCATTGCTCCCTCACCATTTCTTTCATTGCAAGCTTTCTGCTCAAAGAGACCTGGCCAAGCTTTTCTAAGCAGTAGTTCATGGTGGCTCTTTCCCATCAGGCTTCATGCTATCACATTGCAAACCCATAGACCTAAAAGATCGTAGTTTTAGAAAGTCTCCAACTTCAAAATAAAGGAGGTATCACAGTGTGACAATCTTGGCAGAGTGCTGATGCCACAGAAGAGAATGGCTGCCTTGGCAGAACTGAATGCTTCATTCAGCCTGTGCCCTTCCTTCATGCATAAAGCTTTATTTTTTTCTTCCCCCCCCCCCCCCCCCCCCGTATTCCCCTGCATGTGGGAACAAAAGAACTGAAAGAAGGAAATCAACTTATCTCCATGGGGTACAGCATCTAGGTCCCATTCTTTTGCAAAGAAATATGACAATTCAACAGAGAAGTAAATCTTCAATATTTATCTCTGTACAAACCGTGTTATAAAAAGCAATTAAGAATTCACCTTGGACCATAAAAATAGTCCATTAGAAAATGACCCTGAATTTCTGCCTTGACGGTCTTAAAAACATTATTCCTACAGATTATCAAGGGTCTGGAATTCCTCAAAAGAGAACTTGTAATCTAATAAAAGTTGTTAAAATTTAGCTATGATGGTATTGGCCATTTCAAAGTCTCCACGTTCTCCTGCCATTCCATCTTATGAGAAGTACCAATGTCAACCCAATGCTGTAAGGTGAGTTTGGGGTTTTTTTGAGATTAACCTCTAACTATGGCATAGTAAGTTAAAGTAAATATGGTCAAGCTTGTGAAAATCAATATAGAAGATAATCTACAGAATATACTTTTACCCATGCATTTAGTATAGTTATTTATGACATGACATTTAAAAAGGTAAAAACAAAGTCATTTTGTAATTTCTTTACTCAAGCAATACCATTGCACTTATTGAGGTCCCTGAACTGAAGACTGGCTGAAAGATTTGTATCTTCCATTAAAAGGCTTCCTGCCTGCTTATAGTCACACTGCATGGTACTCCTCTTTGAAATTTGGTTGCAGTAAAATTAAGCATCAGTCAAAACAGTTTTAATGGATTAATTTTTTAATAGATTATTTGCAAACTTCAGCAACATTGGTGCAATACTTTCAGACTGAGCAATTCAAAGGAACCCGAGGCAGGAAAGCAAACACATTTCATTGAAAAATGATAAAACATTGGCTGCAATAAGTGCACGTGTTTGCATATAATATTTTACTTACAGCTACCATCAAGAAATGTAGCATGTAGTATTTCTGACAGACCTTCATGGAAGTATTTCATTCTCTCAGACCCCACCTATTTATGGAAGTGTTACCATTTTTCCCAAACTATTCTACATCTTGTCTTCTAGCCCCAGATTCTGACCAGGGAACCATTACTAAATGGCATATGTTAGCAGAATATATAGGAGACTATTATCATCATGAAGTGATGAAAAAGCTTAAGAACACAAAGTGATTGATTATTCCTGTAGAAGCAAAGAATGAGATATCTCCAAAAGCCAAAAGAGAAACCTGTAAAGAGATTCTGCTTTTGTTGAAGAAAGTAGACTGGAAAGTCCTATATCTCCTCATAGATCAGCTGAGAACCAGAGATGATCAACAGGAAAAAAAAATCTCTGTTGTTATCAACACACCTTATTTTTCAGAGTGGGTTAATTGGTAAGGAATTGCAGTTATTAAGACTTCAGAGCTCTTGGATCTTGAAACTTATGAATATGACATCATATTCACATACATAAATTATTTACCTTGTCACACATTACAGGGTGCCAAAACCATTGAATCACACGGAACAGAACACTCATCAAAAGACCTACACCTTTCTACTACCAAAAAAAGAGAGAAGGAAGGTGAGAAAAAAAGGCTATAAATATGACAAGAAGCTAAATCAAAACAGAAATGTTAACAAAAAAACAGAAGCAGTTGAAAACACTAGATTTCAAGGAAGTACAAAAATGATATTAAGAATATTCTTGTAGTATCTTTCATGAGACGCCTACTTCTATATTTCACAAGCTAAATTCAAGCCATTTGAACTCTGAATAGCAAAACAGTAACATCAAAACAACTTACTCCTGAGTATAATTTGAATAAAAAAGCAAAATAAACCTTTAAAATCCTACCTTAATAATTGGATTAGATTAAGACTATTTAGTACTATTATTGCTTAGTATCAATTAATACAGCTTTAAATTATAACAGGATACAGTAAAAAGAAAAATTAAGACCCAAAAAAATTGTACCCCAGGCTGGCCACACTCTTAACTAATCATGTGCTACTCTTAAAACACTCAGTAAATGTAGTACTGTTTTTCACTAAAACCAACATTAATGTACAGCACAAAGCTGTACATTAGCCATAATATCTTTCTAAATGACTAGCCACAATTATATCTCTTCACTATGTATATCCCATATTATTTTGAACTAAATAAAAGTATTTAATAACCTACATTTTCAGTAAATGCCTTAAAGAATCAAAACTTACAAGGGTTATATTATGCATGGTAACAGGGCTTTCTTTAACTTTTACTTGTCAAAGGATAAAAATCATGCTTATTTAAACATTGCTGATGTTAGGAGGTTCCTGTCACAGATTCTTTTAATAACATGAACAAGGGCATTTACTGTAACTACATCAATTTCCCTTTCTATTTTTGGGGTCTTTTCTATAAGCTGAATATAAACTGTCATCTAAATTCATTGCAATGGAATAAAGCAACGTAGTACTAGTGCCTTGTTGCAAAAACAGAGATTAATTTTGAAACAGCTGCGTATTCCCAGGCCACTAAAATAAAACCACTTAGAGGCGTTAACAGATTTTTAGTTTTATTTTGTTCTTTTCTCTGCTACATGGATCAGAAAAGACAAAAGCCAAACGATTTAACTGGAAACCTTTGTAAAAAATAAAGGCGTGAAAAAGATTTTTGGTTAATTTTTTCATTGCATAGATGCTAGGACTAAGATTTATTAGATTTTATTAGTAAAGTTGGTGGTAGCAACGTTTACGTGGATTTAAAAAAACAGTTCAGAACCAGAACAAAAGTGAGTTGTAGTACAATCAGATTCTTACAGTGGTAAAGAGGGTAGCACACAACATCCTCCTATTTCTAAAACTTCTGATAAGAGCCAAAAATAAAGATGAAAGAAAGGTGAAGGTCTTGAAAAGTCTTTATCTTCATTGCATTCTTAATTACAGCACTAATTGAAAACACTAGGAGGAGAGAATCTGAGAGGAAAGGATGGGAGAAGAGGTGGATGAGAGAAGAATACCCATTAATAAAAGTATTACTCTTTCAACATCTAACTTGAGATATTTTTTAAATCCTAAAACAAAGCCAGGAAATATAAATGCTGCTACAGGAGCTGTTTCTGACTGACTTCTGTAATTTACTGAACAAGCTACACCTTGTTTTTCAAGAGCATATTTATAAATACCACTGGGTATAGATAAGCTACATCTCTTTTGGTCATCTCTCCAACAGGATTTACACGGAGTGGACTGAGAAAATCAGAAAGCTTTTTGCAAAAGCTGTTCATACATATATGAAGTCACTTATGCCCTGACCTTTACATATGCCTAAGAAGCAGAACGCAATATACTGTGATGTAATACATTTAGCGGACTAAGAAAGAAAGTGGAGATGATGATTACTTTGAGTATTAGTAGGGTCTCCTGTTCATCAGCAACTTGCAATGATTATTTCCTTCTAACAGCTACATTTATCAATTTACATAACTACATTTCATTGGCAAATTATTTGGCCGTGAACTTCCAAAGATCTGCCAGAGCTTTCTGTGAATCAACTAGAAGGGGAAAATTGGATAGCTGAACTACAAAGCACTGATTACAACTGGATTGGTCCTACGAGTGTAATAAAGAAAATTCTTGTAATGTTCTATATCCACTAGTCTACTATTCTGACTAAAAGTGGCTCTATACAGACTAATGCTGCCAGGCCAATGTTGTTGAAATGCTGTTATTGTATTAGGTTGAAGTGGTTGAAATGGGTCTAGATTTAAATATTACTTAGAAACTGGCTTTTAGAATAAACAAATTTCTTCACAAGTAATATAAAAGTGAAAAGGAACAGCATTATACCATACAACTATTTAATCTTGATCTAGTTGTTTCAAAATAACAGAGCAAATATAAATGCAACATTTGTACCATACCTGGGAAGTTGGGGTATATCATTCTACAGAGACTGCAGAAATAGAGAGCTGGTGTGCAAAACAATTTTGTTATTTTTTCTACAAAATCTTTTGTTTGTACAAACAAATAGTGTAGAGAACAAGGCAAAAATAGAAGGGGTAAAGCCAGAAGAAGGAGGCAGAGTATTTATTCACAATTAACAAGCTCATCTACTATGAGCTGAAAGCATAGGGGACTTAAAAGACCCTTCAAGTGTAACATATTAAAATCTGTAAAATCTTCCTTAACTGCTGAAATGGCAAAATGCCTAGAGAGCATCTAACATCAGCCATTCAAAGTATGTTGCTATCCAGTTCTGAGATGCCTCTGGAAACAGAACTGTGTTCATTAATGCCATTCCTGGAATTCAACTAAATATACTAGAAATACCTCCTGAACACTTCTGATATTTAAAAAACACGAGTATCAAGGAAGGCATAGTTCAGTTTCTGCTGCAGAATGATCACAATGCAGCAGCATCACAATGTTCATGTCAGTCCTCAGAAGAAGTATACAGACAACACAAAGGATAATCAGGACCAATTCTTGTGCAAATTATCACATATGATCAAGGAGAGATTACTTAATAATTAAGAGTAATAGAACTGTCAATTTCTAAAGTAAGAGAAAAAAGAACAGAAAAAAATCAACCTCAGGTTTTTTTTAAAGTGATTTGATAAGTTTTAAATTTCCCATATCAAGCACTACAACTAAATACAACATTATTAAAACCAAGAACCCAAACAAAGCCATTTTAATAGAAAAACAAATTAATAATTTAATAGGGACAGATAAACTAGCCTGGATGAGGTTTTGGCAGGGAGCCTTAGTAACTGTTCCCATATCTGCACTTGGTGAAAGGTGATCAGGACTTGTCAAAGCAGGGAAGCGCTGAGAGCAGGAGGTAAGCGCTTTAATTTGGCAAACTGCAGTGTTTAGTGAATTAAGCGGAATATAAATTTAGGCAGTAAAGAAGAAAGGTATCGAAAGAGAGAATGCTCAAGAGAGAAGTCAAGGTTACCTACACAAGGTCAGATGGTGAGAAGCAAAAGGTAGGGGTAGTTAAGGGAGAGAAAAATATTGTGTCTGACTACAGTAGTTCTTTGAAGTATTTCTTTGAAACTCCACACAAAATTGGTTTCCTCAAGAACAGCAACAAGATTGGCTTTGTCTTCACACATTAAAAAAAAAAAAAAATTGTTTGTCTGGAGCTCTGGAAAGCCTTCAGCTGGCTATATTTTGACTTACTTCTTGTACAAATGCATTGTTATACAACTTCTCTTTCCCAACCATTTAATTTCTAAACTGCTTGGGGGATAAATCATGTTTGTGTGGAGGGACAGCTGTTTACAGGACCAACGGAGTTTCATAACTTGCAAAATGTGCATCAGAAAAAGAACTATCTATCTACTTATAATAGCTGAAGGCAATCCAGTGGAATTGTACCTACTTCTGCTGCCTAATGCTGCTGTTGTAAAGATTCATTTGAATCCCTGCCAGGCATTCTCTGCTTCTTATTTCTCTGTACAGCCTTTCAGATACACAGGGGGCCTAATAACCAGATCCGGAACCAACACAAAGATGTGGTGACTGCTCATAGCAGCAAATGGTAAGATCTCTTCATGGTAAGACTCCTGATTTCTCAGATTGAGTAGTCAGGATAAAGGGTATTTTCAGCTTTCGTCTTTGGTCCTCCAGCTGTAAGGAGAGACCACAGTTCTCTGACTCTAATGCCTAATCCGCCTGTCCTGCTCTTGTCTAGACTTTGCCCCTGTTTCATCTTCCTTATCCTGCTTCATCCCACTATTCACTTCTCAGAGTATCCTATTTTGACAAATCTTCACTTTATAGACTGAACCTGGCTTCTACCAGACGTCTCATCCACATTTTGAACAAATTTCTCTCCAATTCCCCCCTTACGCATGCATTTATTGAGATGTTAAATGCACCTGGAGATCTGCTTCTTGACCTCTTGCCACTGGACTCAAAGGAGCCTTCCTTATCCTGACAAAATGGAGGGAAGGATGGGATAACACTGAAGAGACTGCCCTCCCAGCTCCAGTACTCTGCCCTATAGTACACCAAAAGAGACAGAAGGCAAAAAGCATTATAGGAAAATAGGGACTTATGTCTGTGCAAAGGTATGTTTAATTCCTCTGTTAACAGCCATGTCTTTTGATGCAAATTTGTAACAACAACAAGAAAGATGATGATTATTTGAAATTCCCTTCAAAACCTCAGTATGTGCATTTTGAAAAGGAAATATTCAACCTGGAAGGTGCAGTTTGTCAAAATACGGAACCATTTAAATCTTGGTTTAACACAAACCAGCAGGCAACTTTAATGAGAGACACCACTTTGGTCTCTCTCCACAATTTCTCAGAACTGACTCCTTGAAACACCTTGGATATCTTACTTCTGTTTCAGTGTTTGACATCAATTGCCTTTGGCCATTAAATATTGTCACCATGTTACAGGATTTGTTCTCAGCCGTAAACCAGCTACTTCTAAGATACCACAAAACCACTATCTAGTACCTTTGACCCACAAGCACTGAAAATGAACTTTCCTGGAGAAGTTTTATCAAACTTGCCTGCGAATACTCTAAATTCAAGAACTTTCCTATAATAAGGCATTTTCTTCCAGTATATCCTCAATTTTGTCTTCTGCCAAACCTATCCAAAAACATTTTGACATCTAATGAGTAAGGATGGGAACAAAAAGAATGTTGTCAAATTATTAAAGCAGAGCCTAGCAAGGTATCATAAAAAAGAGAGCTAGAAGGGCTGTAGAGAAATAAACTTGTCACTTGTGCCCCATTCTTGACAGATATTCTACATGTCCTTAAGTTTCAAATGATAGTTTTTATTATTGTTTCCTTAGGCAATCTATTACTAAGGCTTATCCATTCTTAGTGGTAAACTGAATTGCTCTGATTTTCCAACAAACAGCTTGTGAACAGTAATCTGAGAGTCTCACTTTGTAAGACATAACCGAATTTTACAGGGACAACAATACATTTCCTAATACCTGTATTTCCACATTTATTTCAAATTAGTGCAATGCTCTGTTGTCAGGCTTGCAAAAACATGTTTAAATTGTGAATGCAAAAATTGGAAAGTTTTCAACTATCTTTGTAATATGCCAAATGTGCACTATGGTAGATAATACACCTTCAAGTCCAGTCTTCATTGGCTCACATATGAGTAAATGTTGGCATGTAAAGCATCTGCTTTTCCTGCTTCATTCTGCTTTTTTGTGGTTTTGCCTTTTTACTTTTTCCTGTCTTATTCCTGTGTTTCCTGCATTAGTAAACAGAAGACATAATGGAAGACGTGAGCTAGCTAACAGAGAATCTAAGTGACAAATGGCACTTAAAAGCCATTATAAGCCCCATATAAGGCTTTCAGACTATAAGACCCTTGCCTAGGGCACTAGAGAAAAAAAGATATTCATGTCCTTACTGTCATAGCTTCTCTGCAGTTACTTTGATGAGTTAAACTTAAAATTGATACCTTAATTTCATTTACATGCCAGTGTTTGGCAAAGCTGAATAATGGAGGTAGTATCTCAGAAGGGTATTTGCCAAACAGAAGAAGAGGGAGAGCATCTGTGTTTTAAAGGGGTGTTTTAAAGTCTTGTTGCAGTTTGTGCCTTCAGAGACATATCTATCTGGGAATGACATGACCCATACTACTACTGTAAAAGATATAGATGTACTGTAAAAAACAAAATTACACCAAACCAGATTGCTTGGACATATGCTGGAAACTTGCCTTTCAGCAACAGAAGCTTATTTACTCCAAAATTATGAAACTGGTCAGTTCTCTGTGCAGGTTCAACAGGACTAATCTGTTTTCTTGATGTGCCTCACTGTGGAGAACCATCACATAGACCCCACAAATATTCTAGTAATGGAAATACAAAAAAATTACAACATTTCACTTCATTTTCTTGCTTTTGTACCAACTTCTTATCTCGGTATTTTTTTAAAGCATTTTCCTGAATACTGGACGTACAACACAGTGAGTATGGACAGGTTCAAACTTAAACTTCAGATCATGTTGTTCGGAATGATCAGATCACAAGTCTGATATTTAATCTGATAAACTGTCATTCTGCAGAATATAATTAAGTAGTCACATTACTAATATGAATTGTACCAAGTGTTCCAACCAAAATTTATTTCCTATCATGAATATTTTCTTCAAATTTTCATCTTTTGGTAACAGTCTCAAACTAATTCACTGACCAAGTCTAATAGGATACAGGGGTCATCACCTGTCAGGTCTCTACACCTCACAATCCAAAGATCAAGAGATACAAAATACAAGGTGATGCTGCAGTACTGAAAATACTAACCTCAGTATTTCCCTGACTTCTAAAACATTTTCACTGACCCGAACACTCTTACATGTGATAGTATACACAACACCAGGAACATCAACTATTGATGTCAAACTAGTGTAGGAAATCAGGCTTGGTAAACTGTAACAGTTATCACAACAAGCAGAATCTGCCCATTCTACTTCTGGACAACTTATTGTACCCCACAAAACTCTGATTTCCAGGATTTCAGAATCACAGAATGTGCTGAGTTGGAAGTGGCACATCACAACCATTGAGTCCAACCCTTGGTCCTGTGCAGGACACCCCAAGAATCACAGCATGTGCCTGAGAATGTTGTCCAAATGTTCCTTGAACTCTGTCAGGCTTGGTGCTGGGACCACTTCCCTGGGGAGCCTGTTCAAGTGCCCAACCACCCTCTGGGTGAAGAATCTTTTCCCGATACCCAACATAAACCTCTCCTGACACAGGTTCATCTGTTTCCTTGAGTTCTGTCACAAGAGTGAAGAGATCGGTACCTGCCCCTCTGCTTCCCCTCATGAGAAGTGCCTAAATGCTGTGTTTGAGCATGTAAATCAGTAGACTGATTTTCAGAAGTGCTGGTTTCCAGCTATTACCTACATGGACCCACATTAGCACAGTGACTAACATCCATCAGCTAGCAATCCTAGCAACTCAACACCTAGCAAGCCAGCAACAATTTCTGTTGTAGGTAATTTGATCATTGTAGAAGATGAAAGGTATGGGGAAGAATTCTTAAATAACTTAGCTAAGCTATAGGTTGAAAACTGACATGGAAAAAAATTAAGAAGCTTCCAAACAACTCCTTCTCCCCCCCCCCCAAAACAAACCAACTTTATTAGAGCGGTCAAGCATTCAAACCACATTTTTTCATTCTTAATTATGGTCTGACAAAGGCTGCTTCAGATTCTTTTCTTCAGAGATTATCCAAATTAACTCCTTAACAATTTTGAATGTAAGAAAAATACCATCCTTTTAACTTTTTTCTAAGAAAACCTCTCTGGCTTTCTTTCGTTGTCTTTATTTTATTTTTGGTGGTGGTGTTTTTTAAAGGTATTTTTCGGAATTTATGCCTTCTAGATATACCAAAGAACTCAAATAATGCAAACACTTCAATGAAAACATTCTGTTATAACAAACTCTTGCACATTTTCCCACCATTTTGTTCTAACTGAATGTTTTCTTCCAGCTAATTTAATTTTCATGCTGGTTTAATAGCATTATAACCAATAATAGGTTTAATAGTCAAGAATGGCAGGGGGTTTTTACCTCTACTACCTCGAAAACTACAAGATATTTATACTAGGATATTCTGTTTTACCACAAGCCCAATCACACATGATAAGCTTTATACAAGATCTGGAAATATATCAAATAGTAGCATGCTCAACATTGACAAAACTCTCTTCAGGAGTGGAAAAATCTCTGCATCTTTCTGAAGGGTTCCACCTGACCTGGTCCCTTATCGCAACACAAAATCATGGTAAGATAACAGGGGGAAAACCACTATTAAATGTTGTTTTACCACAGCTAATTATTGAGACTTGTAGAATTTGCGAGGAATTTTTTCAGAAACTTACATTTTCAAAAACCTGCATGCTTTTATTGCCGTTTTTCATTTTATTTCAGGTGAACTTTTTTATTAATTCAGTTGACAAAAGTTCATCCAAGTGTGACTTGTTAAGCTTTACACAATCCACAGTGATCAGCAACAGTCTGTGACAAAACTTAAAGCTTCCTGAGCTTCTGAACTACTAAGCAAACACACATTGCAGAATGAGATGAATTTTGAGCTATAGCATTTGCTGTCATAAGTTTAATAAAATCTTCTCTGCCTACAGGTGAAATGCCCATCTTCTTAAAAAATATCACTTTTAAAAATCCCTTTAAACATAGCCACGCTACTTACTTATGGCTTATACATAAAAAAGTAAGTACGAAAAACTACACTTGGCATTGTCATACATGATAAAAGCCCACTTCTCCAGTCTATGTAGGTCTAGGCTGTGGCAGCCTCACCTCCCTAGGCTACCAGATTCATCAGTCTTTAATATTAAATATCTACAAAGACTACTGTATATACTTGTACAGTAAGTAGCCTAACTAAGATCTAACACTGACAGCTGTACAGGAAAACTGCAATTGCAATTTTATTTACTTGACCAACTGTCTACCTATATCACAGTGCATTCCATCTATTTCTTCAATTTTCTTGAAAGATCTTATGGGTTTATCAATTAGAGTTGCTGTACTTTTTTTCAGTGAATTTACAAAAATTGTATCCTCCTAAGGAAAACATCACCTTCCTGGTCATAAAGTGTGAATAACATATGCATTTCTAAGAGAGAGAACTACACTGAAGAAAGCATATTCAAAGCAGGTACGCTTTCCATTTTATTCAGTTTATTATATAATGTTTTTGCAATTCTGCAAAATACAGAAACTTTAGCACGTTTCTTCAGGCACTCACTCATGCACAAATGCCAGTCTATAAACAAACATATACTGCTCACATAAAACAGTGATAAAGAATATGAAACAGAAACTTATTTTAAAACTTTAAGGATATATTAACAAGTAAGTACAGTTCTTTAATACAGTTCTTAAAATTATCAGACTGAAGATCTCTAAAGATATGCTGGGATCTAATTACCCCCCCGTACTAAAGCAACTGACAGACTGATAAATCTGGCCCTGAAGGAATATACACCTCAGCCAAGGGAATGGAGCAGTATAGAGTGTGACTTGGCTCCTTATGGAATGTGTGATGAAATTTTAATACTCAGCAGGCTGAATAATGATCTGCTCAGAGTCTGCCAACAGAGAAACACTGTGGAAGGGAAGAACTGTCCTACTTCATGGTCTAAGCACTTTATTCAGCTTTATCAGAAGCCATTGATTCTGCCTTTGGTTCACAGCCAAGAATCTGTTCCTGAAAAGAATGCACTCAAGTCCTTTTTGATACAGTTCCTAGTGAATATAGTCCCCAATCTTCTAAAAAAAATATTACATGTCAAAGATATGTCAAAGAATAAAATGTCAAAGAAACATTCTCCAATCTGGATGAGTACTGGAAAGTCAGTACAACAGTCAGACATATATTTGACTTCACTTAATGTTTGTGTTAGTTCTAAGTTCCTCCCATAATGATTTACAATTTTTAGGACAGAAAACTGCTTATTTAATATGTATGGGATAAACAACAACCCAAACCAAACAATATTAGATTATTACTGATTTCCCTTTTATATCACTTGCCAAGTCTAAGGACTGCTATCTAATTGTAAGCTTTCAATCTTCTCTTCTGAACCACAGTATTTCAAGTATTTTTTAAAATGTTTTTAGTTGAAACAGCCTGCTCATAAGTAAAACATTTCTGGGGTAAATTACAGATGTAAAATTTGCATGAAATAGCCTCTGTTATTCCAGGTACTAGCTTATTCTACACACAGATTAGTAGTCAAATTACTAAACTTCTTGAATAATTGGAGTGTCAGATCTCACTCAGAGTCAGCTAAGTGACCTTGATATCACTGATAACTTGAAAGTATAGCTTTATCAATAGGAAAAAAGTTCAACAAGAAAACATTTCCTTCCCAACAAGAAATCTCCCAACATCTGTATCACTGTCTGGAATAATCCTAAAATAATAGAATTATTTAAACATAGCTCAGTATTACTCAAACACTGTTCAGACATAGCTTTCTTGAAATGCAGTTGTACCACACATAAAAATTAAAGTCCTCGGGAAATGCACTTGACATGCAAATATAGTACTGTACTGCATTGCCAAATATTAGCTATTCTGTGCTTAAATAATTCTAAGTAATATAGTTTCTCTAATGTTAAAAAGTCTAGATGGTGAGAAAGATTATATAAAAGAAGATTTTACCTTAAGGAGTTCTCACCTGATTTATTCAGGATACTTATATTAAAGTCAACTTCATGTACAGCTTCTGCTGAATTAGTGATTTTTCTGACTTCTGCCATTTTAATTTACATTCAGTATTTCTCTCACATCTTTGGCATTCTACTGAATAATTATTTTCCACTTATCATGGAAAACAATCATTTATTTAGTTTGAATTGCTTAAACTGACAGTTTCTTTCAGTAGTGATCAATACTTTTTGTATTTTTTCTATTATTATCACACAAAACTTGATACTGGGCTTGGCATGTTATACTTAACATTATGTATTCAAAATATGTCAGATTTCATATTTCCATTGATAAAAAAAGCACAGGCCTATACAACATGATTTTTTCCTTGAAACTCAAGTACCACCATCTTTCATTTATTAGGTTCACTGAGAAAACAAAGAAACACAGTATCAAGAAGCTCAAAAATGCAAAGTCCCACTAAACTGACCAAGAGATCAGTTTCCTTTTGTTATAATTCTTAAATAAACTTGCCACCCTCCAAACAATGTACGAGAATGACTTCTTATATTGAAGAAAACCAGTGTGTAAAAAAAAGAGTGACACATATCATTATATTTTGATGTGAGTTCAGCAGCTTTAAGTAATTCACTCTAAACCTTTTAATACCATGAACGATGAAATTATGCTTAAACAGGTTTACAAAACTTATCAATACATCTATGCAAATATGAAGCTAAAAAGCTTTGGCTGAAAATTACAGCTGTATTGGTGGTAGAAAAATGAGTTTTGCTGATAATTCATTCAGACTTCAGCAAATCAATGAATTCCAAATGTGACTACTATTTTGTTACTGGACACACAAGATACAAAATTGCATGAAGTTTTCTTTTAATAAGGCAGGTCAAAATGCAAATATTCAAGCTCTACTAAAATCTCATGCTCTCTGATGTACATATTTTTTTTTTTACAAAAAGATTATCCAGCTTGTTCTTGGTGGTAATCCATAACAGCGACAAAATTTACTAAAGAAATTAACAATTCGTACATTACCTAATGCTGCTCATGCTTCCAGTTTCTGATCCAAGCTTACATCTCTCCAGCTGGCTAGCTACAATCTGACGTTCAGCCTCGAGTTCTCGAGTCAGTCTCTCAAACTGCAGTTCCTGAAAAAATAAATTAAACCATTTGCTTTGACTTCTCTTGAGATTTAGAAGGAATTTCAAAACATAAAAATATAATTTGTGCAAGAACTATTCCCCTAATATCATATAAGGAAGCTTTCTTTTTTTCCCTTTTCAACGCGTTCATGGTTCAAATTTTTGTGGTGACACCTACCCATTCCTTCATTCATTAAATAATTTAGGCCTACATACTACACATAGACCTCTTAGTAGCATCTTACTAAGCTACTTTAAATATGATCAAAAATGAGTACAATTTGCACCACTGAGAAACACATGCAAAGTTCCGTGGATGATCGTGTGGTGACCATAGCTTCTGTATTAAAACAGACAACATCACAGTACACAGTAGTGAAATAAATAAATTGAAGGTGTGCTGTTATGGACTGAGCACAGCTTAATTTCTGCATTTAATGATGTGCAGAAGGGAAACTCAAACAATTTTGGACAAAAGCTGTCCTAAAAATCCCACTACTGAATGTGTTTCTTTTTATTCTGTCAAGGAAATCAAACCAGTCCTACCAGATAAGATTTATCCACAGAGCTTATAAAGGTACTTATGAAGAGGGTTTGTTTTCATACACAGAGATTTTATTAAAAAAAAAAAAAAAGAGAGAGAGAAGTAAACCCAAAAAACCATACAAGCAAAATCCCCACAACTTCTTAAAGAGCTACATTTCCCACAAATTGTAGCACTAGTTTTATCAAATAAAAAACTGAAATACTTTTAGGGAATTATATTTGTTGCAAGTTTGCCAAATGTCGCCGCCCTTTCATTTTGGTCATAGTTACAGTACGCCATTTTCATGGGTAAGCAGAAAAAACTCTCCTGCACCTTTTCTTTGGGTTTGTTGGAGGCTGAAGGAGAAATATTTTGAGAATCCACTTCTTAAATCATTCCTGTATCCACACAAATGCATCCATTATCTCTTTCTCCCTCTTTTTTTTTTTTTTTTCAAAAATGACCTCTCTGTAATGCAGAGGTATGAGAGAGAGTCCCTTGTATAACTACCCAGCAAGGTCCTGACTGACAGAACAGCACTGGGAATTACAAGTCATGACTTATGTCCAGCAAGGGCCACTGAAGAACTTGGTATTTGAGAGAAAGGAAGAAGTAGTAGAAGTAGAGTAGGATTCAGAAGTCTATCTGCTACCTAAAACCTCTGACCGAGAAGCCAAGGGTAAACGAAGGCATTAAACTTTTCAAATCTCTGAAGTGAGGCAAAACATAACTGAAACAGAAGAAGGGACTGGCTGGTGGTCATTCTACCTAATTCAGCTCTATCAGTCCTCTTTGTTTCTCTTGCTGTTGACATGGAATAACTTCTATCTTGTACTATGAGTAAGAGGGAAGTCCACGTAGGTTATGAACATCACAAAATAGCCAGTACATACTTCATCATCATGGTTAGGCTTCTCAAATGAAGATTTGGGAAAGGCTCTATCCACATTTGTTACAAGTACATTGGTGGCTAAAAAGGTCAATACAAGATAGACATATCCGATTGCAAAAGGCACAGCAGAAAGACTCCTTAGGTGGTAAATTCTGCAAGGCACGATTCTTTCTGTGTTGTCTTTTCTCCTCAAGAGTGATCCTGCGTGTGTTCTCAAAGGAGACAGCTGCGTTATAGATGGTGTGTCTCCAGGCCTCCCGACTGGAGGCCAGAGTAGACCAGTTTATGTTGATCGATACGGCCAAGGCTGAGATGTTGTTTCAGGGAGTCCTTGTATCTTTTCTTTGGGGCCCCTCTCATGCAGCAGCCGGTGGCAAGTTCACCATAAAGCAAGATCTTAGGGAGGCGGTGGTCCTTCATCCTGGAGACATGCCCTGCCCAGTGCAGCTGTGTTCTCATTAACATGGCCTCAATACTTGTGACTGCTGCTTGCTCTAGTACAGATGTATTGGTCACATAATCTGACCAGTGGATGTTTAGGATTGTACGGAGGCAGCGTTGATGGAAGCGTTCTAAGAGACGCAGGTGGTGGCGGTAGACGACCCATGATTTGGAACGGTATAAAAGAGTAGACAGCACAACGGCTTTGTAAACACTGATCTTGGTACTTTTCTTCAAGTGTTTATTTCGCCAAACTCTTTTGTGGAGTTTTCCAAAAGCACTATATGCCTTTGCTAATCTGTTGTCTATCTCCCCATCAATCTTACCATCTGAGGAGATGAGGCTACCTAGGTAATTAAACTGTTGGACTGATTTGAGCTCTGATTGGCCAATGGTGATATGGGGATGATGGAAGACTTCCTGAGGTGCAGGTTGGTAGAGGACTTCTGTCTTCTTTAAGCTGATTTCCAGCCCAAAGAGCTCAGCAGCGTCTGCAAAGCAGGATGTTAAACGCTGCAGGGCTGCTTCTGTGTGGGCGACAAGGGCGGCGTCATCAGCATAAAGCAGCTCCCGGACAAGATGGTTTAAGGTCTTACTATGGGCCTTCAGTCGCCTTAGGTTGAAAAGGCTTCCATCAGTATGATATCGAATGTACATATCGCCCTGATCATGGAGGTCTGCCGTGGCCCTTTGGAGCATCATGCTGAAAAAGACTGTGAATAGAGCTGGTGCAAGAACGCAGCCTTGTTTCACACCATTGGTAATTAGAAAGGGCTCAGAAAGTGTGTTGCCATATCTGACTTGGCTGTGCTGATCCCCATGGAGTGAGATGATCATTTTAAGGAACTTGGGGGGACAACCTAAGCGTTCCAAAATCTGCCATAGACCTTTTCTGCTCACAGTATCGAAAGCCTTGGTGAGATCAACAAAGGTTACATAGAGACCTTTATTCTGTTCCCTACACTTCTCTTGCAGTTGTCTGAGAACAAATACCATGTCTGTGGTACTCCTGTTGGCTCTGAAACCAAGAGGAAGGAATTCTACCTGAAAGCCAATGTGGGTTCCAGTACATACTGAAATGGTCACTATTTGACAAAGCCTGTTTCATCACGAATTTATTATTCAAACAAAACTATACAGAGTACAGAAATACCATTAAAAGTCTGATGTAGAGACCAAAGCATCACTGCTCACTGAATTTCAACAGTGAATTAGTAATCAATAGTTAATAATATTCTCTACACATTTTTGTAGTATGTAGAAATTTCTTCTTCACTGTTGTTTGCAGATAGGACTATTAAAAAATCACCTAGCAATAATCATCTATTTCATATACACTTACTTCACAGAGAGCATTTCTCTCATCTAAAAGAATCAATTGTCTGAAAAGCTGAAGAGACCGTTGATCAGCTTTCCAAGATTTATTATTCAAATCCTGGTCTTGTTTGCATAAAATAATACCCTTAATGCAAAACGGATTGTAACAGAAATATTACTAAATTGTTGAAGAATGAAAAATCAAAGTGGTACAGTATTTGCTATGCTAGCATGGTTCTATCAAAGCATGCAAGCCCTGAGAAATTTTGATAGTATAAAATACCAAAGAAAATCAAATTGAACATTATGTTTACTTTCAAAATAAAAGCAAAAGCTTCAACAGCTATTCTGCTCCACTGTATTTTTAAAGTTACTTGATTCTATCATGACAATGCACATTTTGGTGCTTAGCATAGCTTTTGATCCAGCCAGTTCCCTTCCCATCATCCCAGGTGAGGCAGGTCAGACGTTCTTTGCCGTGACCCAGCATGGGCATTTCTTTTACCCACCTAGTAAGAAGATGTAGCTCTCCCCATAATGTTGTTAAGAAAATGTAAGAACCAAGGACTGTCTATGTTGTTGCTTGCCTTTTCCTAGACAAAGAAGTGTAGCTTGTTGTGTTCTTTTACTCTAGTAGGGGTGCAAACAACATCTCTCCGGCTCCCTTTTGTCCATGCTATCCCAAGCCAACTAAATACAAAAATGGCCCCAAGCCTATTTTACTGAAATACTTCAAAAGTAAATATAATTTTGCTTTTTTTCCCCTTCAACTATCTTGACTGTATATCTTCTCAGATTTTTTCTATAGTTTGTATTCCTTCAGTTAATTGCTCTGGTCGATAACTTTTCCAGATGTTTCTGCATTTCCTCAACTAACACCCTTTTGTCACGATTACTCTGTCTACAGAAAATTTTTTTTGTTCATGAGTTTAGTCTCCAAAACATACTTTTCTACTCTTCACTCTGTCATTTATTTACCTTTCTTACTTATTCCTTTCTGTTCCCTTCTGCCTTCTCTCTTTCTTTCATTCTGTAGCATATTTCATGACTCATCCTCCACTAATCTCTTTCAGTCCTACTATACTAACTGCTACTCTAGCAAATGCCCTAAAGCAACTGGTTTAAGGAGTCTCTCTCTATCATTCTGGTCCCTTATTGAGGAAACTCTGCTTTTCTTAAGACGTAGAAATTAATGTTTTCTGGTTTCACTCCCACATTATTTGTCCTGCCCTGCAGAGATGACTGGAAAAGGGCAGTTATGTCTATGTTACTCCTCAAGAAGAAAGAAGGGATGTGCTGGATCACTTAGGAAAGAAATAATCGTGGGTTTCTAATGCATAAAAATGGCTAGAACACAGGAACAGTAATTTCATTACTAGTTTGATTTAATTGCTACTGTTTCTTCCTTAATCATCTTCTATCAGGTGCCATTAGAATTTAGGAATGCAAGGAAGGAGACAAAAGGTGGGAAGGTGGGATATTTAAAGAGACAAACAATTGTTGCTTCAAAAATTATCCTCTACATTAAATTTAACAAGGAATTGTGTTAGGTATTCCCTCATATGATGACAAAAGTGCAGGTTCACAGGGTTGCCTTTGGAATGAAAGAAGAAAAGAATTAAAGTAAGAGTTGTGAGTCTGCTATCCCTCTGTATCAAGAATCTATGGCAGAAATTAATAAGCTTCCTTCTCTTTGTTTAGGAAGCAGTGAGAGTGACTAATATTTGAATAAATCCATATGTTTAAATTTCAAGCAGCTGTCACAGCACAAGAAGACAGAAACCAGAAATAGTATTTGCTTACATTTTATAAAAATCACTGAACCCAACTCCATCATTTGTCTTATTTGTCATATTTGTTGTGTTTACGTTAATTTTCACCAGTTCATGCCATGTTGTGTTATCTTCATAACCTTCTATTATTTATCTGAATCAAGCTAATCAGAACATCAAAATTAAAAACAAATTCCTACTCACTGATTATGCAAATCTGTTGTCAAGACAATTGCAGAATGAAGAACAGCAGAAACTACACTGCAACATCCAAATTAATTAACACAATGACACGTCAAGTGCAGCCTCATGGACTGTGCTACAAAGGGCAATAATGCCAAAGCAAGTGCCCACGCAAAGGCACTGCAAACTGCAATGCCCAGCCTGGCAGCCCTTAGCACTCGGCACTATGAGGGGTGTGGGAGCTGGAAGCCAACAGAGAGATCAGAGATACGGATGAGAGTAATCCAGAGAAATCACTCAAGAGAGCAGCCTGTAAAGGGAGGAACTTCATGACAACTTTATCAAATTGTTTTAACAAAGAGTATTTATCTGCTTGGGTCTGAAAAAAATTAGGTATTTCTCCACTACCGTGGTGAGGTGTTTTTGAAAAAATATTCATTATTCCATAGATGGCAATTGGATGCACTTGCTTTTTCAGCATGAGTTTTGTGTTTTATCTATCCTCTGCAGCCATCAAAGCTTCAAGCAATATAAAACTTGAGTCAGGTCATAACATTTCACAGTGCTCCAGACACTGAACAAGCACAGTGGAAATCTGCAAAGCCTTCAGACAAATTAGGAACTCCTGAGCTCAGGGCATAACCAATTCAGAGGGTATTTTATTATTTTTTATGCTTTATATCTTCTTGGTCATCTGCATTGACCCATTTGAATTTTCTGGAAGGCTAAAACAGGTCAAAAGAAATTTGGCTGATATTTGGAGCTTTTCTCACTTTACTCTGTCCTTTATAATCTTAGAGTAATCCTTCAATCCTTTCACACAGATATGTGTATTGATGCTGAGCAAAAGACACAGCAAAATCAGCAGAGACAGTAAAAACCAGCCAATTTAAAAAAAAAATAAATCTAAATTTAAGCTGAAGAGCTTTGCGAAGCTACTGGATTCCCAAAAATCTTTAGGTTATAATATAAAAAGAGGAAAAGCATTTAGCTTTTGATTGCAAATATGCTACACAAAACCAAATGAAAGTAATGGTGATCATTTAAACCTTCGAATACAAACAAATAACAGCACTGAGGTAGGGCTGGGAATCCCTGGTGTGACAAATAAAGAAAGCCTGATTACAGTTACACAAACACATAAATCATCTCCCGGATTGAAGTTTTTCCAAGGAGTATCTTAAAACCCACAGAACCTCAAAAAGTACACAGGCTGTAGAAATGTACAATATTGGCTCTATCTTGTTGTAACCTGTTAAACAAGAAGAAAGTACCTCAATTAATGTCACAAGTAGTATGTGTATATTGCTTTGGCATCATGCCTAATTCCATATACTGCACACCTATAAACTCCAAGAGAATGCCACTACTTAGAGTGGTATTGATAACAAACTATTCTTAATCTACCACACCAAACACATGTGAGTAGCTAAAACTGGAGCATGTACTTCCTGAGGAAAACAGGAAAATCAAGGAAAGTTTAACTCGGCAGAAAACTAGGGATAGATAGCATCAGACACAAACCAGACCTGATAGCCCATCTTGTAAATAGAAGGAAAACAGAATGTCTTGATACTTTCAAACAGTACAAAAACATCACTAGCAATGCCCCTATCCATCTGACAATAAATGTTGTTCAGAAGCTTCAAAACTGGGCTTTATAATGTACCACTCACTACCTTCCACTTTTTCCATTGCTGGACTGTGTTTTCACTTGCTCTGTTCTTATCCTTTTTCACTGGATTGTTTCTTTCTTCTATTTCACTGAGTAACACAGAGATCATGGAAAAAGCTCCCAAAAAAGGTAATCAGATAAGCAGAGAGGTGGCAAATCAGAAACTCCGTTGTGGGTATATATGTTGTTGCAGAATCTTAACAGAGCAATGACTGTACAAGTTTCCAGGTAACATCAACCTGAAGGAAGCAATTCATACACTGGAGGGCAGGAATACCATTCAGAGGAACTTTGACAAGTTGGAAGAATAGGCCAACAATAGTGTCATGAAGTTCATGAAAGAAAAACGAACAGTCCAGCACAGAGGATGGAATCCCATGTAACAGAACAGCATCTCCATAGGATCTCGGGTTTGGTGGACATTCAGGTTTGAATGCACTCAGCAGTTCATTCCTGTGGTGACAATGGCCAACTGCTTATTTCACTGCACTAACAAGAAAGCTACTAGCAGAACAAGGAAGCAATTGAAGTAATTATTCACTTTTATTTGGTAGTCCTGAAGCTGCACCTCGAGCACAGTTTTGGACCACCAGGGCAAGACACAACAAGATTTTGGAGCAAGACCACCAGAGGGCCACAAAGACAATTAGAAGATTCAAGCACACATTGTACAAGAAGAAGCTGAAGGAATTTGATTTGTTTAGCATGGAGAAGAGACGGTCTAGGGAGAATCTATTTCATAGAATCATTAAGGTTGGAAAAGGCCTCCAAGATTTAAAGTCCAACCTTTTACTGAACACCACAATGTCAACTAGATCATAGCACTAAAGGACATGTCCAGTAGTTTCTTGAACACTTCCAGAAAAGGTCACTCTATTTTAATGCTTAACCACACAATTCAGTGAGAAAATTCTTCCTGATGCCCAATCTGAACCTCCCGTGGTGCAGTTTGAGACTATGTGCTCTTGTCCTCTCACTAGCTGCTGAAGAGGCCAACCCCCACCTGGCTACAACTTCCTTTCAGGTAGTTGTAGAAAGCAATGAGTTCTCCCTAAGCCTCTTTTTCTCCAGGCTAAAGAACCCCAGCTGCCTCAGCCACTCCTCATATTACTTACTCTCTAGACCCTTCACCAGCTCCATTGCCCTTCTCCAGACTCACTCCAGCACCTCAATGCCTTTCGTGTAGTGATGGCCCCAGAACTGAACACAGGATTCAAGGTGAGGCCTCACCATTGCTGAGTAGAGGAGGACAATCACTCTCCAGGTCCTGCTGGCCACACTGTTCCTGATACAGGTCAGGATGCCATTGGCTTTCTTGGTCACCTGGGCATACTGTTGGCCCATGTCCAGTCGCTGTCAACCAACACCCCCAGGTCCTTTTCCAATGGGCAGCTTTCCAGCCACTCTGCCCCAAGCCTGTAGTGACACACAACCTATGGTTGTTGCAGACTTTTACTTCTTAATTGGGGACTATAGTGAACATGTTACCAGGCTCTTGCCAGTGGTATGGGGCAAACAGACAAATGCAACAGTGACAAGTGGCAGTGAAATAAATTCTAATTGGATGTAAGAAAAAAACCCACACCCACAACCAAAAACAAACCCACAAACAGTAAATACAGTAATAGAAAACCACCCCAAACCCAAAACCAAACCACACAGCAAGAATGGCGAAACACTGGAACAGATTGCCCAGGAAGAATCTCCATTCTTGGAGATTTTTAAAGTCAACTGCTTGGAGTAGAACTTCAGAGGTCTGTTTTAACCTAGTTTTTCCATGATCCTGGAATTGATGAGTTCTGGATATTTTTTCAAGTCCTTATACGAATGCTATTGATTAGAAATCCGTGGCTACCAAACTCTCTGATGATGATGCCTACATAAAGGCATATTTGACTTTATGTAAATGCTACTACTTTATCAGCCTGAACCTGTATTTCTCTAGGTTATTCCTTCACCTGATCTGACTGTTTTAGCAATCCCCTGCTTCTCTACAAGAGGTTAGTATGGCATCTATTATGCATATGGAATATTTATGGGGTAAAGAATGGCTGGTTGCAGCGTTCAAAAATAAACATTCTTTCTTTTTTGTGTAAGATTACTTCAAGGAAGTCCCTCTCATGCCTTTAACAACTTTTGTAGAAATCAGACCCTATTTTATTTTTCTATTTTTAGGACCCTGATACAAACTGCATTTCATTGCATGTTTTAGCTCTCCAGGCACACTGCCCTGTTCCTCTGTGAGTTACAGGCAAGCTTTGCTCTCTGAAGGCTCAGTGCCCAACTGCCTGGACTTCTGTTCCTGGGGAAATTGCATTATTTCTTCTCCATCATAATCACTGAAGTTCTTAAAATTATCTCCATTTTTCTCTTACAAATTGCTTGGTCCTTTTTTTAATCTTTTTTTTTCTTTTCTCTGTTTTGCATTCAGCTTTATTCTTTTAGCTAACTCCTTTCTCCTCCTTCTCATTACTTTTTGCACCCCTTGCCAACACTCCTGATGGTTTATCATCCACCGTGATTGCTGTGTTTTTCCAATTCCCCCATGCAAACTACTTCAGTCCACAAAGCAATAAACTGTAAGTAAAACCTCGGAGCATTAGGACAGGATTTAGAACTACTATGAGCTTTCTAATGTCATACTTTTGCTTCTCTACACTCTGCAGCAGCAATTTAAGGAGGATATAAGATAAACTGACTTTCTACCTTACTACCTTTGACTTTCTTTAGGGCTTATTGTTATTATTTATAAAGTTTAATGTGGGAACAAAACAAGACCTCAGAGATGGTGGATCTTCTCCAAGGAGAGCAAAAGAAATAGAACTGAAGTAACAGACAGTAACACTCTTCAGTGTTACACTGGCTCAAGCTCATGATTCTCGTTTACTTCTCAGTTGTCCAAGCACAAAGATTTACTATGTCTAAGTGGAAAAGGGTAATTGCATTCACAGTAGCAGTTTTTGGAGCCTGACTTAGCATGTTCAGCATATCTAATATATCAGACACAACCATGGACTTGATGCTTTTTACCTCGATTTTCCAATATATATCCGTAGAGTAATTTTGCTCTGAAAAGAACAACACGGTCCTGATGCAGATAGAAGATGTTTAATTATACTATATTTGTATGGTTTAAAGACATGCAAAAAGCTAAGAAATTTAAACAACAGGGTCTCAAAATGAGAAATTTCTAAAAATGTTCTACACATTGAAGTGCTAAGAAAGCCTTTTTTGGTTCTGACAACATCCTCAGCTTCTGGTCTCCCTTTCTTATTTGATTGGATCTGTGCTCTGTCAGGTAATATGCCAAGATGCCAGCAATAGCTACAGAGGTGTCAGTACACACACCACCATATGTGGATACCAGTAACACACACCACTTCTTGTGCAGTCTATCTACATGTTTAGAGATCCGAAGTCTTCTCCAGTATTTGATTCACAGAGTTCTCCAATTCCCTATTTATACGCCTCTGAACTACTTGTCCCTTCCAGAGTTGTGAAGATACATGTCATTCTAGGCATTGCATACAGATGGTGAGTCAGTATTATAAATCATTAGCTTTACACTTGTCCAGAATAGTCTAAAAGAAGAGAGATATCAGTCCCTTCCTCTTCTCCTGCTTGCATTGGAGAAGTTATTCTGGTGAACTGTTTTCTCTTTTGATTTTCCTTGCCTTATAAGAGAGACCGATTTCTCAACCTATACATAGACTGTCAGTGCAGCATATCCAAGAACAGACTTCATAATTTGAAATTTTGCTTAAATTTCTGAATTAATTAGGATACTAGATCTGAATATTGCCATGAGTAGCTATTAAAAACCTAGTCATTAGCAAGTTAGTAAGGGATCCAGAAGTTATCTAACAAAGCAAGATGGGCTTTTTTTTTTAGGGACAACCTAGCACATGTAAATTAATACCTATAGGATTTTGCTTTTTTTTTTCCTTACAACTAACAAACATAGAAGGCTGATTTTCTGCACACTTGAGAGACACAGTTTGCTACACTAAATGAATGGGGATGGACTTTCAAATAAATTGAGGATTACAACAAAACTGTAAGGAAATTTAGCTTGAATATAGGGATATTCCTAAACAAAAATTCTAGTATTTTAGCAGACAGTACATTGATTAGTCAAATAATCCACTTATTTTCACTACTGTTAAGAAGAAAATCCAGACTTACAAACAGCATAGGCTAAAAAAATTTGAACTCAAGTACTGCAGACCATTGAGATTTGCACATTTTCTCTCACAGATGATTCTGTGGCAGTAGCAGTTAACTTTAATAGTTTCTGAATATTTCCTCTTTTATTACATCTTTTATTACAAAGAAGAGAACTAGTAAAATAATTAGGCAATTCATTCCTTTTCTGGCTACCCTACAAAAATATTTCAGGAAATTCTCAGCAGATTCATATTGTTCCTTTTGAAAGAGAAAAGCAATTAGTAATGAAAATGTTAGTTTTAAGAAGTATCATTATGATCTTATTCTCCTAATTTCTGGTATGAATAGCTCATCTTTTGAACACAGTAAAAAGCTTTTCATAATGAAATTACAGTCTAAAAATTACCTGTTTGAAAACAAATAGGTAAGGAACATGTAGTTCAGGATATCATTTGTAGTATGGGCAAAGACAGTTGGGAAGGAGCTTAGAACCAAATTAAATAAACAATCATAAAAACGAATAAAAATGCCTTTTATGGGTTGACATATGGGTTGATGCAGTATGGGGTTACCAGAGATATATTTTGAAAGATGGGTACAAAATGTGATAGTTCTGGGAGTCTTCAATTACCCCAATAGCCTATACACTCAAAAAAAAAAAGTGACAGAAAGACATAGCATGTAAGCTGAAGTTTGGATACTAGATACACAGCTGCTTAGGATGCTCACAAGAAAAGATGAAGTTCTTGACTTGGTCAAGACAGTTTAACATCTTGCAGCTGAGAAGCCATTCAGAGAGAGATCATTCTGTCCTTAAATCCAACATCTCCACAGAAGGCAGAACATCTACCAGTTATGAGACACTTAGAAAGACAAAACATATAGGAGAAAAAATCAAAAAGTTTCTTTAAAGCTAAGAGTAAATCCTCATAGACAGTAGGGAAACTATTTGTTGGAAGCAGATGATGAAAGCACAGAGTCAAGGCAGTGTGCTAAGAAAAGGTTAAGACTTAACAAAGAAAACAGTAATAAAAAATACTTTTTCTGAAAGTTGAAAATGTCTTCAAATGAAGAAAATAAAGGAACATAAATTCTGACAGGTTAAACATAATAAGACAAGACAGCATAATATGATTCTAAGGAACAAAAAGCCAAAAGTATCAAAGCAAACATGAAATATTTCTCCAAATGCATCAGGAGCAAGAATCTGTCTGAAGAGTTTGTAAAGTCACTGAGTGATCAAGATAGAAAGAGATTCATTGAAAAGAAACCAGATGAATCCTTCATGAAAATTTTTACTATTTCATGGGAAATTCCCATGCCAAGAACTCACTGAGGGAGTCTTAGCAGAGGATCTGCCTGAAATTGGAGTGAATAGGTCATGAAACAAACTGACAAAACAAACAGTAGCAAATTGAAGATCAGATGGTATTTGTTCAATAGTTCTGATGAACTAAGAAATGCACAGCTTAAAACTGATGTAGTACCTGAAAACTGTAAGACATTGAATAAAATGCCAGTTCCAGGGAGATCTAGAAGACTACAAAGCAGCAAGCCAGACAGTCTTATCGGGCAAATTACTGGAGCCTAAAAGACGGAACAGAATTAGTGGACTCTGACATAATATGAACTAGTTATCCAGAAGGTTTCTGTATAGATAAGTACTTTCCTAAATAGGAGGTCAAATTTCGAAATAAATGGTAAATTCTCCCACTTCAAGGTGTCCACCAGTGAAGTTCTAATTCTGTGTTCCACTCGGTTTAATATGTACAAAAATTACTTGAAACAAGGAGCGAACAGGGTAATCAATTTTGGCAACAATAAAAAATTATGCAATTTTGCAGTGCAATAAGAGAGAACTTTAGAAGGATGCCTGAAAAAGCAGGACACAAAGTGGGAGATTAAATTCCCTGTACATAAGCAGGTGACCCTCACAGAGCAAAACCAATACCAATTTCATATACCCTTTAACAGCCTGGAAACTCTTTCATGAGTTGCATATTTTCTCCCAGAAACTTAAGGCTGACAGGTCTGTAGCTTCCTGGTTCTGCCTTTCTGCCCTTCTGTAGATGGCTGAAATATTTGGGGGTTTGCAGATATATGGGATTTCCCCTTACTTCCTTCAAAGATGTTAAGGAGGAGTTTTGTGATGATGTCAGACAACTCAGTATCCTCAGTTGCAGCCTAGCAGGTCACATAGGAGCTGTACCTGTCCAGTTGGTACAGATGGTCCCTCGCTTCACCCTTCTGTACCATCAGTGGTTTGCCATTTGCTTTGCTGTTGCTTCTTGACCCAGAGTTTTGGGGCCTGACATTACTTGTGAACATGGGCTGAGCATCTCAGCCTTTCCTGTGCCATTCTTGATGAACTTGCTGGCATCAAGATCTACATCTTTCTTGTACTTCCACTTACTGCTAACACGCTTGCAGAAATTTTTATGTTTTTCTTGTTATCTCTTGCTACTTTAAGTTCCAGCTGAGCTTTTGCCTTTCTAATTGCATCTCTGCACACTGAAGCAGTACTTCTATATTCCTCTTTGTGACTTTGTCCCCTTTTGCACTGCTCTAGTGCTCCTTTTCTCATTTGAGCTCTCTTAGTAGCTTGGTGCTTTTCCAACTGATTTCTTTTTATGTCTGCTCCTTTTCCTGCTTAAGGGGATAGGCTGCCCTTGTGCTTCAAGAAGCAGCTGTACTGGGAAATCTACCAAAATTCCTCAGTTTCTTTGCCCTGTAAGACAGGTTCCCACTGGATCCTTCGTAGCAATTCCCTGAACGAGTTGAAATCTACTGTTCCGAAGTCCAGGGGTTTATATGATCACTTGTCCCCCTCAAGCCCTTGGCCTCAATGCTCCTACAGTCTCTGCAGGTGCTGTTGATATTCATGTCTTCAAACACTGTTTATTAATAAGCATTCAGTCCAGAAGAACACTGTTGCTAGTTGGCCCATCCAAGACCACATGAGGAAGCTGTCCCCAGCGCACCCTGGAAATGTCCCAAATTGCTTATTCACCACTGTGTTGCTTTCCTAGTAAGTATCAGTATCAGTAAGTATCTCTCCCTTTTGAGAACCAGAGCCTGAGGTCTCTTGGAGGTGTAGGCTTCATCCACCTCTTCCTCCTCATCCTGGTCTGATAGCAGTCACCATGAGATCTCTCTCAGTGGCTCTGATTTTGACCCAGAAGCACTCTACAGACTTGAAAACAGGTGAAAGAACATGGTTCTTTATGTGACAGGCATAAAGATGGTTACTAAATTCCTCATAACTTCGCTGGGTCATGGAAATCTAGAAACAGGTGGCTTTTGAGTATTAGAAGACTACCATATATTCTGGCCGTGTTCTTACTCTTTAGTCATTATATACTTATGGTCACCAGTGCAGACAATTTGTCTGATGAACAATGGTCATTTTTACTAGCTAAACATACATTTATTACCACAAAAAAGATACTAGAAAACATAGTGCATCAGGTTTTTCTATGTAATACCAGATTTTCATCCATAAAATATCCAGATTGGGAAACCAGGTAATTCTTTCAATAAAACACAAAATAGTTTTGCTATTGAGTTCTCAAAAAAGCAAAAAGACTCTAGATTTGTACTACTCATTGTAAGAAAAACAATTAATGGAACAGAAGAATTATATATACTGGACTGGATTTGTGGTTATGGCTCTGTGAGATCAAACATACAAGCAATGCTTACTGCACTCCAGAATTACTGTGCCTCACTGAGACAACTGTGCTGCTTCCACTATTACAGAATAGATTTCAGTTCCAAGACTAGTCAGGTGCCACCAAAATGCTGCTCAGGAAACTGTCAATAGACTAAAATGGACCGACATATCTCTACAGGGATGTTCCTTACAGGAGCAATATCAAAATTATTTCTATGATCTAATTACAAAATAAGAGAGCTATAGGAATCGTTACTTCGATTCAATCAGGGGAAAGAAAAAAGAGAGAAGAGAGAGTAAAAATAATGAATGAGTCAATTTGTTGCATTACTTCAATCAGGATATTTCATTGACAGTACTAAGAAAGTCATCTGAAATTCAAGTTTTTACTACAGCAAAACACAGCAATCAAAATTGTACCTATCCCTGTGGGATGAACACAGGAACCTTCTAGCAGTGTTGATAACCCAGATGGTTTTGTCCAAGACCTGTCTCATACAATCCACATCACTAAAGCCCACTAATCCCAAACGCAGAACAAGCAGGTAGGAGTTGCAGCTCCCTTTTCAGAAAAAAAGATGGTTCATGATGTCACAGTATAGAAAAGAAAAGGCAAAGTAAATAAAAACAAGCCACGTATGCTGAATTTTAAACCTAGTGTTTTAAGTGAATTTAATGGCAGAGAGAGGATTAAAATTCATTTCCAGCCATGGTTTCTGAGCTGTGGTTTAGAGCCATAGCTATACGTCCCCCTGCCCCCCATCTTAAATCTGACATCTCTTCCCGCAGTGGGAACTTGGACTGGGTAAAATGAGGGCTCTCTCCTTCCCACACCTGGCAGCAGCTGAATGCTACACACATTTGCTCTTCTGTGACTCCAGGCACCGTTTCCATGGTAGCACCAGGAAAACCATTCCAAACTGGTCAGGGAAGGATGCAATGAGAATCAGCCCTCCAGCAAAGCTCCCTCTCACCTCCCTGGACAAGACACTGACCATACAGCCTGGGAGCAACTGAGGGTACAGGCAGCACCCTGCAGCTTGGAAATCTCCCTTTGTGTCTGACAGGAGTAGCTGTGGTTCAAGCCCATGTGATACAGTGGATAAAGTGCCCAGTGGTGCTGGTAAGTGCAAGAAGATCTGTGATGGCCAGCAAATGCTTGGCTCTCCTCCCTTCCAAGAGTACATTGCCTGTGACTGTATAGCAGATTCTGGCTCTTCCCTGGTAAGGGGAAGTAGAGGTGTGTACTTGTCATGAACTGAAGCAACACAAGGGAACCTCGTTACTACTTCACAAATCAGAAAGACCAAACCCGTGGTACCAAAGTTTTAACTGTATTTTTCAGCATATCAGAACTCTGTATGTGTTGGGATTATTTTGTCAAAGCCATATGATTTGCATAGCCATATATCTCAAAGACAGAAACGACACACAATGTGACACTTCTGAATGATCTTCACTAGCCTGACATAATCTGGAATTGCAATCTATGACTGCACAACGTAACCAAGATGCAAAATTACTCTGTCTGCTTCCAGTTCCCAACCTGCTCACAAACCAGGATGCAATGCATCAGCACTAGATATAGGCCCTAACCATGCATGGCAGGCATCTTTACAGGATCACAGAAGGGTGGAGGTTGGCAGGGGCCTCTGGAGGTCACCTTGTCCAACTTACGCAGGGACACCCTGAGCCAGTTGTCCAGGGCCATAATATCCAGGTAGCTTTTGAATATCTCTAAGGAAGAAGACTCTACAACCTCTCTGGGTAACCTGTGCCACTGTTCGGTCAGTCTCACATTAACAGTGCATTTCCTGATGTTCATAAAGCACTTCCTGTGTTTCAGTTTGTGTCCATTGCCTCTGGTCCTGTCCCTCGGCACCACTGAAAAGAATCTGACTCCCTCTTTACACCCTCCATTCAGGTGTTTGCACATATTGATGAGTTCCACCCAGAGTCCTCTTTTCTCCAAGCTGAACAGTCTCAGCCTTTCCTCATAGGACAGATGCTCCTGTCCCTTCATCATCTTAGTGGTCCTTTGCTGGATACCCTCCAATAAGTCCATATCTGTCTTGATCTAAGAAGCCCAGAACTGGACCCAGTGCTGTAGATGTGAGTAGAGGGGCTGAGTAGAGGTGAATGATCACCTACTTTGACCTGCTGGCAACACTCCTCCTAAGGCAGCCAATGACACTGCTTTCCTTCTTTGCCATGAGGGCACATTTGTGGCTCATGTTCAACCTGGTGTCCACTAGGACTTCATAGGGCCTTTTTGGCAAAGCTGCTTGCCATGCTGGGTGGCTCCCAGCATGTACTGGTGCATGGAGTTAAGGGGCATACTCCTGTCTGAAACTATCATTATCAAGGTTACTGAGGCAAACGCATCACCCCAGAAGCAGAATAATTTGACCAGACAGTTCTCATGCACACAGTACTAGGTAACTTTCTGTGCCATTAAAATTACTCTCCCCCCTAGAATGCCTCTGCAGTAAAAGAGAGATTTTCCAGTTTTCTCATTCTGTCTATTGTGAGAGGTGTACCTTCTTCCTTGTGAGCCTGAGGGCTAGGAATGGATAGGATGTTCAATTATTTCAAAAGTTATATGGGAGAATATTATTTTTTTAATTGATCATAGATGGTCCATCTTGTCTTATCTTGCAAAGTTCAAACCTTTCTGTTCGCAGATTTTCAGTAATAGCCTATCCCATGCAAAACACTAACGTTCTCTACCCTACCTGAGAAGTTACGCTGGATATAGTCCTGCAAAGCTTCTTTGCTGAATAAGCCTGGCTCCTTTGATTCAGATCCTTTCGAGGAGAGTCTAAGCAGACTGGAATACACAAGTACCAGAAACATTTGTAATGCTAAACTGTAAGAATAGAAGAAAAGCTACTTAATTTTCTGGGCCTGTTCTGTTGTCTATTCCTTGTGTATTTTACATTATCCAATCATGTGACAGTCAAAATGTGACATCAAACTGATTATTTAGTAAGTGCTGGAAATTTATAGAGCAATTTCCTCTTTGAATTAAAAAGAAAGAGTACATATTTAGTGTACAAAAGTCAGGATTTTAAGCCAAATTTCACCTCTACTGAAGCTTTCTTATTATTGTGTTACTTTCCCATTCCTAAAGCTTGATTTTGATTTGGTAAAGACTGATTTTTCTTATTACAGGCTGGCAAAGTGTACATCCTTTCCAAAGGCAAAGTCAGTGGAATTAGAATGAAAGAAATAATTTAATGGCATGTACTCGCTGTAGTCACTCTATTTCATTTCCTCAAACAAGAGACTTCATTGACCAAGACAGACATTTCTCTGGCTCATGTCCATTGCAGAGCAAAGTCAGAAAGAGAGAGACAGAGGGAAAGAAATACAGCATTGCTTCCCTTGAATAAATTCATGAAAAGTGGGCAGAGACCTTGCAACAATGTCTGGGATGTCTCTGACAGCATCATCAGAATATAAAGTGTCTCCAACCACTTTTCACATCTTTTTTTTGGAAGAGCAAACTCCTCCAACAGCGTAATACCACTTAGAGAGAAGGATTTTGAAAATTTAACCCTTATAAATCAGTTCCCTTCCCTTTAAGCAGCTTTGTGAACAAACTGCAAACAGTTCCTACCTTTCGTTCTTCCACCTTGTATTTGACACAAGAGAGGCTCAGGAAGCCCTTTTAGTTTCAGTACTTGCATAAGGTACAGTCTCTACAGCCAACCCTAATTGTTTTATGAAGTTTAACAACTTGATTATTGTCAAGACTGGACAGAGAGGACCATAACCTCCTGGAGATATGTTGAAGTTGATACTTTTTTTTTTTTTTTGGTAGAATTTTACTTTCCTACGTTTACAGAGCATATCTCTCAATCCAGTGACAGAGGTTTTGTACCTGTTAGCAAATTTTATGAACACCACTGCTTTGGGTATGTGTGGTACCATGCTTACCTATCACTCTTCCAGGAAGACAGGATGACAGGTACCCCCATAGACACTGAGTACACGTGGATCTGGGTACAGGACTTCATGTAAATAACTTGTAACCATGTTTTCCCTACAAAAATATTCTATACTTAGAATCTCACTAAAATGGAGACTACAAAATTACTTACAGTGAAACAAGCTTAAGCTTGAGAAGCAGTCATGTGAAAAATAACTCTAAAATTAATGGTTAGCTCAAAAACTATGTGACCTAAATTATAATTTCAAATATTTCTAAATGAGAAAGCTTTGGATAATTCAGACACCATGGCATTGTAACAACTGAAAATGCAAACTTTCTAATGATGACTGTATGCAAATGATCTAATTACAAACATCAACACAAAATGCCTTGTTGAAAAACAGGGGGAAACATTTTGAGCAGCTTAGGAAGAAGACAAAATTATGCTTTGAAAATATTACTATGTATATGGAATAATGAGGCCTCATAATAAATGCTGGATCTTATTTACTAAATTTTTATTGTTTGATTCAGATTTTAATTTCATGCTGCATTAAATGAACAGCAGATAAACCCCCTTTTCTTTAAATGCTCACATCAGCTTCAAAATTATAGTTTGATACATTTTTGAATTAATCTTACAAAGCACTGAATTTAAATTTGCAAGCTGTGATGATCTAGAATGTTAAGGAGTTCTAGCAGTGGGAATGCAAAGAGACTGGAGCAGATAATAGACATAGAATGCTCTACTCATGACAACAGGTTGTCCTGATTACAGGATAGCTGGATACACCACCATTTTCCCTTATATATAAATGGATTCAAAGAACAATGACTCATAATTTAACAATCTGACTAAACATTTTTAATAATTATTGATATATTTTAATATTCCATATATCAAGTTTAGTCAATGTTCTATTTCAGCAGTTTCAGGATTAAATAAACTTCTGGCACAATAGAAAACAAAAACCAAAAAGTAAGAATTATTCAGTTACATAAACCTAGAGGGTCTTTTTTTTTCTAAGGGTGAAATTTGACAAGTGTGTAATTTATCTTCTTTCTGTGAAGGTCTGAAGTATCCAGACTCACCGCAAAAATACCCTGCTGTATGTCAAAGCCATAAAGCCATACATCCCACTGCAGCCAAACCTAACACTTCAATACTTTTGGAAAGAAAGATTAAAAAAGAAAAGAAAAAGAAAAGAAAAAAACCCTGCAGCTAAGACTGCAAAAAGACTGCAACAGGTGAACTGTTTTGCAAGATTAGCAGCTGCCATAAAATCCTTCTCTGTAAGAGAGAAACCCACAACGTGACAGTAGATAAACTCCATTACAGTGAATTTAAGTACCTGTAACCATGTATACAGAATAAGCCAACCATCTGCCCATGTGTTTTTCTATACTTTGTTGATGTTACTATCATCTGGACACATTATCCACATTTCCCCTGAAACCATGTCTTGCAATTTCCATCAGCTGGTATTACACCTGCTGAAGAGGGCAGAACTGATCGCCTACAATTTCTACTGCTGTTGAGCTCAGCCAACAAGCTGTTCATGAATCCTGCTCATGTTCTGGTAAATTGAGCCACACTGATTTTTTTTTAAACTGATTTTCTTTAAAAATCACTTTTCAAACTAATTAAAGAAAATTTAATTTTTTTCACAGTTATATTGTGTTTTATTGGTGTGTGTTTCAAGACTTCAAGTAAGATCAGCATGAGGTCAATGAACGTTATTTCCATTATATATATATAAAAAAATATTACGTCATGACAAAAAGGTGTCCTGAAGCAATAAGTACTACCAAACAGTAATGACTGGGCTCCCATCCCAAGAAACACTGGAGATCAATCCCTTTACAATGTTTGTATTTAATTTTCTCCAAATTCCCTTCCAAGATATATTGATTTTTAGATGGAAGAATGTATTTTTTTTTAATAAACCTACTCTGTCATTCAGAAAAGTCAATCAGAAAATGCAAAGTCCCAATACCGGCTGTCTCAAATCTACATCTGATTTCCCCCCACAGATAATCAAATGGCTAATTTTTCTTTTAAAGCATTCCATGAACATTAAAAATAAAAGTTTAAAGGAAGGAAAATCTACTGTATAAGTAGATTGTGTAAGAGCTTGGAGAATGTACCGAATAGGAATTCCACTGTTTTTATGGATAGCCGTTTTTCAAGAGCCAGTATTAACTAAAGCTTAGGTTCTGTCTCTTTCCTGTCTTAAAAATGCAAAGATAGGGCCAGGAGGCCCTGGCACGATAACAGGTTTAACCATGAAGCCTTTTAGAGTTTGTCCAAATAGATATTCAGAGTCTATCTGGAGGTCACAGCTAACCAGGCAGTTTCTTTGTCTGCTCTATCCTGCAGCCATGCCTCAGCCATCCCTATTGTACGACTTACTGACAGAAGGAATTTAATTCCAGAGAATAGTGTCTGAACACCTTGCCTTTACATTTATCCAAGATCATTTCCATTTTAAGGCATTATAATACAGACGCTAAAGAACTAAAAATAAGAATAGGAAACAGTTAAGATTATTGCTGTCGGACTTTCTGAGTTGAAGACATGCAGTAGCCCTGTGACTTCTGAACACACAGAAGGAAACAGGGCACAGACATACTGACAGTGAAATAATGTCATAGATTTTCAGTATGCAAAACAATGACTGATAGCAGGCCACTAACTAATAGTAGGATTCAATAATATCTGAAATTTTAAAATAATCAACTAAATCACATTTTGTTTGGAAAAAACTTGTAAACCCCACTTTAATCTTCATGCTTATACAGACAAAATAAAGCCTTACTCAGGCGGATGCAGGTGCTATTTGTGAATGCATTCCCGTTTAGGAGCTAATGAGTCCTCTTACATCTAACAGTGCATACACCCAAACTGCTTGAGAACAAATGCAAAAATTCATACAGCATGCTCTTCAGTATGCCCTTTGGTACCCTTAATACACTTTTACTGACTTATATATGGTATGTTGGAGGGAGCCAGTCAGCACTCCAGTATCTAGCCTGTGAGGGAATCTCACCTGGCTCCCAGAAACACCGGCTGCTTCGCAGACTAACCAAATTTGCCAAGCTGCTTCTGGATTTTGTTTTCTAGAAAACCACAGAAGTGCAAACTCAAGTCAGGGATGTCAAGATCTTTTAGGTCGTGTGCTGCAAACTTACTAACCTGGTACCTGAACATTTGGGTAGTAACAGAAATGACCTCAAGTTGCACTGTAAACTAACCGCTGTCCTCCTCCACTTGTGAGCACTTGCAAGTCATGGGTGGTGGCTTTGTAACTTACTTGGTTGCATAAGGGAGCAAGGGCTTAAAGTCCAAAGTGTGTAGAAATTTGCTACTACTTAAAACAGTAAGCATCTTATCCTACAAAACACTACCACCATGAGTGCACAGGCAGGAACATGAATGACAAAGGAGCCACAGTCAAAGTTATTCCCCCTATTTTTCCTCAAACATCACCGAGCATGTTCGCAAGGCTGAGATTCCCTGTGTCTGTCTAGATGGAAAGGATACAAATATAAATTCATATACTTAGTAGACCATTGGTGTTTCCATATCAGTTCAGGTAACATTTTCTGCAAACAAATACAATTTACAAAAGCACAATTCACATGTGCTCTGAAGCAATGCTATTGTGTCTGTGTGCAAGTTATCACTGACACATGAATAAACTGACAAAATTTTAGAAAAAAATCCTGTTATGATAAACTAAAGAGTCTAAAGATACATGTTTCAGGAAGGTGTTATCACAAGAGCTTGTCCATGAAAGGAAATACTGTAACTTTTAAGGAATGTTTTCAGGTAATCCTGCAAAGAGTGTACTGCCACAGTCCACAGGAAAAAGATGAACTTTCCCCACTCCATTCCAGTGGAACCCATGACTGAGATGCATACAAGCATATTGCAAAGGTACTTTGGGTCTCATTCAACATATGATGGATCTACAGCTACCAAGCTGCCAAGTTCTGGACGACTATATCAATTGAATCAGTGAAAATGTGTCTGATTTAGAGCAAGTTCTCAGTGTACCAAAATTTAAAATATAAGCCAGACAGCTCCTATGATATTAGAAACAACTTATTTATGATGTGCTGCACAAGTTCATTATGATAATACTAATTTAAAAACATACTTTAAACTACTATTAAACACAGTGAAAATAACACAGATTGTCAAAGGTACTGTTATTTTCACAGTTTGTTAGGCATTATGTTGTGTGAAACATCACTTTTCAAAGAGAGGCAACCTGTGTAAGGAGCCCTGGAAGAGTATACAGATGCATATTCTAGATAAAGTTCCTATTTAAATACAGAGCTAATTTTGACATGGCTAATTTTAATATTATTGTTTATGTAATTCTGCACTCATTGTATATATACATGGCCTTTTAAACAAGGCTTATTTAAGCAGAAGTTTATTTAAGAGGGGCAATGGCACTTGAAAATCCACTTACAGGTACCCTTAAAAAACAGTTAACTTTTTTTTGTGGTAAAGATTTATCAGAAACAAAGTACATAGGGTACCTAGAGTAATTGCAAAATTAGAGTTCAAAAGCTAACAAAATAGTAGTTATTTCGTCTATGAAACAAAATTAAAGAAAGTTGTAAAAAAACCCAAGAAAACAAAACAAAAAACTCCCCACAAAACAAAACAAAACCATGCATTGCCAGCACATCAGGACAGCAGTAATGGGAGACCGGAGATACATCCTGACCTCCCCTAAAAATGGATGCAAGACATATATAAAGCCTAACTCCTATGGCAAAAATTAATAAGAAATCTATATACTCCTTTATGTTATTGCTGAAGGAAAATTTCCCACCTCTGTAACTACAATTTCAATACAGTTAATATTTTGGTACTGAATACACAGTCTGTATTACAGAAGCTCTATTATTTCTGATGAAAATTACAAATCATTGCTGGATCAGAGCATGCAGGCTTAAAGGGAAGTGAAGCATAAAAAAATTATAAGGAAAGAAATATGATTAATGCAGGGGTTACTCAATACTCTTATGTAGTATTAATCTTGTATGAGAACAATTATATTAAAATAAAACTGCTATAACTTCTTTTCTATATGTTTGTTTAATTAACAGATTAGGGAATGCAAGTTATTAATCAGATCCTAACACAAGAATATCACTCACTGGGAATGACTTTTTAGGCATTTGTGCTTGGTAAAAATTAAAACAAAAATATTTCAGTGTATGAAGCTTTATGAATGTCAAGCACATGCCTTTCCATGTTTTCCTTATGACTGTTTAGAAGGGAATAAATATGGTGAGGATGATGTAAAATTATTTAGTAAAGTTCAAAGGCTTTTGCAGTTTATATATGATTTCCCCCCCTTTTAATCGCATCCTTCTGAGTGAATGATTTCAAATACAATTTATGTAGATAGATCTAGTGATGTTTCACCTCCTTCACAGGATATGCCAGTATGTGGTGTAGTTTACTATATCTGAAGTTACTTAAAGCAGTAATGTAACAGTTTCAGCAAAAGCACACCAAAACCTATGAATTCTACCAGCTCAGGCAAGTCTCTTCCACAGCTTCAAGGATACCATAAAGCAACCCACCACAGACTTACTGCCTGCTAAATCAGCCAAGGTCCACAAATTTCAGCAGATCCTGATACCTCATTTTAAACCATCTGAGAGCTTCTTCCGGCTTTTACTGAATATCATCAATTTCATTAGAAAAAAAAAGAAGAAAATATTAGAGACAAATCACTAAAAATACTTCCTCTGACTCAGCAGCCACAAACTTCCCTCCTTAATGGTACTGAATTTCACATGAGAACTGAGGACCATCTCTTTCCTTGTCTAATGGCAGGGACTGGGCTGACAGTAGCTGTTTTGAAGGACTATACCCATGTGAGTATCAGTTAGGTGGGACATTATTGAAAAACAGTCATAGCCCAGCAGTTTAGGGTTGTGCACAGATAACAGCTTTGAATGATGAAGAAAGACAGACAATGAAAAACAACTAGGCCACTGTGCAGAATGAGGGAGAAAAGTAGCACAGACGAAGCACAAAGATGACAACCCACTCCTCATCGAAAGCTGACGTGGGGCCATTTTTATGCTTGACTCTCAATTTGAAATCTGGCTATTCAATGTTTATCACATAAAAAGACAATTGAGAGAGTCAGCTGTAGAGCCAAAAGAAATCTAACCTGAAATCAGGGCAAGACAGACATGCAGCCCTGTAACCTTGGGGAAAAAAAATTTTAAAAAATTGCAAAACTGTTTCTTGTGGTATGGAGGTGGTTGTTTGTTTAAAATCTCTGTTATCAGATCTTTCTATTTTAATTATTTGCATTTATTTATTGACAATTAACCATGTCTTGAAGGAGAAGAATTTTTTAGGTTTTCTAAGTTAGTGTCTAGCAACAGGTGACTTTTCTACGGCTTAAAGGCCAGCTTGTGAGAACTAACAGCTTCAACAGTCTAAAAGATAAAAGCATGATTAGAAGGTTCATGCTAGACCAGGTCCAGTGATAAAATACTGGCCCTTCTAAAGATAAGCCATTAAATTAACAGGAAAAAAACTACAAGTGTGTAATATCACAACTTTTATGTTGTTGTCTACATTTTAGTCAACAGCACCCCTCTGAGAGTATCGATGTCAGAGTAATCTTAATCCTCTATGCAAAAGAACTTGTATCAGGTTTCGACATGTCCCTTTTGCACATGCATAAACTCTGTCACTTAAAAAAGCTGAAAGAGTTGGAAACACAGAAAAGCAAATTCAGTACTGGACTGAGTCAGCTCAGGCAAGGAATCAAAATACAACTGCCTGTTACTGCTGAAATAAAGTTACCAATAAGTTCACGGACAAAAAAAAGAAAGGAGTGAAAAGTCAAGCAGCAGAGGCTAACTCAACCATATTAGACTTTGGATTTACTACCCATTCCAACTGTGCAGTGGCTTCACAAAATAGAAATAAGGAACTGCACAACTAAGGCTGTAACAGAGATGCTGTTACTTATACAGTCTGCTGGGCCATCCAGCAGGCTAGACAAACAACCTGCCCTTTTCCTACCATGGCAGCCAACATCATCTTTGAGTCACTGTTCATGCAAATCCAACAAGGAATGTGTATATGTTCCAGTTAAAATAGCCCTGGGCATATACCAGAACAAGAGGTTGTACTAGAAACTAAAGGCATCTTCTGCCCTCAGTTTCCAAATTGACTGTTTGGTACCATTCCAGATGTAGATATCCTTATACAACACTTGTACAATGCTAAGAGGATGGCAATAATCAGTATTAATTTCTGTATTATACAATCAAAATATCTTAACATATGGTACACACACCTGCTCAGCAGTAATATTATTTAGACAACTCAAGGTTTCCTAAAAAACAAAAAATTACCAGTGTTCATCACTACCAGGAAATTTGAAGCCAGAACAAGAAAAAAAAACCGTGATGACATCTGACCACTTGCTGATCACCAAATGATTTAATGTAATTGCTCAACAGTTCAAAAGGATGGTATTTCTCTGCCTATAGTTTTAGAAGTAACTGTCAGTAAACATTTATTGCAGTCTCAGTAGACTTTTGCAGCCTTTCCTACTTTTTGCTTCCCTGACAACTTCTAAAGCTGTGAAAGTTATTTGGCTCCAACACGTTTCATTCCACTGAGAATAAAACTTTTAGAACTAGTCTTAACAGGAATTACATGCAACTGTGATAATACCCCGGCATCTTAAATGTATAGGTGTTTTTCTTATTGACTCCCAGGTTCTATTTGTCCACTGAACTGTGTTAAAATCAAGGACTTTTGCTGAATAACTTGGTCATGAACACTGTCATTACAAAATGTTAGACACAGAGTGTATTAAGTAGAGCCTTACTTAGACTGACATGCAGTTGTGTTTCCAAATGCTTTTTCTTCCAGATCCTTGAAACTGCACATTTTTGTAACACTCAAGACTGACAGAGATGTGTTGCATGTGTTCACAGCTGGGAGGACAAAGTTCCTGCTTTAATTTTCATGTTAGCTTTTCAAAAGGAAATTACTGGAATGAGCATTCTGAGAATGCCATACAAAGGCCGTGATCTCTGGCAGAAACTATTCATAATAGGATGAATCCCGTGTTAAGGGTCTTCTGGAAGTATCTATCTGTATCTCAAAAATAATTTTTTAATTTGTCATTAAAATTTCTACAACATCATTATCTCCTAAAATAAATAAATAAATAAGCCTCCCCCTCAAGCAATAACCTCTTCCATATACAGATTTAAATGTAGCAATAGTAGCTTCTATCAAACGTATTACATACTCTGTCATCTGAATGACCTGTCCAGTGTAAGCATTTTAAATCTAGTGCACGCTGTTAGATCAAGGCTTTCGATTTTCTGTTACCCTTGCCTCTCATTGTACGTTAAAGCAAGTCCCTAACTATTCAAAAGAGAGATATACGTACAGTTTGTATGCATATGTATTTGCACACATGCACATACACAAATGCAGCACATTAGTATCATGGACTCATGTATGGAAGGATGCTTAAAAACGTGAAGAGAGAGCATCTACTTGAAGTAAGTATCATTCTACAAAAAAATGTGTCAGGAACTTCTACTTTAGTAGGTTATAAGGATGAATTTTTATCAATGACAGAAAGCTGGTGTATCACATCTCACTGTCACTGACGTTAGGATTCAGCAACTAGAAGACTAAACATGGTGGGTTTTTTTCAGAAAAAGAAGAAAAATTTAATTATACCTTCTGTTTACAAATATTTTAATGAAGAAATGCCTAATCTACTGAACATTACTAGTTGCTATATAAACAACTCTTACCTGTATAATAAAATCACTGAAGTAATTCCAACTTTGCCTTAAACTTCAAAACGCGAGATGTACACATATGGTTGAATTAGCTCAGTTACTCAGAAATCAGTGGAGTAATACCAAAGATAGATTTGGCCCATTATCTATCTGCACAGCACAAATGAATAATGCAAATGTGTATGCAAAGGACCATGAAATATCTCAGCCTAGCAGTGCATTTAAAATGTATCACTAACTTTCAGCTTCTTGAAATATTTATCAACCGCAGGAGGTTCCACTGAGAGCACACTCTATTAGAGACTTCACTGAATTTTTATTTCTACACCTGGCTCGGAGGAGTTTAGAAAAGGAGACTGGAATTAACTGCTGAAACAACTTCAGGTACTGCTCTGACACCACAGGCTTCACCAGCACTTCATGACGGTTTCTGAGTCACTTTAATGTTCTTCCCAAAGCCAAGACCAACTGGGGTCTGTATGGAGAACATCTTAGAGAGGAGAGGAGGAAGGTGACAAGTTTCTGGACACAACTTCAGAAGCCACTAAAATTAAACTGTCTGCAATTAAAAAGCTACTGAAAGGATTCACAGTAACAAGCATGCTTTAAGGCACCACAGTCAACTCCGTACCACATAACAAGTAAAACTGTCTTACTAAAATCAGTCTAGTGGCACAAACTAGTTTGTGGCAGCTAGTTGAATCAAGTATGAACAAGCTTGGATCAATTGCACACAGCATTTAAACCACTGACCACTAGTCAAACAGTGAATTAGTTTTACTAAATTTTTTTGAAATAAAATTTGATCTTGAAGTTATTACAATAGTTGTATTGGACTATTAAAAGTTGGAACATCTGAAGAAAGATTTTTTCGACAACCAATATTCTAGATTATAAAACAACCACGCAAAAACAAAACACAAAAAGCCCCAGCATTTAGCTTAGCATTAAGCAGTTAAAACAGTTTGATCTAGAAAATCTTTTATTTCCTACTTTAACTGATTAAAAACTAACTATGTCAGAAAAAAATTCCATCAAAGTCATACATTTTATTCATTATGGACTTTGGGAGGGTACATGCTTATTCCTTTACTCTTCCAAATGCAGTCCCATAGTAAACAGCATTACTCCACAATAGTACATTCCTGCAGTGTCTTGAGTCAGGAATAACGCATAAAAACAACCTGTTCGAAAAACTTTTTGTGGGTAGGAAGTACTAGATACAGGGGGTATGGTTTGTTTTTACATTTTATATATTTTATTTAATTCAGCCAAAAGATCAAACTAGTAAGTAAACTGTTACCTTAACAAGTATACACATGCATGTTAGAAAAGGCTTTTGGGACATTTTCCACACAACTGACTTCCACATGAAATTCATTTATTTAATCCCTTGAACAGTCAGTCACATTTCCCTGGGCCTTGGGCAGCACCAGATGAAACAGGTCATAACCATGCATTATTTTTACTATCTGTAATGAATTTCGAATTAGCTGAGCCATCTAAAAAATCTACCTGAAAAGCTCAGCAAAGTCTTTGAAGGTTAAATATTATTATAAAGGATGCAAATCCCCTTCTCACCTATAATCTGAAAAAAGAGCTACCACTACAGTTGAGTATGTAGTATTTACCGAGAATATTTTCTAGGATGAAAGTACAAAGCAACGGTGCAAGCTCAGAAGCATGCACCTAAAGAAATACATTTTTGCACAAGAAAGATTAGCCTGTTGAAATATTTTAACTCTGTGGAACTACTGATTTTCTTAAATCTTTGCTGCAGATGGGTTGAAACAAGAAATAATCGCGGCCAAATCAAGTGTTGCTGAATGACATGAGGCATTTTGGAGAAACAAGACACTAAAGAGTAACACTTACTTTCTGGCCTTTAACGAGAACTCCAAAACGTAGCCAATTACGCTACCTATTGCTCCTGGGTAATGAGATTTAAACCATTTTGAAGTCCAAAAACATCCCTAAGCCATTCGCAAGTGACTTTTTAAAACAAGTTACAAAACTTTCCGCGAAGCCCAGCATTTCACCCCAAACAAGCGATCCATCTTTAACGCTTTACCTTTAGTCGCCCACTTGTAAAATAATCTCTTGAATCACTTCAGCTGCGCCCTGGAAAGTCTCCTCGCCGTCGGGCCGAGTTGCCCTCCTCTCCGGAGCGGCAGCTTAAGCAGCTCTACTCTTTTTTTTATTATTATTAGTTTTATTTTTTTTCTTTCTTTTCTTCTCTCCTTTCACCACTTACAAAGAGGAACTTGAAAAAGAAATCAGTCGGCGGCCTGAAAGAGCGGGTGGACCACAACAGGAGCAGCGGCGGCGGCGACAACAAAACCCAGCCGCGGCTGCCGAGCGCTGTTCCGCGGGATGGAGATGGAGGGCGGCCCGGCCCGGGCAGCAGCAGCAGCTGCCGCCGGCCCGGCGGGGCAGTGGGGCGGGCGGGCCGAGGGAGGTGGCTCCGCCGGGCACAAAGGGCTCCATGGCAACGCCGGCCGAGCCCCCCGCGCCCTCCTTCCTTCAGGCAGCGCCTCGTCACCGCCGGACCCGCCCACGTCGACCCCCCGCGCCAGCGATCGCGACAGGGTATCGTGGAAACAGCCCTCGGCGACTGGGGGCCGGGGGCCGGGCAGAGGCTGCAGCTCCCGACCCTGCTTCTGGGACAACCACATGTTTTCAGCAATTTTTTTTTTTTTTTTTCCCAACAGAGTGCAGATCAATCTCCACGCATATGTATATCCATTTAGGTTTTTTAATTGAGAGGAGAAGTCGATAAGCTACTAATTGAACAAATTAGAGGGCTGGGCAATCACCAATCCTATGAAGTTTAACAAGGGAAAGTGCCGGATTCTGCACCTGGGATGGGGCTGCCCTGGATGTTCATACACAGTGGTAAATGAGATGCTGGAAAGCAGTGCCATGGAAAGGGATCTGGGAGACCTGGTCGATGGCAAGTTGAATATGAGTCAGCAGTGCCCTCGCAGCCAGGAGGGCCAACCGTGTCCGGGGGGGTCATCAGGTAAAAGCATTGCCAGCCAGTCGAGGGAGGGGATTGTCCTGCTCTGCTTTGCACTGGTGTGGCCTCACCTTGAATAATTGTGTGCAATTTTGGGCACCACAATATAAGAAAGATATTAAGCTGTTAGAGAGTGTCCAAGGGAGGGCAATAAAGATGGTGAAGGGCTTTGAGGGGAAGCCGTATGAGGAGTAGCTGAGGTCACTTGGTCTGTTCAGCCTGGAGAAGAGGAGAGTAAGGGGAGACCTCATCACAGTCTTCAACTTCTTATGAGAGGAAGTGTTGGGGCAGGCACTGATCTCTTCTCTGTGGTGACAGGACCCAAGGTAATGGCATGAAGCTGTTTCATGGAAGGTTTAGATTTTAGGTTTAGGGAAAGGTTCTTCAGCCAGAGGGTGTTTGGGCACTGAAACAGCTCCCCAGGGAAGTGGTCACAGCACCAAGCCTGACAGAGTTCAAGAAGTATTTGAACAACACTCTCAGGCACATGCTGTGATTCTTGGGGTGATCCTGTGCAGGGCCAAGAGTTGGACTTGATGTCCTTGTGGGTCCTTTCCAACCCAGGATATTCTATGATTTTATGAATCTCAGCATAGCATAACTTCACACTGAAATAATTAAACCTCACATTCTTTAGCTCATCAGTCTCTTAGAATACAATACATTGTATTTGGGGAGGTAGGGTTTTTTTAATTTTTCTTTTAAGCTGCTTCTTTGCTGTATGACCTGAAGCTATCAAACTTTCAAATACACAATCATCTAGAAAATAAAACTTACTTACACTTGAATTTTTAGAAGTGCATATAGCAATAAGTGTCAAGGTTCCAAGCTAAGGGATAAGTGCTTGGCCCCGCCTCCAGCAGGGACAACTCCAAGGCTCCAAAGCACATTGCAAGAAAATAACTTTATGTACAGGATTCCTGCTGCTGAATGCAGCAAGCCTTCGTATGCACCCTGAAGTCTAAGAGCTCTAAGGTCAAGGGTCAAGAGACCAAAGGTGGAAATGAAGCTCAACCAATGTTCATGACAGATTCCCACGACCCCATGCAAGACCTCCATAGTTGTAATTAAGCCCATAAAAGATTACTATCATTCTTCAGCATGGTGCAAATTATTCAATTATTCTGCTGAAGTCAAAAAGACTTAACTTGCTCCTGAGAATTTCTTGCTAAACGGCCTTATTCATTCCATGCATTTCTGTTAGTCAACACCTGTGTGATCTGAACAATGATGTAAAACAATTGTTCCATTACTTTGTATACAAAGATCTTGTCAGGCAACATAGCCTTCCATTTCACGTAAATATTAATCTTCACATTCAAATACTTCATGTGAATAAACTATCACTTTAGACCCTAAAATCAGCCCTTCCCAGGGTTTTTAATGAAACAAAATGCAATTATTATACCCATTTTAATTTTTAAAAATATCGTAGCATACAGCCTTCGTTATTTGCTGCCAGTGTTTAGGTAAAAGGCTGCAGGACTGGACAAGAGGTTTGCATTTTAGCCTTTTCTTTAAAATTCCATATTCAATCCAGATCTTAAAGAAACAGCCCCTTTCTATTTACAAAGAGCCATCCCCTTCTCTGAACTACAATGACATACTTAACATACCCTATCATTAATATTTACCACTACTGATTGGAGTCATGAAATTACAGTGCACATTTCAGTAGTCTTCTCTCAAAATGTCACAATGAAGCTGAGGTCACTTTGCTTGATTTGATAGGACGCAGTACATCCATTGAGGAAGGAAGAGTGGCATTTCAGGACCTCAAGGAATTAAAAAAATTGCTAACTTGGCTCCTACCAATCTTTCCCAGGTTTATATGCACTCCTTGGGGCAGACATCGGTATAGGGGTTGCCCTCAGCGTCCTCCCAAAAGGGAAGAGAGGGAAGAAACAGATAGTACTGAAGCAGGTTCAGAGATTTAGCATTAGAAACTTCTTTTAAACACCTGCTGTGGCCAATAAAATAAAAATAGTAATAACAACAACAATAATAATAATAAAGGACACAGTTGGCTACTTCTCCCAGAAATTTTGAAAGGGGAAAAGCCCCTTGTATTTCTAAAATTTCAAGGAGGTAAAATGTTGTTGGGAGCAATGGACAAGTTCTTTATTTTAGCTCCTGAGTGGCAAACTTACCAGTTTCCTTGTAACTGCCAGCGTTAGGTGTCATTTAAGGAGAGCAATACAACAGTTTATTATTGTTCTCCAGTGATGCTTAGGATGTAGAAAGATGACTGTGATACATTAAAGGTCACAAATAAATGGCAATTTAATAAAAAAAAATTACGTCACATGCAAGAATATCTCAAACAGGTAAATTACACAGCAGCCTGAGCATGTTCTTTTTCATTAAAATATTGTGGGCCATCCTGTTTCATTTCAATGTGCTCATATGCATCACCATCTCAGGAAAGCTCCATTGAAAAAATAAGAAAACAGGTACTATAAAGTCATTGCATCTATTACAGCAGTGCACAACACCCAAGCCTATCAATACAATTCAAAGGGATTTCACTCTCATTGCCAAAATCAATGATTGGTATTAAAATGGATTGCCACGTACTCATGAAAGGGTTGTTTAACCGTTTGACATTTGTACAGATTGCTATCTTTATATAAAGGGATCCTGCTTCATAAAACTGATTGATGAAAGAAAACTACTTCCGTTTCAAACCCATATACTGCTATTGTCAGTAGAATACGTACTTTTTCTGAATCACAGAAATTCCTACACACTTGAAACCGATCAGCTCCTGTTGAGGTTTGACTCATTGTACGCTGAAGCCATGCAAACTTTGAGAGTTTGGACAGGGAGAAGAAGAAAGAAACCCTATAATATATTCCTGTAATGCTGGAATAAAAGGAAAACTGCCTTTATGTTGGAATGCTGAGAAAGGAGATCAGGTGCATGATTTTTCTTTTGCTCATGCAGCACATGAATTGTTATCTTTGAACCATATTTCAGTGTTTTTATGCTAACGTAAACTTTAATCTACAGAAATGCACATTCCTATCCTTTTCATGTTGGTTCTTCAAGAATCATTTAAAACATCTTCAAATACCAAGAGTGTAGCGATCAGGTGGATTCTCTGTAATTTGAATGAAAAACATAAATACTTATATCTATGTTTTCAGAAGACATCAATCTGTAAACATTTCAAGGTAGTTGTAATAAGGGCAGAGTTAAGGGCTAGATTGTGTTATCCTTAATATGTCTAGTGAGCCAACAGGACTCATGCACAGGATAAACTGCTCTACAAAGTAGAAATAAAATTATTTCATTTAAAAGTCATACAGATATGTACTGGATTCATCTGCTAGTGGTTTCTACAGGGTTGCAGCAAGGGTTTTTTTCCTCCTAAACCCTTTCTAGGTGACATTTAGATGTTCTTCTGCCTGACAATCTATGCATATGCACACAAAGATTACTCCAGAGTCTTTCCTCTTTCCCTGTTAATGTTTTCTGGTCTGTGACACTGAACTTACTATGAAATAGCCCTGCAAGTACTGCAAAAACTCAGATATTTTCTAGACACTCAGGCCTCTGTCACAATCTCTTACTGTTTCACTCATGTTTCTCTCTTGATTTGATAACCTCGTGTGGATGACCACTCTAAGAATAAGTAAGGATTTTGCGTGATACTGAGCATAGTGGCTCTGCAGATCCCTACAATTTCTCTTCCATGACATACTCAGCTCAGGCAAACTGTACAAATAGAGAATTTTATTCTTGCATAATAAATGCCTTTCTTGGGGACTGAATAGAGAGTTGTACATAGTACTTATTTCCACCAAATTTTGCTCTTTATGTTGAGTAACACTAATGAATAGCAAAATTATTTTAAAGTAATATTACATGCCACAGAGTCTTTAAGATGTTTCAGTGTTTGTAGGAATAACCACTTCAGTAACCATAAGAAAGAACATGTCTAAACACAAGAAGATTTGCTAACCAACTTTGTTAAAAGAGCTATCAAGACATTTCCTACTGCTTTGTAAGTATTCCTGAGAGTTTTCTTATGCTCAGCAAGAACTCTGCAGAGCATCAGCCACTTTTAAGTCAGACAGTAGAAAGCAAAACAATTTGAAAAGGGTTGGGCACTTCCATGATTTCTGGGAAACCAGAAGTAAAGCTCACTTTAATTCCAGTAGGAACAGATTTAGGTCAACTAGAACTTCAGTGGGGAGCTAATGCTTATGGAAAGACTGTACTTAAATCCCAACTAATTGGGTTAGTGTTGGTTTCTCCAATTCACAAAAGGATTTTCTGGATACGTTTTTCAGAAAAAATTTGAAAATTAAAATTTGAAATTTAAAAAGTTCATTTTAAGTTTCTCACCAGATTTCTAACAGCTATAAAGTTTAATTAATTGTATGTCTTCTGTTTTAGTGTTTTTAATGTTTAAATGTTTTCTGTTTTAAAAGTAAGGCTATCCTTCATGACAATCAAATCTGGAAGTACGGTCTGCTGGTGCAGTACAATAAAGTCAAACATTGAAAACATAGGCGAATTCTGAAAAAAAGAAAAAAATTTTTTTTCTTTTTGCCAAAATTTACATTTATCCACATAACAGTTTTCTCCCTTCACCTGTTTTCCTACTGTAGGACCGGTGCTTGTGATGCCAGAAAATTCTTCTTTATTTCTTTTTTGTGCTGATTATTTTAAAAGCAGTATGAAACATTTTAGGATTTTGCTATGAGATAAGTATACTAATATATTCATTCGTAATATGAAAACACCTCCCCTATTACCTTCAGCCAGCTTCATCTTCAGAATTCATGATCTGGAGGCAATGTTTTATCACTGATTGACAAGCAGTCCCACTTACGGGGTTCATAAATACCTCTCATACTGATGGAAATGGCCAGCAAACCTTCAAGGGAGGGTCCATTTCTCAAGTTTGTCCAGGTCCCTCTGGAAGGCATCCCTTCCTTCTGTTGCGTCAACTCACCTTGGTGTCACTGGCAAACCTGCTAAGGGTGAACTCAGTCCCAACATCCATGTTGCCAACAAAGAACTTGAATATCACCAGTCCTAACACCAATCACTGAGGAACACCACTTATCTCTAGTCTCCATCTGGACTACCAATTCACCCTCCTCTCACATCAACAAGTTGCTAGTAAGGATTTCTTGATCAAAATTTGATCTTTCATGCCGATTCAGACTTTAAAGTCTCACTTCACATCCTTCTGACACATAATGCAAGCTTAAAGTATTAGAAGAACAGAAGAAGAAATATCACAGCATAGGCAGTGAAAGACTTTTCTCCCTACTGGCAATATTACAGAAGAACTGATGAAGAAGGGGCACATGGTTTCCACACGCATTAGCACAGGAAAGCCCATTGTTAGATCTGCTGTTCTATAAGACCACCATTTTGCACAGCAGTAAGGCATGTAAGGAGAGAAGGTTCTGTTACATGTGCATTCATATTACACCTCACCTCAACAATACAGAACCACAGAAAACCAAATTAATGAGAGGATATGCTCAGCTGTATAAAATCTCAGGGGACTGGGTAATGTGTGCTATTTTTCCTTCAAAGACAAGATTTTTTTTTTAGTTAAAAATTATTGTTTGAATAAAGAAAACCTCAGAAGTTGCTGCATTTAACTGCAAAGTGAGTCCAAGGGAAAAAATGGTGCATTGGAAAAAGATTAAATTGATATTGGAACTAACAAATGGAATGTGAAAATGTGTTATTACAGCCATGTACTCCATTGCTGGTGTGGTGATCAGTGACAGAAATAATTCATCATCACAATGTCTGTAACCCAGCTTCACTTGCTTCATCTTGTATGATGTATACAAGTGTCAGGAAAAGTTCAACATCTGTGATGCTGAAGCTTTGTAATAGCCAAACATTACGATGGGTTTTCTATCAAACTAATAAGAGTTCAAGACTCAATACTTTGAATCCGCGGAACAAGCACGGAGCAGCAGTGTGTGTCACACAGTCTTACACAGTGTCACTTCTTCAGCCTCCAAGTCACTTTGAACAAGTAGAGGGCTTTTAAAATTTGAGTTTGTGTCACAAGGCAAAGAAGATATATATCCTTTTATCTGGGAATTCATCTCTGACCAGAAATAAAGACTTGCTGCTCACAACAGGTTATTTTTCTTCTCGTTCTGAATATAAAAATATGGTACTGGTCTGGTAACATGAGGCTACTTTCTGCTTCCAAAGAGATCCTGAAAATCGAATTATGCCTTTGGAGAATGAAGATTTGGCTTTTCAAGCAAACCAGAATATAAACAGGTCAGGAGCTAGTAATCAAAGTAACAACGTAACAAAAATCCATAGAGGGAGTGAAGAAAATTGACAAACATGCTTTTCATTAGAAAATACTTTTTTGCATCAATTTTTGAATTAAGGCAATCAATCAGAAGTGAAGATATACTGAGAATTGCACCAGGAAGCAGCAGAAGCTAACAGAGAGAACGGATGCAATCAATTTGACCTTTTGTCAGACACTTCACCAACTCTGCAGAAATTGGGTATTAAGCAAATGGCCATAAAATAGGTTGAATTATTTAGCAAGTGTGAGACTTCTGAATCATCCTAGGCCATGACTTACCTGTGTCAGCAAATCCAGCTGCACTGGAAAACTGAGTCTCCCAGGCTGCAGATGCGGTTTGATGGGAGAACAAGAATAAGGAGGATCTCTTCAGAACAGAAAAGCCAAAGTTTGTGTTCAATTCAATTAGCTAGCAAATGTAACTAAAATTTTAGAGGAAAAGACAAAAGTGTTTTTAAAGTCAAAGTTATGGGAGGAAATATTGGGGGAGAATGAGAGGGAGTACAAAAGCTGTTTCAGGCTTCCCTTTTGATAGTTACTAAACTCCTCTTTTTGAAAGTGACTGTACAGTGCTGACTTATTTTTTTCCATGCATATTTAAAATGGACATTATGAAATCACTGGGCACAGATATAATAATGTTAACAACTCCTCTTTTTTCATGCAAAATTTCTTTGACAGCTTGGCATTTAGTTAATCACCCAAATGCAGTGGACCTGATTTTTTAATCTGTCAGCCAGAATCTGTCATTAACAAACTTTACAAAACTGATTAAATACTTTACTTTTTTCCTCAGGCTTATGCCTTGGCAATGAGCTGAAGAAAATGTGTATTTCCAGCACAATTAATGAGTAATTATTAGTTGAAATTAAATTGTTACATAGATTTAATGGATTTCTGTATTGGCTGTAGAACTACTCAGAATAAACTGATGAATGATTGCCATAAATGAAAACAAGTTAACCTCAGCAGAAAGGAATTGTAGAGGCTGATGGATAAAAAGACAAAAGATAAAAAAACTGGGAGCGAATCTGATGTTCAGAAAGGTATTTGAGATATTGATACTAACAGGAAAGAGGGAAAGGCACCTGTTAATAACTGCACCCACCATTCCTTTTGGGGTGACAGGCACATTAATCTTTACTTGCTACAGCTGTCATATCAGGTACAAAATAAATCTATTTTAGATAATTCTTTTGGACAATCATGACAGTGTGGCTACTGGGTTTTCATTTAGGCTTTTAATCAGATAAAGATAGAGGTGAGGTTTTGATTTTGGTTTGGTTTGCTTTTGGTGTTTTGATTTTTTTCCTCCAAAAAGCATACTGTGCACATGTTTCATCAGTTTTATTAAGGATATAATGACTTTGTAGAACAGGAGGATGCAGAAGTATGGTCACATGCTATCATAGCAAACATTAAAGGCTTCAACTTCTGCCTAACTGTAGAACATTTGCTACAAAACCCGAGAAACTATTTTTTGTGCACCCAAGAGAAAGAAACTTGGCCAATGATTAACAGACCAATTAAGTTATTTAAACTTCTGCTAACATTCCCCACTCAGTAATGCATTCACTCTAATGACTTAAAATGCTACATTTAGATAACACTTTGTTATCCTTTTCACACTGTCTTCACTCTTCAGCTCCACCTTCTTTGTCCTCTCTTCCCAATCACTCTCTTTACCTTTTCCTTCCCTTTCACTCACCTCCCTCTTTTTGCACTAAATCCAGTTCCCTTAAGAAACAACACAAAAATCCCAGCCTACACTCTGCAAGCACACTATTCCCTCTGCTGGCATGTTATCTCTCTGACTGTTCCTCAAACAAATGCAGTAGTATTTTGAGGAGAAAAAACACCTACTGCCCTTTCTGCACACTCTATCGGAGACTATGCTGCTAGTTGCTTATAGTGCAGTATGCAAGAACAGCAGTAGTTTGGTTTTTTTTTTTTTAAAATCCAACTTGCTTTCTAATTGCCTCTTTCCACTTCAAAATATGGCACAGGGCAATTAGCACTCCAAAAACCCCATGCCCCCAAAACACCCAACTACCTCAATTCAGCCTACCATTTCCTGTGCAACACCAACAAGCTTCACTGCCCACCAGGGACCCATAACCCTGCCCGGAGGCCCAAGGGCTGAATTTCAGCTCTGCTTTGAGCACCTAGTGCTGACTCCAGCGACCATGAGGGAGCAGGAGGCCTTAGGCTGCACCAGGAGCAAGAAGACAGTGCCTCCAGCATGGGCAGTGCAGTGTCCTCCTCAAGAGGGGTGCTGTCCTACACCACCTCTTTTATTTTTTAAAGGTGACAATAGATATCGCTGCCTACAATATCCTTCACTCCACCTTTATGTGCCCTGTAAGCCATGAGTAACTTTGACCTAGTGGATCACTATTTTTCTATGTACAGAATGCTCCACCACACTGTTTTCTTCTCCCTCTTCAGACATTTCAAGAGTTTTTGGTCATTGTCTCTTACCATGCAGTGATGCAAATGTATTGTCTCCTTTCTTTTTTTGGCAACACATTGTGCTACAGTTTCTGCTTGTGTCTTGGCCCACGCTGAGCTGTCTGTCAGACTTTACACCTTGCCTGCAAGCGACAAATTCGAAATCCATTCCTAAGCTTTTCGAGTAGCTGCCCTCATATGACATAATAGTTAACAATATACCTATCTGGTATACTACACTGGGCAGAAAACATTAATGGAAACTACCAAGAGAGTGTTTGGTCTAAGAACTTAGTTTTATATTTGAGACCACATTATCTCTATAAACTGGAAGATGAAAAGTTATGTTAACCCAAGTAAGAGCTCAAACTGACCTGCACTCAAAATATCTGCAGACAGTGGGCACAGAAAAGCAGCAACACATTTCCTGGCATGTCTTACTAGAGTAAGAAATCTAGCCCTCCTAATGAGAACCTTTTCTGGCTGTATACACTTAAAAGGATAGCTAAAGTCTTCCCCAACTCATGCCTCCTGAAACAACTTTGAGATAGTTGGCAATAGATATATCTCAGGGAAGACTCTCCTTCGCTTGGACTCCAGAGGAAAACGGTTGCTTTGGGTACATTAATAAACCGGTGGATAGGGTCTAATTACTGTTAATGAAGCTGCCTTTATATTTTACTAGTGCCAGACAAAATTTCTCTCTACTAGGATATTATGGAGACTACGATGAAGGACATGACAGAGAACAGGGGCTTGCTCCATGAAGAAAAGAATTGTATCTGCCTAAAAGAATCTTGAGACATATTCCACGTGCATTTGCGTAAATTACTTTTGAAATTTCCTTCATGATGAGGAAGGAGATGCCTACTGCATATTTTTAAACTAAAAAAAGCCCCAACTAAACTTGCACGTGCTGGGTTTCTTCCACTTACAGACTAGGTTGTACTCCCTGTGACCTGGGGAGAGCAATTCTGCTCTCACTCACATGCAGGCACACCACAAACATGTCAGCTGAAGCTATTTTGGAGAACAAAAGAAGAATTGATTCTAATAGATCAGTGTGGCTTAGACAGCATTCTGTTTGGTCTTTACTCATTCTAACAATAAAAATCAAAGCAAATAAATGCAGAATCATGGAAAGAAGTTAAATTTGCACATTTTTGAAAGGTCTGAAAAGGGTAAATGTTTATGCAGCACTAGTATGCACGCATAGTTGCCACATGCATTTCAGAAGTAAATATATGAACAGAAAGTGTTGCACTCATTTAAATTACCTTTACCATACTTGAAAAGAAATTTTTATGCAAAGGATACCTAGAGATTAATCTGCTTAGAACTTACAGAATATTATACTACTTCTAGCTGTAGGTAGTACAGCTTACTAGTAGGAAATATGTGACAACCACCATGTTCTTAGAGACTGCATTAATACAGCAAGACATACCAAAATAATTATCAAAAAGTTGTGGGTTTTTAACAAAAAGGTATTTCTCATACTGAGCAAAGCAAGCAGACTTCTCGAGCATTTAGAATTTCAAGCAGATGTAAATAAGTGATAATCATAATTGATAATCATGCCCATGTTTCTACTCCTTCATCTTACTGAAGACAATGAGAAAATGAGGAATGGTTCAGTAAAAAAAACAAGTCTTTTGCCAGCTGTTTAGCACTAAGTAGTGGAATAAAGTCAGTCTGGAGATTAATTCACACTATTTCATAAGCCTAAAACAAATTATTTAGCCTGTGGAAACGTAATTGAAAGCAGTGAGTAAGGGGAGCGTAGAGCTCAGCGCGGCTATTTCCCCTGCTCCCAAAGCCTGAGGGATATTCACTGCTAGCATTATGGCAGGAAATCATGAACAAATGCTTTTGGAGGTATGCTCATGGGTAGTCTTCCACCTGAACAGGATGATGACTTCAAATTACCATTTTAGATGTCAGCTATATTCCTTGTACTGTTCAGCAATTCACAAGCAACATTCTCTTTTGGGGTCCATCCTGGGCTTTGAAATGTTCTGGGAACTTGGCATGTTTGAGACTGCAGAGCATCATGGAGAAGAACACGAGCAAGTAAATCTCAGTTATTCAGAAGGGTAAGGCCTTTTCTGGAGTTTTTGTCTCTTAATGACAGCTGGTAGTGTTAATGAAGCAAAGAGTCGGGTGAAGATGCAATTTTTCTTACGCTGCCTTTTTCAGTTTCTTTCTCCTGTCTCTCACAGCTTTTGCTGTTTTTCTTAGAGTGCCTCTCTAATTATTTTCCTGCATGCTGAAGTGAGGGCAACTATGCTTTTCCTTCCCTTAAATTTAAAATAGTATAAAGTTCACATGGAAAATAAGAGAGCTACTTCACAGTATTTTTTTTTCTTTCTAATTAAGACAACTACTTCACAATTCTATTAAATTCTATTGCACCTGAAAATGACAGATAGTTTTTAATTTCAGGATTTGCATAAAACAAAGAAACTACAAGCATACTACTGAGTGTTTAATTAAGGAAAAACTGATATGGCATAGAAAACACAAAGAATTGTTTGTGGCCCAGACGTTTTGTCATCTGCTGCTATATCACTGGAGATACAAGCCTCAAATACCTTCATAATTTCTTCTATAACAAGGATGCTTTGATCTAGCTAAGTCAAATATCCCAGACAAAACAAAATCATATAAAGTACTGTGTGCCATATGAGTCATATATTTCTCAATGTGAATTTATGTTTAATCTGACAAAACCCTATCATGATTAAACCTATAAAGTACATGCTGGCCATATTGAGCAATTAAGGGTCACTAAGGAACTGCTTAAATGTTGACATTATTATATGTCCTGATAATATGCATACACTTGTAGATTTAGAGAAAATGTATGAGTGCTATTTATTAGATCAAAATACACTGATTCTTTTCTGGAAAAATACTTTTAGAAATGGGACTAAGTTCATAAGTCCAGAGCATCCCTATACATTAAAAATTAATACTTTGTTGTTGAAAACTGAAACAGGTGAGAGTTGCACTGCTAAGGTGAAGAAAATATCAGAATATAAAACTTTTAAATTACATGGAGATAAAAGTAACAATAAGAACTGTTTATCAGCTTTGAGCACAATTAAAAAGAATGGAATGTACATAAGAAATTCTAAAGTACAAATTAAACAATAACACTTCCTTTCAATTCCACCATAATTTTATATATTTATAACCAAATATGTGAAATATATAAACACAGGGTATAATACTTTATGTAAAGCTGTGGCAATAAGAGAGAAGTCAGGACTAAACTGCTGTGTGGAAGATAAGGAGAATTCAATTTTTGCTCTGTTATCCAAAGTAATTCTTTACTCTCCAAACACAAAATGCCACTGTGTCCCTATAGGTGACACATGCTATTGTGTCACTGTAGGTACTAGGAGGTTAACAGAGTTTCATTGTTTCAGTACTCCAGTTGATATTTCTAGTAGAGGTCACATGTATCTGTACAGTTCAGTAGTTAGATATAGTGGCTAGAAAAAGCTACACATCCCCTTACAGTTACATTAAAACAATTAAAAATTTCATTCTTTCCATGAGAAGGAATCTGTAATGAAATTATAAAATGGTAGTTAAGAAAAATAAAGGCAATAACACCATTAAAGTAGCAGACAATGTTTTCAACTTTGTTAAACTCTTTGAAAATATTTATGCCATGTACATGTTTTATTTTCAAAATGTCTGAGACACTCTGAGACACAGTAGAATAGTACTACAAGAGCATGTCACATGACGTGTCAGGCTTTGTCTGTTAGGAAACAAAAAGTTTAACTTTTTTAAAAAACTTATGTGGCTTTACCAGTGTAACAGCCTTAAATATTGCAGGGTTTGCATCAGCATTCCACAAAAATGGCACTTAAATGTATCTTATGGAAAGTTTTTAAAACCAACACATCATAAAATCTGTTGTTTGATAAAGGAATAAAGCTTTCCTAGAGCATTAAACCACCTTGCAATGGTAAGTATTAGAGACAGTCTTGGAGAGAAGGATAGCAAAGCATTAAAAACCCACTTGTGTATCTATCTCTTTCCTAGAAAATTTTTGTGAAGTCCAATCATATGAAATAAATAGTAAGATATGAAAATTTATTGGTGTGATGAAAACAGTATTCAAGCCAACATCAAAAGAGAAATGTACTATGAAGGCAATTATTTCCTGAAAAAAATGATTCTTTCCTTTCTTCTCTCCTTTTCCTCTCATGGCCTGACCTCAACAGTTGTGGGCTTCCTCACTCTCTCAAAAACAAACACTACAATGCAGTTTGTCTTTTTTTTTTTTTTTTTTTTTTTTTTTTTTTTTTTTAAATTTCAAAGCCTCTTTGAAGCTCTGGTGTGCAGTCTATACACACACATCTGTCTGAGAAGGCGAGCTCCAGAAGGGCTGTGGCTCATGGCCATTCACCACGCTACAGGCTTTGCACAATGTCTTCTGTTATAGTTATGAATGAAAATAAAGACTGAGATTGCAACAAAAACTAAGGAAACTGGAAAAATCTAAGAAGTTCTGTGAATTCCATGTAATAAAAACCATTTTCATGAGAACAAGTGAAATGGTGATAATCTGTATGCCAAATCAAGGCCTCTGGCCTTTATCAGCTCATGTAATATCAAAACCATTATTAGCACTCTAATTCCTCTAGGGGGAAAAAACCAACAGTACAGGGACATAATTTCATTATTATGTTCCTCTTGCATCATTCATTTAGCACTGTGCTGTGCACAGGTTATCGATACTAACCTTTGCAATGGAAAAACAGCTTCAGTCACGTCTTTTAGAAGGAAGATAGGTGAAACATGACCTTCTGAATATACCTGCAACTTCAGATCAAACATATCTTTTCATTTTTATGAGAGCTTTCAACAGCACTTTGCATAATTTTTGTCTTTTAACATTTTATCATTTTTTCATTCATTTCATCAAGATATCATTTTTGTGCTGTCGTACTGTGCTTATTATTTCACATCTAGAGATTTAAAAATAAATTTAAAGATTGAAATAGTTACCAGTTACCTTGCAAAATTTTAGTTCTTTTTATTTCACATGCTATATTGCCTTAATGCTATTGTTTTCTGCCTTACCTAAGTCAGAACAAGAAAACTTATCATGTGGACTTTCCTTCTCTGTACTAATCTCCAGAGTCCTGCTCTAGTGTCAGCCTGACTTCTTTTTACTTTAATGCCATGTTAGTTTGACTTACAAAAGGTGAATAACACTGGGACAGACTGCTTTGTGCAGTTTCTACTGACAGTTTTTTGCTTGGTTATTATATTTGAAGATGGAAAGTAACACAACATTATTATTGATGATGAAGCTTCTGATTGGCATTGCAAGCTTTATGACTGGAGATGTTGAGCCAACTTGGACAAAAAGACTGACAGCAAAAAGATAGTGATGCATGTACTAATCACAGACACCAAGGGCCACATTGGCTCAAGGCTAATTTTGCTTCCCAGCATGTCTCAGAACATTTTACTCTATAAAGTAGGGGTAAGAAAGCCAAAAAAATTAGTACAGCACCAGGTCTATCCCTGACATAACTGAGCACTCTATTGTTTTCCCCCAGAAAGGTTTTGCTTGCATACCAGGAGGACCAGGATGCAGCTAGGGGAAAGGAAAAACATCTGCATCTTCCTCAGAAACATACATAGGAGTCAAGAGCCTTGAGATGTTGTTGCTCAATGCTGGGAGAAGTTACAATTTCCAGAACTGTCACAAGACTTAGAACAGGCTAGAAAGACAAAAATTAAACCAAAGGCCATTTAGGCTAAGTATCTCCTGAATCCAGTCTCCAGTTTCTATATTTAGCTGAGGTAAGATGAAAGATTTCAATTATTTGCAATAAGAATTAACAAAACTACTGTAACACTGTAAAAGTATTCAGAAATTCATTAAGTACTTCTTCTACACAATCTCAAATATGCTGGATTCTAAAGCTATGACTTTTCCTGTGCAGCCTCTGTAGTATTTACTCTTGGTGCCATCTATAGGTAGCCCTTATTGTAAAACATTAGTCTAGTAAAACAGTAAAGTGTGTTATGATCACCATACATTTTTTTTTTTACTACAAAAGCTGCTGGGCTCTTACTAAGCAGAATTAAAATTGCACTTGTTTTTAAATTACATCTAAGCATGATTTATCTCCATTTTTTCACATTTTTATAATTCGCTCAAATAGCCATTGAATGTCTTAAAACTGAAACTGTGATCTGAGCAGAAAGTCAAGACAGAAGACCCAAACTAAAATAGCTATAAAAGTTGGAAAAGAATTTCTTCAGTTGGCATATTGTACAGATGCATCATTTTGTGCAAGTACCTTTAGGCTGATATGAAGAAATAATTATTTTGGAGTTGCACCTAGAACAGCAGAAGAAAACCTTCCAATTTCCCTTCCAAAACTCTTACACAGAAGAAAATTCATCCTCCTGTGCCCCCGAAATATGAAAAGAGAAAAAACTGCTTTACTAATAGGCCATGAAGAAAGGAGCAGAGCAAAAGAACTTCAGTATATGCGATATTATTGCACTTATTTAGAATGCAGTATGTTTTGCTTGTCTTGCATACACATTGCCACCATGATAACTTCACCGTTTCATGATGGGGGAGAGAAGAAATGTATTCTTGAAGTCTAAATGCAAAACCTGTATTTGCCATAACCTAAACAGGAAAAAACCCTTGTTTCATGTGAATGTGGTGTGTAGCAGATTTCAATATGTTTTATGAACTCTAAAACCCTAGAGGTAAAACTAATAACCAAATCCATGACATTTCCCCATTTTCAGTTCAGGATCAGGTTTTGGCCTCTCAGTTGAACTAGAATACCTTTTACAAACCATAAACATTTCCAAAACAATTCTTTTGAGTTGTAACGTTTAGGAATTAACTAATTTAAATTTTTACTTGGAAGAAATCGTATGAAAAGCTTTAGCTATGGTATAAAAATGGGGTCTGCTTGAGAAGGAAAACCTCTTGACAGTTCATGTAGGCTCAGGTGAAGAAAATTAAAAGAAATTGAGAAATAAGACATAAGCCTTTAACAATAAAGGAAATAAAATTTTGGAGCAACTTTCCAGCATTGTACTGGATTATGCTTCATTTCCTATTTTCAGACTGACCGTCTTTCTAAAATGATTCAGTAAATCAGCCACAGCTTTTGCAACAGATACTAGGATTGTTGGTTGAAATCTTATGGCCTACGAAATATATCATGGATTATCAGAATGGCCCCCTTTATCCTTACAATGTATGAAATCAAAATCTGAATGGATGACAGCAGAGACATTATATGAAGACAGATAATCATAAATACAAGTGTGTAGGAGATAGAAGCAGATAGAAGAGTGTTTTTTTACCTCCCTAAACACCTTTAGAAGGTATAGCAGCCTTAGAAAGTGAGTATACTCAGTCATTGAATGTGTTCTGAAAGGTATTGATGTAAACAGTAGCTTTTTCATGGAAAGGTGAAGTCAATTTCATTCGAACAGAAATCATTTAGGATGTGATAAAAGTGGAAAGAAAAAACACACACCCCCCCAAAAAAAAAGAAAAAAAAGGATTTTAGTATTACCACAAAAAAATCTTAACTGATGTGTTCTTTTATATCATAGCGAACAATACCTTTAGTGTCTCATTATTAGAGTTGTAATGTATCTGCTAGATACACAAACGTGTAAGACATTCCTTTTTCTAAATGTGACATAGGGTACACAGTGAATTGTTATATTTACAGAATAAATGACAAGTCCCTACCAACATTTATGTGTCTTCAACAAGCTCTGTCAAGTACCCTCCTCTGGTGTCCTTTCTACCACACTATCTATTCCCTGTTTGATATTTACCCTGAAGTCCAGATCATTGAATTAGCCAATAAGAACTATCAGGGAAATGTTTGCCTATTGCTCCTTTTGGCTGTTCAACTGCATGTTATAAGCTGATTACTTGTTGCTCAGTGATGCAAACTGATTACCTGATTTAAAACCCTTAATTAAATAGCCATTCATTAAGCTCACAGTAAAATAGAACACATGATATTTGGTAATTAAAACAAATTGTTGTACACAATATCTTTTAATTCAATGGATTTATATGACCTGTTAACACTATATTAAGCTTGAATACAAAAGAAGCACTGTGACTGAAGGGAAAAAAGGGATATACAGTATGCTTTAGATGGGAAATAACTATATAGCAACAGATAAAGAGTTATTATTTTTAATAGCTTTTATCACATTTAAATGCTCACAATTATCTCATTCACTGGGGCCAGTTTTGAATACCTGTATATATACTATGTGTTTTCCATGAGGTGCTTGCTGCTCTCAAAATAGAACATTTGACTGGGGCCGCCATCTATTATTATTAAAATAAAACAATTCAGATTCTCTTTGGCAGAATATAAACAAGTACAAAATCATTCCAATTCAATATTTATGTATTTGAAGTTGTTTCTCTGACCTGGTAAACCAGTTTCCTACCTAGGCTTTTTCCAATATTACCGTTTGCTTTTTGAGCTCCAGTGCTGCTTCCTTTCTCTCTCCTCCTGACAAGACTCAGAGAGCTTTCTAGCTTCACTCTTGTCACTGCAATTCTCCTTCCTGAACTATTCTGTTCCCTATCCTTAGCCACCTAAGGCTAGTCAGGTCACACTGCTCTTTCAGAAAGGAAGCTATTTCTTTTTCATCCTCCCAGGACAGTACATGGACCACTGGGACTAGACATAAAATGAGAGCTGGAAGGGAGGTGATATTTTATCACAGCAGGGTAAAAGGTAAGATAAAAACACCTTATACAACACAGGGAATACCACTATGAAATATCTGGTTACCTTTGCCCCGGATACATATGAAAAACAACAGACTTTTTTCAGGGGAAAAGTTATCTTTAAATCACAAGGCATTTGCTGCTTAGTTCTTTAATAGCCCCTTCACTGCCTGGTTGCACACAGGTAGATTTTCACCCTCTTATGGAATAAACCCAGATTAACAGCTAGTTTTCACAGATGAAACAGGAAAGAAAAAGAAGAGGAAGAAAGTATAACTCCTTTTCTCTTCACACTCTAGATCCTCACGTAGGGAATGATAACCCAAGACACTGAAGTATGTTTTAGGTGAATTTTTTATTGGAGGGCTCCCTAAAAAATTAATAGAGTTTGCCCAGCATGCTCTCTGTATAATATAAAGTACTTGGGACTTTTATATTCAAAGTAGACAAATAATTTCCTGGTTGGAAGCCTCTGAATAATGGCACTTTCTTCTATTTTGAGTTCCTCTAATTTTTTTTATTCCATCAATTAAAAATAACTTGATAAAAATAACTTTATAAAGAATAACTTCATAAAATGGTTATAGTTTAATCCTTTAATGAGAATCAGCACAGAGTACAAATTTTATTCAGGTGCATTTAAAAATCTTACCTACTTGCTGCTAAAAACTGAATTATCTGAAAGTCAAGTCAATGTCAAATTAAATCTTGCTTTTATCCTGCAAAAGAATGTTCATGAAGATCCGAAGAGCCGCAAGATTAAGGCAGCATAACTAATAGCTGACAACAAAGAAAACTCATGCTTGATTTTACTTTTTGGGGTATGGTGCTCTATGTGTACCATGAAACTGGTCTCACACCTTGACCAAAAGTTTTAAGCTCCATTATCAGCAAGGCTGCCTATGCTAGGGCTAGAGCCAGGATCATGAAGTACAGATCTTAGCAAAGTGGCAACCTCCATTTGTAACATGATAGTACAAATGAAATATCTTTCCCCACTGCCATAAAAATGAAGGCAATTCTCAGATAAATAGTTGCAAAGAAAGAGTAACAATCAAGAACACAGACTTTTAAAATAATAGTAGTAGAATATACTATTTACAATCTATCTTGTCTACTGATACAGGCATAGTGCAGCTTCAAACTTCATCAATCATGAAACCTACCCTTTCCTCACCTGTAACTATGAACATCAACTGAAAGATCTTGCTACGTGCCCTTTATTTACCATATTTCCAAGCAACCTTTCAACCCTAGTGGATTACTTTTCAAGGAGATATAGATCTGCAGCAATGTGAGGTTTGTTTGCCTAGGCATCAGTCTCGATGTGAAAAGAGAAGATTTACACTCATTTCAGGGGTCTGTGTATCTGTTTTTAAGCTACAATATTTATTTCCACGCAAGAAGTAGTTCTGAGAATATCCCAATTCTGCTGGTAATGGCAATACTATTTCTATTAGTCTTGTTTGGTGCACCCCTCATGCTACGTATGCTCTAACTATGTGGTCTCTAAATTATTCAAGATAAGATGGGAATTCTATTATTTTCTGTTTTCCCAGTACCTAGAATGAAAATGTTCATACTTGATTGCTTATTCAATGTAACTAGGAAGTTTAGGATTATAATTCATGTAGGGCTAAATGATCTCTGTTACAGTAATATCGGATACCTAACCATTTTAAATATTTCTCTCCTTATGTCCACCATTAAGTAGGGAAATGTAGAGAACTGTAGAACAGAGAAATTCAGTGCCTCATAACAGCAATAACAAGGAAAAAAAGTCACATAACCAGCTGGTACCTGCTGCCTTGTCAATTGTGTCTCAACACCAAAATCCATAAGAATCATTACCTCTTCTCTCAGGATGAAATTCAACCTCTGTATCACCAATATCATTTTAAGTGCTCCCACTGGTCTCTCTTTTGATGCCATAGCATTTAAAACTCTAAATACAGTATAGTGTATCAGTAACCACTCTGCCTCCAGCTATTCCAATAACTGTCACAATGAATATGAAGAGCAGCTGAATTGACCTACATCACAACTCACACACACAGTTACTTTATTTTTACAGCATTAGTGCAAAGGATTTATTTTCTATATTTTAATTTTTTTTTTGTTGAAATAATGACAACCTTTGCATTGCACTTTCACTTATATGCATGCAAAAAAAAAAATCAAAGTCCTTTGTTATCTATGAACATTTTTAAAAATCTGCAGTGCATTTGGTTTCCACTCTTCTCAGAGTCTGAAATATGAGTTGCTATTCACATCTAAAATCTGTCAGTGGATGCAAGTGAAAAACTGCTAATATTACAGTGTATTAATATAGTGGATTTAATTATTCATTAGGAAAATACAGGAACCAAGTAAAAGTAACTTTACATAAATTTGCCAACATAAAGGAATGATTGGAGTATTTTCATAATATATTAAGATAAGAATGCCTAGAGCATAAAAGAAATTAAAACATAAACATCTTTAATGAGAACATTGATCTGTTTTCTTCTGGCCACCTAATTCTGAGAGCCATACAAGGCCAAAAGTCCAAGAGCACAAGGTAGAGCAGGACTTGTTGGCAAAGTAAAAAATGAAATAGTATTTCAGCACCATAATTATTCAGTACAATATTGTCCAATGTATTTTTAAAAAGCAGTATATATTAAACCCATGGATTTTGCTTTCCAGAATCTGACCTTTCAGAATACAATGTGGATCAGAAACATGACAGCAGTACAAATTATGAGAGACTTTTTTCAAAGATGATAAACCAGATTTGAGACTAAGTTTCAGTTGCATTCTACTTAAATTCCAATGTATAAGACTAGCACATGAACACTGGCAGAATTTTTCATGGTCCAAACACCATGAGCTCCTGTAGTGGGAACTGATAATATGTTTTGCTACTTAAGGAGTGCAACTATCTTCCCTACTAGATTAATTTGCAACAGAAAGCATCTGAGAGACACAAGAGAAGAATGACTTAAAAACTACTGTCCCACTCGCACATATAGATTTTTGGAAAATGCCTTCTTTGCACATGGCAAAACAAAGTTGTTCAAAGCTCTTAAATAAAGTAACTCAATAAGGACTTGTTTGTGTCCTTTGTTTTGCCTGCATCGACCAAACCAGAGGAAACTACCTCTTACAGACATGCTACTGAATCCTACTCATCCATCCTTTGCAAAAAAATTTGCTTTTCTGTGGTAAGCAAAACAAGTAAATTTGTGTCCTAGAAGTGCTGGGCCTCTTGCCTCACATGATGACAGTGGGACAAGAAGGAGTGAAAAACTTATCTAGACCAAGCAGACCTACATTTTGACAGTCTGCTGACCATCACCTAAGTTTGTTATATTTTCAGGGATTTCTTACCTAACACAGTCTAAAACATTAGTAATTGTCAAGAACTGGCTGGAGTCACTTCAACAAGCAATTTAAATAACAGAATTTTTAAAATGCTCCCAATAAAATTCATTTGTCAATCCTGTGTGATTCTCACCTATTGCCAAGTCTACAGAACTGCAAGGAAGATGTTGATATTAAAAGTGTGAAAACACCCTAGGAATCGGTAACTCTCCAAGCCAGCACATTCTAGCATGGCTGCAAAGGATAACAACACCAATTAAAGGAATCACTCTGTGCACTCTATTAGATAATTATCCAGATAAGGTCAAGGCTCACATTCTCCTCAAGTGCTTTGATAATGGTTTATTACAACAGCCCATTTCAAGTCACATTAGGCTGACAGCTGGTGTATGGAATACATTTCAGCACAGCTGCAACAAAACAATCTGGAGGTTAATGGGGGGGCCTGGCAGTCAGAAAGGCAGGCTTCTTCTCTCCCTGTGTCCTCCCCAAGGGCTAGGAAAGCAGCACATAAGGCTGCACTTTCTGTGCAATTCTGGTGTGTGACTTCTATAGTCACAGGAGACCTGGGCATTGAACAGGCAGCTTCTGAATCCATGGAGTTCCTGCTGATGGGCTTTGAAGGCAAAATGTCTCTTGTGGCATTAAGAGTCCATCCCTGGGATTTTTGTTATTTGCACAAGCACTGCACAGATACCATAACCAAGCCCTGCCTACTAAAGCTCTTTAAGCATTCTAATGGAGTCCTCTTGAATTTTTCCGAAGCACATTGTAATGATTAGAACGTACTTGAACACTGTTGTTAAATACATAATTTCAAAATTAATCAATGCATATATGCCACTGTAAAGCTCTAGCTAAAATACTGAACTTAATAAAAATATACTTTTTTCTTCCACTGATGCTAATGAACTTTAAATTATGCCTACTGGTGCTACTCTGACTTTCAAACACCTGCTGTGGCTGCAGACTCTATTCATTTGATATTAAGCTCTGGTTATGAGAGTTTATTTATGGATGAAGTCTTCAGAGAAGGCACATTATGATTTCCCTATATAATGAAAGCTCTTCTTAATTTTTTTAATATTCTGAGAAGCCAAGATAACCAAACTTAGCTTCTTAATTCCATACTTGAAGCAGCTGTTTAAGTGACCTCATTAAAAAAAAAAAGACAAAGAAACCAAAAAACCACCATCCAAAAACTTTGCACATTTCCTCTTATGTTAGTGATAGGTGCTGAGTACTCAGAACAGAAAATCAAGTCATATATTCAGCTTCTTTACTTTGATTTCATTCATTATGCCAGAAATCATGGTCAGAAAGATTTTAAATAAAATTTTCAAATGCAAGCTGCAGAGGTTTTTCACCTCTCAGGATTTCACTTCTTAAAGAAATTTGGCTCTCTGACATCAGTGATATTGCTCAGATAAAACACAAATAGATTGTACTCTCTTGTGTCTTAGATTTAACACTGTCCTATTAACTCCTCTCTTTGAAACTCTTTCTAAATGCCTACTAATTAATCCTTACAACACAGTGGGAAGAAAATGCTCTATTTTACAAGACAGAAAAGAGAAGAAACACCCACATCTGCAAAAAGAAGTGTGTAACAGCAGGTGTGAAAGCTCAGAAGTTCTGTCCTCAATCCACATCACTAGATCTGGGCATCCTGCTGCACTGTGCACAGTGGCCCCACAGGCTGTCCTGTTCAATCATTTATCAAGAGCAGAAAGTAAGTGGTGGCAGTGCACATGCATCAACAGTCTTGCTGTTAATGCATAATCTTTTGATTACACCACTCTGTCAAGTGACTAAAATAGCTATCTTGAGACAGCATGCTATCTTGCAGCACACCTTTTGAGGTCTTGTAGTAATTCCATTTGTCACAAGAAAATTACTTTCTACCTCCAGTGAAAGGACACTACCAGAAAAGGTGGGCCAATGAAAGGGCTGGCTTCAGATAGTTTCATCAGTCAGCCTTTTTCTCCTGTTGGGAATTCATGACAGATCATGACTCTTTGTTAGTTCACAGTATGCTTTACGATTTTGCTCATTGTGCCTACAGTGGCAGCTACCTAAATTGCACTGATTTGTAAAAAAGGAGTAAATATTATTCCAGTGCAAGAAGCTATGATGTCTCAATACGCCAGACATGGGCCCTAACCATGTACAGCAGGCATCTCCACAGGATGGCAGAATGGTTGAGATCGGCAAAGGCCTCTGGAGCTCATCTGGTCTAACTTGCTTGCTCAAGCTGGGTCACCAAATAATGCAGGTTGCTCAGGACTGTGTCCAGATGGCTTTTGAATACTTCCAAAGATGGAGACTGCACAGCCTCTCTGGGCAACCTGTGCCAGTACTTAGTCACCCTCACAGTGAAAAAGTGTTTCCTGATGCTAAGAGAGAACCTTCTGTGTTTCAGTCTGTGCCCACTGCCTCTTGTCCTTTGTTCAGTGGACACCACTGAAAATAGCCTGGCTCCCTTCTCTTTGTGTCCCCCCTCTAGGTATTTATATACACAGATGAGATTCCCCCAAGCCTTTTCTTCTGCAGGCTGAACAGTCACAGCTCTCCCAACCTCTACTCATATGAGAGATGCAACAGCTCCTTAATTCTTTTGGTGGCCCTTCTCTGGATTCCCTCCAGTATATCTGTGTCTTTTACTGGGGAGCCCAGAACCAGACTCAGTGCTTCAGGTGTGGCCTCACCAGAGCTAAGCTGAGGGGAGTGATCACCTTCCTTGACCTAATGGCAACCCTTTGCCTAATGCAGTCCTAGATACCCGTTTGCTGCCTTTGTCGCCAGGGCACATTGCTGGCTCATGGGCAACACAGCGTCCACCAGGAACCTCAGGTCCTTTATTTGATATTCGTGCATTTGGAGAATGCACCAGTGATCCACCACAGCAAAATTATGTCCAGCCTGTAATGACAACAGATAATCTGAAAAATATGTGAAAAGCTCTCATCAGACAAGCTAAAATGCAGTAAGCACTTGTTGGGGCTTATCTATACTAAGAGCCATTTCAACGGCTCTTAAAAAAAACTTGTTTTCCCAAAACTGCCTAACTATCTGTAAAAGCTATTTTCCAGTATTATTTTTTCAATGAAGTGAAATTTGAGTTAATTTGTGAGTGCAGAAAGCATTACTAAGACATTTAAGGCTAGCAAAGACAAAGTATGTGTTCCATCCTTTGTCAATACTTCAGCAAGTATCAGTACACAAAAGTAGAAGTTTAAAGTATATCCACTTAGAGTGACCATAGCATGAAGAGAGTTTGATGCATGCACGCATATATCAAGCAGTAACATTTTTTCTTGAAGCTTAAGAAACCTAGTCCATACCTGGTTTTGACTTCTTTTTAAAAAGATTGGTTTCTTCCTTTGTATTTGTGACTGTCAAGTAATAATTTACTATCTAATTCACTAGTTTGATTCTGAATTTGAAAGTAAAAATACAGAGCTAAGTCCTTCCTGTGTTAAGCAATAAATCCAGCAGCTGTGTCCACGAGGCACCATTTTGAAGATCTGACTGCACCAAAAGAGCAAATTATGCTATCTATGAATAAAACTTTTCGAAAATATTCAGAGAACTTGTCTCAGATTTCATATATGAAATATTTTGTCCTTACAATGGTGAAACAGTGTGAAAGCCAGTATTTAGAATAACCCAAACCATAGACCAAAGTACTTTGTCTCTTCTGGGTCTCCCTCCTCACTCTGTCAGGATGTAAAGCACATTACAGGTATTCTCCTTATCAAGCATACCTGCTTACCCATCAAATATGCACAAGATTAAATGCCTCTAAGTACAACTGCTCCCTTCTCCAACCAACACTCTTTAAAAAGAATGGTGTACAGCAAGCCAGTTTGCCTTTTAGACTTCTTTTGTCTTACTCTGCCTCTCACTCTTATATCTTACTCTCTTTCTATGAAGATTTCTAACAAATGTACCACTGTTTAGCTTCCTTCCACTTCTTTAGGGGGAAAGAGTAGAAAATAGTATTTTTTTCTCATACTAAAATATTTTAGGTGAACAGATCTTTATCCTCATAGCAACTCAACCTCACAAAGTGTTGGAGATGATCCAAGTTTTCATCTGTAAAGCATTCACAGTAATGATCAACACTTGTATGTATAAAAAATCTAGTGAGAAACAAAGCTTCAACTTTCATTGTACAGTAAAGAAGTTGAAACTCCTGTTGAAAAGTGCTGGCATTTCACTATTAAAGTAAAAATTAAGGAAAAATATATGATACGGTTATTTAAAGCAGCATGATTATTATTTTTCACTCTCATAAAACTCAATCCAAATCTTTTGCAAAAGTTAGACTCATCAGGACACAATCCCATAATGATGTCTGCTGAAATCATTAACAAATCAATTGAAATTAAAAAACAAACAAACAAAAAACCCCAATAAATGAAAGAATGAAACTGAATTAGGCTAGGACAAGAGTGAAGCTTAGTTAATTTATTTTTGTATGGACAAAATATAACTTGAAGAGGTTGTTGCTAGGAAATGGAAGGATGGAAGGATAATGTGTTTTCTCTTATTTTTCTCCTGGCAAGGATCAATTGTTTATTTGCTTGTATTTTAGTAGACAGAATTTCAGACATTCAGTGCCATGTGGACAGAAGATGAGAGTAAAGTTGTTTATTAACAGAAAAAATCTATTTCATATTGAAATAAATTCTCTAATATTAGAGAAAACATTATGTTCAAAACTTCTGCTGATTATCATATCCCTGTTTAATGTGTATAATTTAGTTTTAGACAGGAGTCCTGCATGATTGTAGGGAGAAGACCAACTCCACAACAAATGAGCAAACAAACACAAAAAATCAACTAAATACTGGAATAGACTGTTCGCTCATCTGACTGTTCTGCTGAAGGAGAAACTACAACAGCTTATACGGGAACTGGATGAATGCATCAGCAAGAAGTAACAGAGACTACTCTTACAGAAGTTCTGGTTCTATCCAAAAAGGAATAAAATCCATTGAAGTCAATTAAATTTTTAACAACAAAAATAATAAAACATGCAGGAAATTACTCAAAAGAAAAGTAGCTACAGAAATATTTAAAATTACTTTTGTCATACTAACATATAAATAGTATGTTCTTTTTAACAGGTACATTTTAATTCAAGGAAAAATTTTGCATCCAAGCAGATAACCCTAGGTTAAAATATTCTAACAAATAACCTTTCATCTATATAGTTGATTACAGTTCAAACATGCTGTAAGGGTTAACACTATTATCAGTATCTGTGGTGTTTCCTCATTGTAAATGCACAAACCAGAGAATATTGGTTGAAGTGGTAATAATTATAAATTTGAATGAACTTTTAAAGTGGATTTATTGCATAGATTGTTGAAATGTTAAAGCAATTAAAACAGCTTTTTTCAGCAGATTAATTCAGGAAAAATTCCAAGCAACAGTGAAGTAGCTCTTGGGAAATAATTACTAAAATAGTGAATGGAGTTCATAATCAACAAAGATGCTAACTTAATAAGCACAGTTTCTTCCTGAATAGATGATATGTCATGTCACCCTAACCAATCTGTGATTCAGGTCACTTGAAATTGTACTTTGAGAAAAGAAAACAAACTACTACAGGAATGCTGGCACATTCCTGCTGGAACTGCTTTAATTTAGAGAAGCTGTGCTACTCATCACTGCAATTTAGCCTCAAGATAATAGAGTAGATAGATAAAGAGGAAGGAAGGGGAGAGAAAATTCTAGTCATGATAGCATCATGATAGTTGCAAGAGAAATTGCTTCACTAACTAGTTCCAATATTCTTCTAAGTAAATTCTTAGGCAAGCTTTGAACAGTAAGAATTTAGGCCTATTGTGTAGGCAAAAGCGAGGAGATGAGATACTTGGCAGATCACTTTAGCTGTCTGAGAAAAACTAGAACTTTTGGATCAATTTTGTGGTACATTTAAAATCTATTTTGTTACAGATCAACAGATTGCCATATTGGTTAAAATCCATAGTGGAATTTTTTGTTACCATCCAAATACAGCTTGGATGCTGCCATTCAGAATAGTCCAGAGTGTTTTGAATCTCTCAACCTATCTGAAAAAGGGCAGCCCAAGGTGCCAAGGCAAAAATGCCACACCTGAAAGCTAGGTTGTGGTATTTGATTCAATACAACTGGGAGAACTAGGGGATATCAAACAGGCTGAAAGTTTATCCCTTTTCAGTTGAGAGAGGTCCTTGACAGGCAAACCCAGGTTGCATTAGGAATCTTCTCTCGTGACAGCCCTTCTCTATCCCAGCTGGATGCCACCATCTATGTCCCTACCAGCTGAATGTGGACTAAAGAAAACCCATTACTTTTCTCTGGGGCTGTTGCTCACTCATTCAATGTTCCTTTGTGTCCCAAGTCCCTTCTTAAGGATGAATGCGGAAAAAATACTCAAGTTACTGGCATCCGGAGGTACTTGCTGAGAGCCATACAATGTTCACAGTGGGGTTCTCTTCTTCCTAGGTCTTGGGATCTGTTTGGGACCATTATAAATGTTCTGACCACAGCCTGCCTCCTTCTGCATGCTTCCTAGGCAAAGTCTGGGAGCTGCACGCTGCCCTTCCTCAGCCCCATTGCCTGTTTGTCCTGCAGTGACTACATAAGAGTGCCAGCTCCCTTTCCTGGGTGTTCCCAAAGCGAAGCCAATGCAGGCACATGGCCACCACACAGTTGCTGCCCTGCTAAAACCAGCTCTCACCAAGGCAGGACCAGATATGTCCTGAGACACCATCAGGTCAGCACCAAGCCTGTGACCAAGACAAAATCATATTTACTGCCATTTTTACTGCCCTGTATTACAGGGCAGGAGGGATGGTAGAGAATTCAGCACCAGCTCCTGTAGCATCTGCTTTTGGTCTATTTAGCCAAAAAAAGACTTTAAATCTTGTGCAATACAGGATCAGGCAAGAAAAACATCAGTCTGATTAGTGGCTTTAATTTGAAGAGAATGTCTGGCAGAAAAGGAAAGACGGTTCCCACAGCACCTTGGTTATTGAGCCAAGTTCTTAATATGGACAAGGATACAACAGCTGACTACGACCTCTGAAGGGAATATTTTCTGAGGAGATGCTTAGTGGGCTGCCTAGGAAGACTGTCTAATGGGACTTGGAACAATCTAGAGCTGAGTGCAAATAACAGAGTAGGCATCAGGTTGCGTTTTTTCCTGGCCAGAGGCATAGGACTACAAGGCTCATTTCTGCATGGGCAACTCTTCAATGGCATCTCTGTCAACGTCCCTTCTCACTGGAGTCAACAACAGATGCTCAGAGGAAGACTACAGCTGCTACTGGGGAGGCTCCAGCACACAGAGGCCACCTAGGCCCTGGCAGATGACTCTCAAGAGTCACAAAGGACATGCCCTAACATACAACATTGCATAAAGGCTGGCACACAGTGACAGAAACTGGATACCCATACTGTGATTTTAGGGGCCTACACCCACATCCTGCAGCTTACTTGCTCAGGGGACCAAAAGCAGTCTCACCAGCTACTGCTGCAAATGGAATTCAGAGACTGGTTTGGCTGCTAGATACAATCAGCTTCAGTAGCCTTGACAGTGGCACAAAGGAAGATGCTTCAGGTCAGCATGTTCTCTATAATTTCCTAGCACAATAAAAACACAGCAATATTCAGGTTATGAGACCCATTTCAGTGTGTGTCCAGCCTACGTGGCTGAATGGTGACCTTACACAAACTACACAACATAACTCTTTCAAAAACAGTCCTGGTCTGTGTTTTTTTAAAAAACGGGTGAATTTAGTCCACTCTAAACCATACATGAAGTTCTGTACTTGAAGGACTCTATATCCCTCTTCTGATTTGAAGAATAACTGTTTTCAAAGTATTTTCTTCTGCTTCTAGCAGACATTACTGCCAGTTCTGAACTCAAAGCTGATTAAGTGGAGCAATGGCAAAGGACTCTGAGTTGCCTTAGAAGTTCATTGGCTTCTAAGTGTCAATGCCCTGATGGCACTACTAAGGCTTTCCAGCCCCTGACTAGCCTTACCTGTGATCTTCACCCACACCCTCTGTCCAGGGGCTGTATTTAAGCTCAAGTTGGAGCTGTCAGGCCTTGGTCCCTAGTCCTGCCTGGACTGCCAGTAAGACCGGTTACTGTCACCACTCTCTTTGCTGGGCTCAGGTACCACGGGGCTGCACCCTGGGTGAGGGCACTGCTCCTACAGCATGGCAGTTACCCTTGGTTTGTTAACCCTTGGGAGCAGCTCAGCTGTGACAACCTTGGACGATGTACTATACTGGCTGTTCTGGCCTTGGTGCTATCTGAGAGGAAGTTCCAGGTCTGAGTCGCTCTTGTGATCAGAAACAGACTAGAGGTTTTGGAGGCCTCTGTGACTCATGCATTGAAGCCTGCACCAGGCAAAGAAAATGTGGTGAGACCAGTCCACTCAGGGACTTTCTCGTGAAATACAGTGGCTTAAGAAAACATAACGGCTGATGTCGTGAATAAATGTATGCATTTGCCTTTTCAATCAGTACAGAAACAGTAAAAGGAAAGAAGAAGAAAGAGAAGTATGTGACTACAGTTTTTACAGAGACCTCTGTGTCTGTTCATTTGTGTAAGTCAATCAAGACAGCAAAGCTGGCCAGTTCATGTTTGGGGACCATTTTTTAAATTCTTTCAGACAGACAGCTTGACTAAGCTACAATTCAAAACAAATAAGCTTGACCTGCTGAGAGAGGGGGCAGGAGTTTTTCCACTGAAAATTAAATTTGACTGTGATGTCTCCATTTTTTTGGATTCCTTATTTACTGATGCTTACCTTAAGTCCTTTCAGACAGGAGTGTAGGGCAACACATTCAAAGACTGTCATCAATAGTTGTGATATTAATGAAAATACTTTCACATGCTTTATAAGTTTTCAGATAGCTATATAGGGAGTTGAGGTTCTTATGTAATTGCCCTTTACATCTAATGGGATAAAGGGCTGACAGAACAGGATGGGAGAGTAGGGGCTTATAAATGGGATTCAGGTGGCAAGGCTGGCTGGAATGGGAAGCATATAGCTCCAGTGCCAAGGAAGACCTTTTGAAGTCTCATACTGAAGAAACGCATATTAATGAGGAAATGCAAATTTCCCATATGCGTACACTATATGCATTTTCTTCCCGCAGTATATTGCAATATGGACAAAAGAAAAAACAATTTGTGAAGCTTTGGAAAATTTGACTAATTTCTTTTGTCATGTGCAAAGATATGAGGGGTTAAATCTCGCCATTTAATTTTCTCTCTTCTCTAAGAGAAAATCAGAAGTAAAAAATACCATACAGATGAAAGAATAAGTGCTTTGAATCCTCCTCTCCATAATAAGGAAATCTTCATTAATAGTTGAATCAAGTGATGAATCAATGAAAGACAATGGAAATAACCTGATTAATAAAATATGGAAGTCTGGCAGATTTTGCAGAACAAAAAATGGGCTACACATAAAGTACCACTTCATGTAGAAGAGAACCTATTGTGAGTTTACTTAGTTTCTTTCACTGTGTCAAATATGGGTCTTATTTTTTGTTGAAACAAAATGTCTGCAGTGAAAAGCATCCAAAAAAAGTCCTGCTGATTTCATGAAACTTTAATTGCAACATATTTACAAAGGCTTATCTTATTTGAAAAGACTATTTTACTGATCCATTCATGAAAAAATTAGAAAGTTCATCCTGAATTGTTGCAACACCTATTACTTACCTATGAATCAAACTCAGGAATAAAGAGCAAGAAACACAGAAATAACTGTAGCTTAATCCAGCCCTTTTAAATGGTGAATGAAAAGGTTGGAGATTTATAAGGAACTGTTATGCCAGGATAAGATGGCTCCTGTACATTCAGCTTTCTGAATGGGTGGAAGGATTATTCATGTTTATTTAAGAAAAGACTCTGGCATCTTCATTTATAAAGGTAATTGCTTTTCTAGGTAAGTAGTCCAAGTCTCTCAGCTAGAACTTTCATGTGGAATAAGGTATAAGACACTGTGAATAAAGATGGTAGGAATTGGCACAAAGTCAGCATTTTTATTTCCTTTGTGAGGAGCCAGTTCATTTACCATATAAATTATCAACCACCTTTTTAATATGGTTAGAATTTCATCACAGTTATTTTTTTCTTTAAAAATCAATTGCAGCTGAACATTAACAACTGCAATAAAACTAATTTTAACCGAAAAGGAACTTTGTTGACACTTTGCAGTAAATCCTTTACAAAAACACAGTTTTACTGCAGAATATGTGTTCTGTGAAACCTAATGACCTTCTAACATAATAAGAAGCAAACCTAATATGCATGTACTTCGGATCAAGTCTCAGCACAGAACTCTTTCTCATTCTTCGAACTGAAGTTTTTCAAAGATAATCTAATGATCAAACACATTCCATAATCTAAATTCATTAGAGGTTTTCATTAATATTCAGTCATTACACTTGAAGCACTCAGGTAGAGAACTGCAAGGACACTCAATTAGCAAGTGAGCAGAAAGCAAAGAAGTTTTACTTGTGCACATTTCAAACAGCTCAGATAGTCTTAAAATGCAAAAAATACATTAGTTCAAATTAACCCCTAGCAGCCACTCAGGAGCTGGCATCCCTATGCTTACTAAAGTGAGTGGCTGCTACACTGATGACTTCCAAATGGAGGGCAAGATACAGACTTCAACCGTGGGGGACAAAAAAAAAAAAAAAAAGGTATAATCACAAATAATTACTGCTCTTTTGGCATTATCTTCAAAGCTGAGAGGGAAAAGCAGGAATCTTAGTTTCAGCACTGGCAAAGTATTTTCCATTCAAGTATCTACTTCATTCTCCTTCAGAAAAGATGGTTGGTATTCACTACTTCTGATGCACAGTCAATCACATATACGAGGTTCTGTTCAAAAGGCTCATCATTTAGTGTTAGGTTGCAGCTTGGGATATTGAAACTCTTAAATTATAGAAATACTACACCACATATTAGGTGAGCAAGTATTATTTTTGCTATTCTCTTGTTAGGTAAAAAGACCTAAATAACTCAGGAAATGCTGAATCCTAGCCAGGTGTATAAGCTTTCTAGATTACATATTGGTTTGTGTATGACTTCATTCATTAAACCAAAAGAAACAAAAGAGGCCATAGGATATGTTTACATCTGTACAAAAATGAGTTCAACATGTCAGTTGCCACAGCTGAAGTACTGTAATTTCTCAAAAACTGAAATAAGAACTCCCTACATAGATTTATTCCCCCTTGCTGTGGTCAGTTTACTTAGCTGGTGTATCTGACCTGCCCCATCAAAATTGAGAAAGATGACAGACTGTACGGATGCATTATCTTTCTTGGAATAAGTTTCTTAGACCAGCACCATGTTGACCATTTCTTGCACCAGTAAAGTTATCAGTTATCCTCGCTAGAAGATGCCAAGAGATGCAGTATATAACTATTAGAACAAAATCACAAGCTGCTAGCCAGGGAGCCAGCCTCCATGTTCTACACTACCAGGGAGATAAATGCTGGTTACTTTTGAACTTGGGTTTGTATTGCTGAACCTTGGAGATGAACTGCGGAAAAGCGCAGAATTTAAGCTGCTTTTTGCAATGCTTTGTTCAGATCAGAGAAACTTTATGAGAATCCAGACAACCTTCCTCTATTCTTTTAGTCTTCATTGCAGCAAAGCATTTAAACACACAGTTTGTTTCAATTGACTTTATTGGGAATTAAGGGTATGCTAAAGTACTTCTAAATGTATTCTGAATTGGCATCTCAATGATTAAAAGACCAAGAATATTTTCTGTTGCCATTACTGGGAACCCAAACGGATTTCAGACAATAGAGGGGCCAGTCACAAGGTGAGAAACTGCTTCTCAACAGACCAGAAGACATTTCAAGCATGACATTTTTAACTTCATCACTTTAAAAGGTATCATATTTATAAGAAAGCAACAAACACGGCAGTGGTTCTACAGGCTTCTGAAATACCCTTTATGATACAATTATTTTTTAAAATCAAATTAGAAAACTAGTTTTTGAAAACACCATTCACTAATTTTATCCCCTTCTAAGTTAATGACTGCCATGTTCCTGCAATTTATGACATCCCATGTAAGAGAAAAATGACTAGATTTGTGTTTGAAAAATACATATTTTAGAATTACAAGCAACAGCTTAGATAATTGTAACTGAAAAGGATCTGTGAAAGACTTTTTATATGAAGATATGAAATGGCTTCACATCTTGTAGCTTTCTCTCACCAGGAAGGAAATAGTCCTGCCACCCCATGCAGAAGCCTTTTTAGGGAATCAGAGAAAGAAAAATTGAGATGATCTTTTTTTTTTTTTTCCTTTAATTCAAAGAAATCAAAATATACATATGAGGGAATTCTATTACACTATTTCAGGTAAGGACTAGTCAAATCTATGGCTCAAGGCCAGCTAACAATTTGAAACTTAAAATTGCTATCATGCAATGCTAAAGGTCTTTAAAAAGGCATTTAAGGAAGAAATTTCCTATTCCAGGTTTACAAGCTACTCCAAGTAAACAAATTCCCCTGAGAAAATAAGTATTATTATGTAACATATTACATTAATTCTTAGTGACCAGGAAAAAAAAAATTTCTTTGTGACTGACAAGTAACTGACGCCTTACAGAAGTAGTGAGGCTATTCAGTAACCTGAGTTATGTCACAAAAACGCTACATTACCATCCAAGACCACTAAATTTTAAGCCCCTTGCAGTGACTTTCCATATAAGGTTACCTAGTATTGCAGTGGATGGTCCAAAGCAGCCCTGTCTTTCCTCCTTACTCCTATAACAGATGTGACTTGTTTATTGTAACACTAACTTATTTTTAGATATTACTGCAACCTCCACCTGTAACACTAGCTCCTACAGGTGTAAAATTAGAATCCAGATTTTCAGAGACAGCATGTAAGGCTCAGATTCAAGAAAGCATTTAAGTAAATGTTTTACATCTAGCATCAGCTCAAAAGCTTTTCTGAACTTGTTAATGGGCTCTGGAGTGGATTTCAAAAATATCTTCTTTACTAAATGAAAAAAAGCCCACCATGTGGACATTAGCTAGCAGAAAATAGAGTGCCCCCGTGGAGCGAGAACTGCTCTTATATTAAGCTCAGCAGGAAAACTCTCAAGTTCCCTGGATTGCTGGTACATTGCTCACTTTTTGCCAATAAACTCCATACATTTGAAAAACCTGATAAAAATAGAACACTGTTTCTAAAATAAAACACTAAACTGATTCCCATCACACAAGCCCTATGACAAGGCAAGCAGTCAGGTAAATTTTGACAAATTTTTGGAATACTGGCCTTGGTCGCAAGAACAACCCTATGTATGGAAAATTACTGCAACAAGCTATTTCTTCCTGACTACTGAAAAAAAATCACTGGTTCCAGTCATCCAGTTCCATTCAGCAGCTGCCAAAGATTTTCAATGTAAATAAAACTCAGTTATTAAAGTATCTATACAGGCTGAAGTAAAAAGAAAACTTTCATTATTTAAATGCTGACAATGTTCCTGTGTAACACATTTCCAAAAAAAAAAGGGAAAATTTTGAAAAGAAGGTTACACAGATATAATTTTATTGAATATACTCAATTTACAAATAATGATGGGTTGCAATGACATGGAACTAAGTATGGCTTATCTGTTGCGGAAGCTGACCAGGGCCTCTTCTAGAGTGCTGGTGTGTGATTATAAGCCAGAGTCTTTAGCTCAGCTGAAGCAATAATAGAAGAAAGTGAAACACATACACAATTCAGGAGCTTGTCTTTATTCACATTTACAATTTCTATCCAGTTGACTACTTTGGGTACGCAAGCTTGTAATACTAGTTTTACTTGTTACTTCTGTACGATGTCTTGCACATTTGAGTTGTGCATCAGTGGCTGATAACTTTAACAACCACTTATATCCAAGATAGTTCCACTCTTTTGAGCCATTGTCATCCTACTGCATCCTACTTAGCCCAGAGGTCCACTTCCCCTTCACTATATAAAGGAGGCTTATAAGAAAGAGAGAGAAAAATGTGTTACCTAGGCCTGTAGTGGCAGGACAAGAGGGTAGATTTAGATTAGATATAAGGAACAATTTTTTTATGATGAGGGTGATGAAACACTGGAATAGGTTGTCCAGAGAAGCTGTGGATGCCCCATCCCTAGAAGTGTTCAAGTCCAGGTTAGATGGGGCTTTGAGCAACCTGGTCCATTGAAATTTGTCCCTGCCCAAGGCAGGAGGGTTGGACTGTATGATTTTTAGAGGCCTCTTCCAACTGAAATGACACTATGATTCTACAATTTCATTTCTGTCTCCAAGATCTATGACTGTGGGTCCTACACAACCGAAGATTTCTACTACCCATTTATCAGGTAAGGAAGGACAGAAGTTTTGGCCCCCAAAAGTTTTATTTTCTATTGTTAGAAAAAATATAATGTAAATTTGTCTAATTACTGTTGGGGGGCAGGAGGGGTGTTTAACTGTTTTTTAGATCGGCTTTCCCATTTCAGTGTGTATCGTGAAACATTGCTGAAGCCAACTGGGTACTTTCTAGTCATCATCCTTTCTGTTTCTTCAGTTTTTTTAAGCATGGGGTCAGTATCAGCTGTACCTGTTCATACTAATCTTAGTTTTGGTTCTCCCTTGCAGTGATAGTAGTAAAGTTCAATCAAATTCTTTCCTAACAAACATATTTGAAAATAAATACTGTAATTACACTTTCCTGAAACACAGCAAAATAATTTGGTTTCCTGCCTCAGGCAATTACCGAGTTAATAATTTTCTAAAATCAAAATTGGTACAGATGAAAAAGTCAGCTTCCTTTCTAATATTCCTAAAGACTTTCTCTATTAAAAAAAATAAAAAATTGTCTGATTTTCAAAGGCTCCCTAGAGGCAAATTGTCTTCTAAATTTCAAGAAGAGTTTCTTTTATAACACAAAGATGATATACTCAATAAAATTTTCTTTCTACACTCTCAGTTTCCATTTAAATAGACATATTCCATCAAGCAGCCTCCAAAATTGACTGAAGCAGAGGCCCTCTCACCTGACTGAAGTTTTCCAGCTCACCAATTTCATTGCTAAAACTCATCAACTCTAACCATTTTTCTTATTTATAAAGAAGGGAAAAATACCCTCACTTTTTACTGCTTCATCCTTGAAGAGAGCTTTACTGTTTAAGCTTTAGCATCTCAGCCCCATGGGCTGCCATCATCAACCCATGTAGAAAACAACAATAAAATGAAATCACCCATAGAGGTCATTCCTTTTGTCCTGTGATAATATGAAGAACCAGAAGCCTAGCAATGAATTCCAGAACTTTAACAACCTGAATAAATTGTAAAGTACAAACCAGCATGAATATAGGATGTGACATTTATTTCACATGAGTCAATGCACAGAGGTGCAGTCTGAAATCTGCAAGGATATCCTCCTGATTTTACTGAGGAAAAATGACAATGAAAGGAGATGATTGTTTTTTACATACATGTTTTTCAGTAAGGCAAAATCATTTTTTAAAGATATGAAAACAGTGTGAAAGAGTAAATGAAATACCAGCTGAATGAAAGCATTCCAAAATTGAAAATGAGTACCAGTGACAGGCTCCAGGCTTCTGATTATTCCAGTCTTCCCTTCCCTTCCCTTCCCTTCCCTTCCCTTCCCTTCCCTTCCCTTCCCTTCCCTTCCCTTCCCTTCCCTTCCCTTCCCTTCCCTTCCCTTCCCTTCCCTTCCCTTCCCTTCCCTTCCCTTCCCTTCCCTTCCCTTCCCTTCCCAAACCTTCCCTTCCCAAACCTTCCCTTCCCTTCCCAAACCTTCCCAAACCTTCCCTTCCCAAACCTTCCCAAACCTTCCCTTCCCAAACCTTCCCTTCCCTTCCCAAACCTTCCCTTCCCAAACCTTCCCTTCCCAAACCTTCCCTTCCCAAACCTTCCCAAACCTTCCCTTCCCAAACCTTCCCAAACCTTCCCAAACCTTCCCTTCCCAAACCTTCCCAAACCTTCCCAAACCTTCCCTTCCCAAACCTTCCCAAACCTTCCCAAACCTTCCCAAACCTTCCCTTCCCAAACCTTCCCTTCCCAAACCTTCCCAAACCTTCCCAAACCTTCCCTTCCCAAACCTTCCCTTCCCAAACCTTCCCTTCCCAAACCTTCCCAAACCTTCCCTTCCCAAACCTTCCCTTCCCAAACCTTCCCTTCCCAAACCTTCCCTTCCCAAACCTTCCCTTCCCAAACCTTCCCAAACCTTCCCTTCCCCCTCTCCTTCCTCTTTCCCTTCTCCTTCCCCTTTCCCTTCTCCTTCCCCTTCAATCCTTCCCTCTCTACCTCCTTCCTTCATTTCCTTTCACTGCCTTGTCCATTTTGTGATAAAGCTAACAAGCCAAACCAAATCCCAAAACCCATACCCTAAAACTTGTTGCTCAGGTAATTTTTGACATAGACTTGCAATGACTCAAGCTGGATGATTGCAACATGTATGCTTATTTAACAGCACTATCTTTTGATTGAAAAAAGCTTCTGTCAAGCCTGATTCATCAAAAAGGTGATGTGACTGACAATTTTCATTCATACAGTTTATTACTAGCTTTACTTATGTGATAGCACAGAACTCAATAAAAACACATAGAAACGGTCAAACTGTCCTAACCGCAAAGATGATCTCTTAGTGACTCAACTTCAAGGAGCCAAGCATGACTGTTGCTTTGAACTTTTGAGATTAGTATAAAGAAGTAAACACAATATATTTTGTACATTCAGTAAGTACAGCATCTTCAAGGCTTTCAAATTTCTATTTCTTCCTCGCATGACCCTATATCTGATTTTCTTTTTCTCAGATACCTACAATTGACACCTCTGATTCATGTCTGTTGTAGAAATGCGCGTTGTTCTCTGCCTGTGCATTGTTGCCAATTTGTAATTTCAAGATTGTTGAATTGCCCCAGGGAAATATCAACAGCAAATGTGCCTCAAAGCAAGGGAACACAGTATCTATAAGCAGTCATAATTCTAACATATTTCTGAGTAGTTGTATGTTTTCTACAGAATCTTTTTTTTCCTCAGAAAATAATGGTTTATGGCTTTTGACTACTTTGTTTATTTATTAATTCAGTTCCTGCATTAAATAAACCAGGAGATATATATGTCACATAAGAGTAAAAAATCATGCCCTGTTTAGCCTGTTATATATTGCAGTAAAATTCTATTTTGCGGGAAACAATCTCTCTCATGACAGAACTCACTCAATACAAAGACTAAAACACAATTTAAATTGGACAGATAAAGATTTTACAACAAAAGACATAAATTAGATGACAGTTAAGGAACAGGTATCCATGACTTAATCTCTGAAGCTTGAAGGAGAAGTGATCTCTTTACCGCCAAACCCAATGTTAACCACAACCTACAGTCACATGGAATGAAGCTTCTAAAAAACTAAAAACCCTACTGTGGCTTATATGTTTCTATCTCCTGCTCATCCTGTGCTGACATAATATCATCATCATGGCTGGGCTTCGCAAACAAAGATTTGGGAAGGGCTCTACCCACATTTGCTGCAGGCACACTGGTGGCTAAAGAGGCCAATGCGAGATAGACAAGATCGGTTGCAAAAGGCACAGCAGAAAGACTCCTTGGATGGTATCGGCAGGATACAATTCCTTCTGCGTTGTCTGTTCTCTGGATGGTGACCCTGAGTCACTCCTGCTCTCTTTCTGCAACCATTTTAAAAATTAACAATATCATATTTGGTCTTATTGTCTAAGTTTCATAAAACAGAATGACTAGAGGAATGTCATTCAACTTCTCTGAAATTCACAAAGTTCCCATTTCCTCACTTTGAAATAATTTTTTTACCAGCAACTTCATTTACTTCCTACTCCAGAGTTCTTTCCGTAGGCATTTATCTCTGATGTGAAAGCCTATCAAATTCTTTTTGAAATGCAAGGATGCTACATCCTCTAAATTTTCCTTATCTTTCTTACCACTAGTATCTTCAAAGAACTCAGACAGATTAGCTCAGCATGACCTCTTCTGCCTGAATTCACGCTGGATATCCTTTATCAAACTGTTTTACTAGGTGTTATTCTGCCACATCTTTAAAATAGATTTCCAAAGATTTTCTCAAAATAGGGGCTTTGGGATATTGTTTATTTATTTTATTCTCCTTTCAGACAACTGTTATGCCATCAAAAAACCTCAGTCATTGTATCAAATATTTAATTATTCTTCGTAACAGCAAATAAGAGTTGAGTTCTGTCTGTTTGGGTTTTTTTTCAACATTAGATACTCTGTCACATTTTTTCCACATGCACTTTTTAAGCAGCCAAGACTGTTTGAGACAGTGTGAGAATGGAAAAGAAAACAAGAGGGACCCATAGAAAAACCACCTCTCAGTGCCTGATACTTTTGCAACTCTTCCCCTGAGCTGCATTTCATTACAATTATACAGGACTACCAATTATTTGTAGCTATTTCTAGGAATTATTTCAGGGCAAGAAACCTACCTTGACATAGATCCTGCCAGACAGAAGAGCACACTAGCATTAAACTACACACAAGCAGAGAGGGTAGGGTAAGTAGAAGACAAACAACAGACAGAAGCAAGGCCACCAATTTTACAGAGAAGAGAGAGAGTTCCTATGGAAAGCCAAAGCACAGCAACAGATCAGTATCACAAACAACTAGAGTTGTAGTTTTCTCTTTAATTGTGCAACTGTTTCTTATGTGATTTTAGCCTCTTGCCTCTCAAAACCAATACTCACTTGAAATAAATTGACATTTATCCTCTATAAATAATAAAGCAGCTCACACTAGATCTTCAGCTTTAATAATACACATTTAGACCTCTTTGTGCGGTGACTAGCTTCTCTTTTTCTTTGCCTCTCCTTCAAATTAGAAAATCTACTTTCATGGCAGCTTTCACCAGTTTATTGGTTCTCTATTTCATTCTTCATGCTAATTCTATACCATTGCTACTACAAAATAGTGTTCAGTCACTTTCTGTACTTCTTTGCATTTTAATATTCTCAGTATATTTTTAATTATAATAAGCCACAATTATTTTTGTTCCTTTCCCAGATATTCTATATTTTCAATATGACTTTCAGGTATGGATTACTCAACACTTACATATCTCTTTGCTTTTCAATATGGATCTTTCAGATGTTACTGAGTTTTCCTCACTTCATTCCGTTTTCCCTCAGAGATTTTTTTCTGAAGTCAATTTTTTTCCTATTACTGCTTACAGAACCTATTCTTGGTATAGTAACTTCTAGGTGCTCTCCCAGATGAACTGTATTTATCCTACTTGACTCATAGCCAGTAATTTTTTAAGTCCAGCATAGCTTTTGACTGTATTGGTTGTTCAGTGTTCTGCATCTGAGATTGAAATTGCATTTGTAGCTTAGGTTATACTGTCATGATGTCTGGTTCCCATTTCTGAGAGGGAATTTCCCTGCATAAGAGGAAGTGTTCTGGCCTTTTGTGCTCCCCTGTATCTGACTCTGCCAGAGAATTCTGACAGCTTTGATTAGCACAGAATCAGGAAAGGACATTCATTGGAATAACTGGAGATGAGTTCCAGACCAAATGGCAAAGCTTGCTTATTGTCCCCTCGTGTTATTCTCCCCTCTCTCTCTCTCTCTCTCTCTCTCTCTCTGTCTCTCTCTCTCTCTCTCTCTCTCCTCTCGCTTATTTTTAATTGCACTGTTCCTTTTTCACAGTCCTAACTTTCTACTTCTTTCTTATCTATTTAAAAACAAGAAAACACTCTTTTCAGCTCTGTCATTCTGCTCCAGAGGATGCTATCCAGCATCCAACACTGCAATACACTGTAACTCAGTGTCCCGCCTTGGGGTTCACTCAGGACATCTTGCAGGGAAGCGGAGGAGGTTGGCAATGCCCTCACATGGCCTCTTGGGCTGCATATTCTTGGTACCAGCTAGACCCCGCTGTGTGTACTGAGAAGCTCCTGCTAAGCTGTTGTGCTTATGAGATCATTTGTGGGAACACACTGAACAAGAGTTGCTTGTCTTTGTCCTTATTCTGTATTTAGCTGTCACCAATAATCTTTTTTGTGCCAACTATTCAGTGTTTGAAACAACTGTTCTTTTTTCTGCTTTTGCTTCCTGCTAGATTTTCCTCTTACTCTTATAATTATCTACTTGAATTAATTTTATTACTACCAGTGTAAAATGGACTGGTTTAATGAGTAAGTCATCTCACAATCCAAAGATGGAACAGGTTAAGCTTGATTTTATAATACCAGTCGCTACATTTGTTGATGATTATACTCCCATTTTATAAAGCAAAAAAACCCAAACCATACAAAAACCTCATAATATTATCTAATTCTTAAGAATGGAAGTATTATATTATTTTCCAATCAACTTTAAATACCTAAAACAAACAAATCTATCCTGGGCAACTAACCTGAATATAATGAAGTGTGACACTTGCAAGAAAAATAGGCCTTTTGGTATTATTCTTTATCCTCCTGTTAGGAAAGCAACTATAATGGCAATGCATTCTTTCCATTGATTGTCTTTTTTCAGTGACAAATTCATATATATGTATATCTGGTGGCAACTTCCTCCCTCCACAACACTATACCTTTCTTACCAATTTTAAGTGATGATAAAGGCTTAGTGTCAGCACCATCAGCACAGTGTTTTCTTCAACCAGTTCTTTTTTGTTTGTGTTTCTCAGTTTATTGCAAATAAACAGCTGAGCTAACTGAGTTTATGATGTAGGGCAAAACCCAAAACTGGATCTCCACTGAGGACAGCCTGATTAAAGGAACAATCTTGTACTCTGATTTCAATGACAAGCATCAGTCCTTAGTTCCATATAAGTGTAATAGTGTTAAAAAGAACCCTCCCTATCATAAGTGTAGATTACATTCCTTTCCTTGTTATATTTTTGCTCTTACTGAGGAATTTTAGATACCTGAACTAAAAAAAACCAACCAAACAAAAAGGAATAGCAAATCTTTTTAAAAAGGGAAAATATGAACCCTTGATTTGCCTTCTTTTTAAAACTTCACAATCTTTTTTTATAGACAGAAACATTCAGGCAATCAGGCAATTTTGTGTAAAAACCAGAGTTAGAATGACATTTTTAATAAGATTTATTGTTCTTCTTGTAATTTATCACATTCAAAATGTAAACTTCTTAATATACTCACTGGCTCAAAAACCAAGTGTTTATTTATTTTTCTTGTATAGGCTTGTTTAGATTTGATTGAATACCCGCAGCAGTTTCTGAATCATGAATGCAAAAAGCAAAAAAATCCCTGTATTGAGTGAATATCCACACATCCACACACACATACACAAAAAAACCCAAAACAAAACCAAACAAATGAACTAAAAAACCCTACACACCAGGCTTATCACTTCTCTACCATTTGTTGTGCAATAAAAAGATAAAACTTTCACTTCTGTCTCAGCCAAGATTGCCAATTCCAAATCTAAAACCAAATTCATGTTTATTTGAAGTTCTAAAGAATTATTTAAATTGCCCTTTTTAATGTTCCCTCTTATGCATTCCACATCTTTCAAACACCTTCTTGCATAAATATCGACTGTGGTATATAAAGGATGTTCTTTCTTCTTGTTCGTGGTTCTTTGATTTAAATCAAAATGAAATCAGTCACTAAGTTTTAAAATTATTCTTCTATGCTTTTTTTTTATATCCTTCAAAAGAATTTACTTCCTGTTGTCAGTAATCATTAATACATATTTCATTTCACTTTAAAATGGCTGAATATGGATACAATTGTATTCCACTAAATACAGAAATGAACAAGGAAGGTCTTACATAGTGAGGTCAGAGACAAAATTAAAGGCAATCAATATATGGCTTAAGAACTGAATTACTAATTCACTCCATTTTTAGAAAGGACAACTGTTTAGGAAGCAGTGAAAGGAGGATGTCAAGTGGAATGGAAACAAAATAGCAATATCCAAGTTGGAAAAAAATATTAAAGAAAAAATCATAGATTTTACCAGGCTTAAACCAAGACATGGTGAAATTTCATGACTGAATACTAACGCAGCTAAAATCATGTTACTCTGTGGTGAATAGCAGCAAGTGCATCAAGTGACTGCAAAATGTCACAAATAGGCTTCAGAAAGGGAAAAACATCTTACAGACAACTAGAGATCCATTAAGCACTTGTGTTCATGACAAAGATTAAGAGGTATTTTAAAACAGTGCTTTTGATGCCTTGCCTTTTGAATGGCCTTTGGCTGTGGGTCTGTATCCCTTTGCTCAAGCTCTGAGGGGAGTGTTTTCTATAGCCTCAGTGGCAGCATTTTTCTCTGCTGTTCTCATGTGATCACTCTTGAGATGTTATTCCCATGCCCTTTTACCTGCAAACCACAACAGTGTTCTTAAGGAAAGGGACTACCACAGGTCACTCCTTCCTTCCCCTCTTTTCCCAGCCCTTCACTGTAGCTCTTGGTTTACATTTGGGCAAGCAATATATGCATGCAAAGAGCCTAACAGCCTGGGGTCCACCCCAGTGCCTCTCCTCCCAGCTGGCTACTGGGGAAGTTTGCGCTTCTCTCCCATTCCCTCCCTCTCCTCTTTTCTTTTTTCCTTTTTACCCCCAAAGTAATTCACTGATAGAGTCAATATGTGACTCATAAGCCACAGATCCCTGCTAGTAAATCTTCACTCATGTAAACTTCTCTCAAAATTTTTGGGTAACGGCTTGGTTATCTGCCCCAGCAGAAGACTGGCACTTTGAACTCGGAGAGACTCAGCCACTCTTGTGTTCCAGCTAATTAAGTTTAAAGATGACCAAACCCATTCTTTGCTAGTGTTCTTCACTTCTCATTTTCTTAAGCACCCTAAGAAATAATTTTGTCAAGAAAAGTGTTCAAATCAAAAGCCAAGCAGGCTCAAAAGTGATTTTGCTAAAATACAGATACGAGACTTTCAATACACTCTTTGATGCAATTTACAAACCCAGTTTGAATCATTACAAAACCACTGTGGTGAATGGTAAGTGCTCATTTCCTTTCTAATCAGAATGTGTTGCCACAGTGAAAAACCTTATAAATTGTCCTAGCTAGGAAAACACTAGTAATAGAGCGCTTTTCTCTACAACTATGTACTCTGGCAAAGATGACAAATGACAGAAAACACTATCCATGTTTTCAACATGCAACTTTTTTTCCTCCTACCATCCAAATCAGAAGTTTTTTCTGACACTGGCTTTAATGACATTCCTTTGGTCATCCACTGTCACAGTGATTTCAGCAGCATCACTATACTGGGTAAGAATCTATCTTAGATTATATAAATATGCATTAAAACCAAAACTTTTTGAAGCCTTCCTTACTATAATTATCTGATGTTAGTGTAGAATGCATTAAAACTTGTTTTCTGAGATTTTGGGCCTCCAGCTGTTTTGAGAAGTTATCGTGACTGCAAAAGTCTATTTTCTCTGTAAGAGGATGATTCTGGCTCCACGTCACCTAGAATCTTTAGTTATGATACAAGATTGAGGTAGTTATAACTTCTCAGAAAATATTTCAAAGAGGATGATCAAGTTTTTTCTCACTGGAAAGCAGTCAGAAAACTCACCTGATTATCCTGATTACTATTCAGATTTGGCCCCCTCTTCTTTTTATAGATAAGGGACTATAACATCTGATGAGCAACAGGAAACCCTAAAATGTAGACTACTATTTAGAGTGCAGATAAGCAAGATAAAAATGTACATGAGTTTAAGGGGAGAAAAATTCAAAATGCACCATTTCTGGGCCAGGAAGTAGAAATTATTCTAGGAAAGCATCAGCATGTATCTACTCTCTCGTATTCCTTTTTCTAGAAACATGTTTATCACTGTTTGAAGACAGGACACTGAGGTAGGTGGATATTTGCACTAACTTGATGTAACATTGCTAATATAAAGTACAAATCACACTGCTATAAATCATTAAACCTAATCCTTTTTGGTTCTGAAAGATCACAGTGCAATAAAAATTTTTTTGAACAGTGACATTTGAGATACTATTAATATATTACGTCTCATGTTTGCTGGACTGGTGAAAATATTTTGTAATAAATAACTATATCCACTTTGGCTTCTAAAACAAAAGAACTTACAAGGTTTCTCTGAACTAAGCATTCATTTTAAAACACAGTACATACAGTAGAATAATCTTGATGGTATATATGTGATAGTTCTTGTAATGGTTTATCAAACTTTATTTACTTTTACTATTAACAATTGGTTACCTGAGTTTGAATTTTCATAGCTTCAGTTTCCAGAGTTCTGATGCTCTACTTCTGGTGGACTACAGATTAACTTTGTTATCAGATACCTTTTTCATTGGCAGACACCTTTTATCATTCTCTTGATAAAGTAATCAGATCAAGTTCCATTACTCTTTCACCACAGAGGAACTTTTCTTTATCTTTGGTCATTCTCATTTTGTAAATAAAGTTTATCAGCACCTTTCTTGAACCATTGACACATAAGAACTAGTTAGCAAACTCCTGTAGGACTTGAATTAAAAGCTAAGACATTCTTAAAATAGCCAATATTACTCTTGGCTTCAGTCACACTAGGATTTGTCCTATCATGACTTCCAATCACTTCTACAACAAAGTTGACTACATTTAAGTATGGTCTGAAATCTTTATGCATACAATATACATAGATATATCTGTATATTGATACATACACACACACTATATATATGCTTGTATTTATATATGTGTGTGTATAAATACGTGCGTGTATGAGTATCGTATGTCTTGTTCTTTATCCCTTTCGAGATAATTTTAATCAACCTGTCTGTAAATTTACTAGTCATGACTGCTCCTTTACCAATAATAAGTTCTTTTCAATTGTAGTATTCATCCTTAAGGCACCTGCAAATATTTAAAGCAACAAGTTTATTTTGTAATCTGGGACACTGCAAAAAAAAAACTTACAGAAAAACAAAGTTTTTTTTGCTGTCCACTATACATGGATGCATTTGAAGACTTCTCCCCAATAAATCTGAAATTCCTCAAATAGCTGGTTGTTAAATTATTTAATGCATGCTATTTTTATCTCTTAGTACAGAGGTAATATCAAATCAAGTGTATTAGGAAAGCCTATTATATAATTTCTGTCATCTTTATCAATGCATTTTGCATTTGATTTTTACAAAAAGTATAATCATCTTGTTTGTTCAGTTCCTGACAAAACAGCAATAATTCTGTTTCCTCTTTGAACTGTGTAGTAGTAATATTAATAACAGCAATAAAAACCCCTTTTAATTGAAGTAACTTTTTGACTGTGAACATGCCGCGCAAGATCAACTCCTATCATCCTTCAAAACCCACTTTTTTGTTGCCTTGACTTTCCTTGACACTTATGATCTGAGACCTCTGGGCATACTGTCTCTTCCATTTGCCAGTAACTATTTCCTGTGGCTGGATGGGTTTTTTAGTTGTAATTTTCTGAGCTGCTTGTAACTCTGGAAGATGACCACAGATGAAAGAAACTTTAAAACCTATCTCATTCACTGATATTTCCAGTCCTTGCATTACTTTTGTGTTTCTCATTCGCCTTGATAGGTCTTTCTCATTTTTCCCCTTAGCCTGTTTCATAAAATGCTGATTTTTTTTTGTACAATGGAATTCTGATGTACTCCATCACAGAGATAAACAGGTCTCCACTGTTCAAAATCATTCACAAGAATAAATATAAGAAAAAGAATGGTAAAATTGGAAATTTCCATTTTAGTAAACATAGTTGATACAAAACACTTCCCTACTCCAGGGAAATCTGCCCTTAAAAGTAAAACAAACCCAGCTTCAAGTTAATTACTTTGACAAGTAATATGCAGGGAGAGAAATACCAAATGTAGAACATATCTTGAAAAATAAGTTGTCTAAAGCATTGATATGGAGGATGTACCACAGAGAAGAGATTTTAGTGTCACAGTCAATGGCAAATAACCTGTAAAACTCTATGAGAAAGGAAGGACCCTATGAAATTGAATTAAAATATTCACTTTTTTTAAAAAATAAGCAATAAAAAAGCTTAGAGTCTTGCTGAGAACACCATGATGGATATTAAATTAACTCTTAGAAAAAAAGGAAAAAAGGAACTGTAACATAAGATGTAAAATATTTCTTAGAAATTCATTTCTGCAGTAGAGTGTTGCATCCAAAATATAGAACTGACTAGTTATTCTCCATGTTGAATAAAAATTATTAGGACTATTTCACTTCCCTTTTACTGCTGAAAATAACAAAACACCTGAGGTGTTTTTTGCACTTCTCTTAAACATACTGATAAAATGACACAATTCTCTAGTGTATTTCACTTCAGTTCATTAGGGTCGTCGTTCTTTAATCTGTATGGCCCCACAATAACCGTGTTTATTCTGAATTTCTATAGCTGAAATACTGCAAAAATCTTGCAATTCTGTGGCTAGCTTGAGAAAGCAGGGGGAAGTTAAAATAAGTTTGAGCAATTTTAGGTTTATACCTATCTTCTGAAGGGATTTCAGATAAAAAACAGAAAACACAGTGTGGGATGAGAGAAGATCAATGAAGGCTGACAAAGGATTTAACTGATTGTCTTTACAAGCTGTAGTAAAATAGAGGTCAATTAAATGAGTGAGTTGCAAATAAATATACTCGTAATATTAAGCATTTATTTAACACTTATCTGAAAAGTGCTTTGCAAACAACTAATTAGTCTGTACAAAGAAAAAGTATCAAATAAACTACATTGACTGGGGGAGAGCAAAGTTAAGGTCCAGAAAGTTGATTTAATCCCATCTTTTTCTTCAGTCTTTATTTTGAGCAGCATTCATTCTATTGTATTACAAAATGAGTTAGCTTAGAATAGGAAGTTAAGAAGACAAAGAGTGAGAATTGACTATGGCTCAACAGGTTTGAACTACTATCTCATTTTAAAACACTCTTTTTGTCTTTTGATGACTAGCTTATACACAGCTAGTCAAACAAATTGAGAAATTCAAGTGTCAGAACAAAGATGTCACATATAACAAAAATAACCTTTTAAGCTTTCAAAAATATTTAATGTTTGTACAGTAAACTGTAAAGAAAAAAAAGTCAAATTTATGTAAATGTAGACTTTTAGTCATGCATGTTATCATCTAAGCCTGTGATTCAAATGCAGTTTAAAGCTGTGTAACCCATTAAACAGCTTAGAATATTGGAACAATACACTGAACACAAGAGTAAAGGAAGCAAATGCAAAGCAAGGGTGTTGGTAGTCCAACGCTTGAACATGTGTTTAAGAAAAATAATATCTGAAAAACTCAATTAAACAGAGATGTTTTATGCTTGTAGGCTGTTTGGGGGGGATATTATTTGTTTGTTTTTCTTTTAATTCACAAGAAACTGTAATTTCTCCATTCTTTTGGTAGAATACAAGCAAAATATGCGGGGGGGCTGAGTGTGCCAGGTTTTTTTTCTCCTTTTTTGAGAGAGGCTGTGAGCACATTAGCAATCCCATTTGGACAAACAGTGCAGTCTCAAACCAAATTCTTGGGTTCGCTTCACTGCATTTCCTATATGCTTGCTTAGTTCTCAGAGCAGTTTTGTGAACAAATTAAATTTTAGAAAAATCAACTAGAAGTTCTGCACCACAGTGCTCTACAACTTTGATAGGGATAATTAGGTCCCAACTCTTACAGAGCTGACACCACGACATGCAACTTCAGCACCACTAAAAGATCTTAAAGCATAGCAAACATGAAGAGGCTTCTGGACTATACAAATGACTTACCAAAGACTGAAAGTCTTCAACTTGTTCTTCAACTCTACTGTTCTTTCTTCAGTCACATTCATTTTCTGCTCTGAAATCCTTTCTTTTCTTTACCAGAACTTTTTTCTACTACAATCACCCCTGGGTAAACTAATTTTTGCTACCATTACTTTTTATTCTTTTCTGCTTTTAAATCTTTTCTACCTTGTCAGTCAACGGCTACCTTTTCCCACTCTGGGAAAAAGAGAGAAGTGACTTCATGCCCCAGTAATATAGTACGTATGTATCTTAACCACTACAAGAGGGCTGCAAGTGTCTTGTCTCAGCTTGATGACAATACCAGTAGGTTTCTAACTTGTGACTAGAGTCTAGTGTGAGAGGACTGTTTCATTAAATCAAAAAAAACACAAACCCAAACCCTCAAAAAGCAGGAAAAATAATCATACTTTGAGGAATGACTTTAATCTATAAAAGAGGGGGTTCAGACAGGAGCACATCACTGAACCCTCCGGCTTATCAGGAATGAGCAGGTTGTTTGAACTCAAACTGCCAGACTTGTCATGTACAAGAACCTAAAAAGATCACACCATCTATCACTGAAGTATTACTCGCACATGCATTCCTTACATGCTTATCCTTGAGGTTGTGGGAGAATGAGGGGTAAGTGGCTGACACAGAAATCACGGACCCAAATATGTCAATGGATCATCATGAGCTGGGAAGGGCATGGCCACTTGAAGAATAGCTCCCCTTAGTGTAGCTGTAGGTGCACTAGGGCACTTGGTCACTAACTGTTCTGTGAGCAGAAACAGTTTCTGGAACAGAAATTGTTTCTCTATGAGGACTCTTCAGACCAGAATTATGACCCTTGGCATTCTGATTATCCATCCTAAGGTGGAAGAACCATAGTCATTCATAGGAGAGAGAGGTGATACCTCCTGAGAGTTGGATACAGTGTGGAAAACAGGATGGAAGCTCTTCTCTCATTGGAGAGGGAACCCTCTTCCCTGTTGAGAAGGTTCTTTTCCACAGGCCCAATTAACTCTTTTTGCCCTTGGTTTAACCCTCATCAAGAAGTTGCCCTCTCTGTCCCAAGCCGTGGCCACTATGCTCACACCCTTTTCAAGTTTCCTCCTTTATATTCTGTATTGCAGCACCTACTCGCAGATCTGCTAGCAAGCAAAGCCTCTCCCCCTTGCTCCTGAACAGAACTGTTGCTCTCACAGTTCTTTAGTTCACTTTCCAGTCCCTCCTCCTTTCCTTGGGCATCGATTTGCAGAGTTCCCAGCTAGCAATGAGCTACCTGGATCTGCTACTGCTACACTAAAAGTTTAAAAAGAGAAAAGCTGGGACTGTGCCAGTGGATACTGCTGTGGTTTCTGGACCTCTGCACTCAGAGGCAGGGTTCAAGGAGGGGAGGAATTACCATCAGGTAGGGGATGACTTGTGAGAATTCAACTTATCAAGTTTGCAGGATCTCATGCACCACACACAAGGCCGCTGAAAAAGCTGGCCCACATCACAACAAAGCCACTAATCCTCACTTCAGCCCAAAGGAACATCATGGAGCAAGTCCTCCTGGAACAAGTTTCTGGGCCATGAAGGACAAAGGCCTGTCTGAGCAGGGGGATGGATTAAATTCCTTCTGAGGTGCTTTCCAACCTGAATACCATCTGGAAAATTTACAAAGATTTATGCCACTGATGGTGTTTTGTATATAGGAAAGTAAAATGGCAATGAAGCAAGCATGCAGATAATGGAAGCATAAACTAACATCACAGGAAAACCTAAATACACAAGATATATACAGTGCACCAATGAATAAAATTTATTAAAAAAATGCCAAGTGTAAGCTCATTTTTTGCAATGTGTATAAACCAAATCTCAACACGAAAGAGTAGATCTACATGTATAATATTGATAAGTAATATGTATATACTGTCAAGTAATGTAAAAGCCTAAGATAAAAAAAAGAGTTATAGTTTTCTATTCTTATATTACAAGTATCAGATGTTGTTCCTCATAAGCATAAAGAAAGATTTTTGCATTGAAATTTTCATTACTAGAAATCATAAGCATTGAAAATTCTACACAGGTGAGACCAGATGTCAGTAACAAAGAAACAACTGAGCACTTGTATCAGCTAATATCAAGATGTCTTAAGGCTTCTGGAGACTGTGATATGACAGTATGTCCCTACTGCGTGTACAGACAGCTGGGGTACAGTAACAGCAGTCTCTGGAACAACACTTTGCACCACTGACACTGGATGTCTGGAATAAAACGCAGAACGAAATTAATGAAGGAAGGAAAAATGGGGCAAGGGGGAGAAGTCCAGTAAACATCAAGCCTCTTGTTATGATATCCAAGAGAATAACATCCTGCATGTTAGCAGGCTTCCCATTAACGCTTTCACGCAACATTTGAAGTGTGATTACATAAAGATACAACTGAAAACAAGATTGAGCAGCTCCTTCCTTGTCCTTTCATCAACAGTGCTACTAACTCTTCATCTTTTTAGGTTCTCTATGGTATTATGACCTAAGACCACAAAAACTGTTCTACTCCTCAGGGAGATTCCTCCTTGAATCAATACACAAAACTCTCTGCTTAAGTAGTGCTTTTACTTCATTTAGCAGCCCCACTCAAGAGCTCCTTATACTGTTACTAATAACAACTCTTTGGAAAATATGTACACTTCAAGATGTCAAAATAAGCTTGCTTCTATATTTCTTCTCTCATTTGATCTGGTATTCTCCCGGTCATACATTTTTCCATGTATAACAAACTTACTATTTTTCCTCTTGAATTTTGGGGAGTTTTCATTGGGTTTTGGGAGGTTTGGGTTTTTTGTTTTCTTTGGGAATTTTTTGTACCTATTATCATGCCTCTCATTGTCTCTTTCAGAAAGCACTGGTTTTTTTAAATAAATCAATTATGTTAAAAATACTGCCTTTTTCTCCTTGACAACACCGCCTTCTTTTTTTTTCCTTTTTCAGTTGCCAAATTCAGAATTGCTTTGTTTGCCTTGACTAAGTTTGCAAAAAACTGGGGAAACATCAAGGTATGGGGTTTTCTTAGTGTTTTATGAAAGGTTGGGAACAGAGTGTCACTGGAACAGTGATTATTATAAGTAGCCATGATTAGCTAATTATTATATTATTCATAGTACTCCTATTAGCATATTAAAATAGCAGAACTGAAGACTTTAGTTTGGCCAAGTAATAAAAATATGCATGCTCATAGAAATTCTGCATCTCCCTAATAATTTACTGGAAGATAGAAGGAGACATTATATCAGTCACTGTACTAGCTGGAAACACAGTTGAGGCAGAATAATCTAAAACTGCAGTACTGCCAATACTTTTCCGTATGAGAAATAACATGCAAATTGCTCATGATTGAGTAAATCAAACATCTGAAGCAGGGAAAGTCTGAACTGAAAAATGACATTTTACTTAGTGGCAATAATAATTTAGTTGTAGAGTTACTTCTGCCTTTGCACTCTAAGGATGAATGAGATGACCTCATAAGTCTCCTTTAGCTCAATTTTTTAATGATTCCAGGAAATAAACAAAATGAAACAATGTGAAATGACAGATTATACTAATCTTTAAATGAACAATAGAAACACTATCCAATACTGTACAGATTTATGTTAATACAGAAACAGACATACAAACTAAATACATTGTGAAAGCTTATAACACTGAACCTTTGCCAACAGCAGCTTCTCTTACTAAAAGGAGCTACTGGAAATTCTGATAGTAGGTAGGCTATAGAATTTCTGTATGAAGGGTTAAAGAAAAAACAATGACCTTCTTTTGAGAACAAGCTATCATACTGCATCATATTATTTGGATATCGCAAATGAGTGTTGATGTTGGGTTCCCTAAAGCAATTCAACAGAAATAATCAAGCCTAATGCTGTGGAAATGCAAGACAAAAGAAGTTTGAGAAAGATTGTAACCATCTGCAGCAGCTCGGGGGGAGCATTTTGACTATGAGAAAAAAAAGTGAGAGGAATAGGCTTTATTTTATATCAGTCATTTTCCTCCGTTTCAAAAAGCTTCTTCCATTTAAAGTCATTAGCTACAGCTAACATGACATCCAATTGATCATCCTCTCCAAGTCTTCATGCCTTAAATTGTGATTTTTGAGACAATAAAGTAAAACAAAAGGCTTTAATCTACAGTAAAATATTAGTTACTGTGATTCCAATGAAATAAAATGCATAAACATATACATCTGTTTGGCTCAATATATTATGCACCAAGAGGAATTTGGGGCATGTGCTTAATATTAAATTCATACTTAAACTACATAATCAAATGTGTGATTCAGTGATATTTCTAAGCAAAGAATAGAAAGAATATGAGCAGTCTTCTCCTGTCAGATGTTTACCAAAAGAGTTTCAAATCACAATGTACTATTTAAAGAGATAAAATTTGGGTGCACCTGTTGACATTGAATAGGGCTGCATAATTCTGCTACTTGAGCAAACTTGAGGAAATCTGAGACAAAATTTATGCACTGAGATAGAACTGCACAGTCAATAAAAACTAGTGAGTGATGAGGCTTTCTGCTGTTTTCTAATGTAGAAAACATCCTGAAACACACTTTGGGGATTTTGTTCTCCCACAGACGTTTTTCAAACAGGTAGTCAGACTGCTAAACAGAAAATGAGTTTAGGTAATTCATTTCTATCTAAACTTTGAGATAAAAAGGACTAAAATTACAAGACACTGTCATCAAAATACATTTTAAATGATGCGGTGGACCACCTTCACCGCTAATTGCGCAGGTGTTATTTGTTATTAGAAAACACCATTCTTTTCCTATTCAGTTGTAAATTTGGTGTGGATAATTATTATTTCTGCTCTGGTGTCTATACATTGCTACATACTTGTTTCACCCTTCTTGTGATTTATGTGTGTGTAAAGTGCTTATCTATATGGCACTTACATTAGAAAAAAAGCACAGTATGTGAGAATGCATTAAAGATGATAAATAGGACCAAAAACGCATTTGGTCTGTTAGGCACTGAGCTAAATTCTAGCAAAGCATGTTTTTCACATTTCTCCCCACAAGAAACTGCTCACATCATATGCTGAGATGCTAGATACACAGCTATGATCTCTTGTGCATAATGTTAGCTTTTGACTATAACTATTTATAGACTGCCTGAAATCTTTGGCATAGAAGTAGAAATTTGGAGAATGCCCTTAACAGAGCCTTAGTCTACACTAACCCATCCTGAGAAGGGCTTCCTTTTTCTCAGTTGCCTCCTGATTACTAGTAAGTGAACAAAAAAGGTTTAGTTTGCAAAACAGTAAGTCTTCCCCTCAGACAGATAGGTCTGAACAGCTTGCTGGCCCCTGTGCAGGTAAATGCCATAATTATTGTCCCGGCCTTCCCACTGTTACTTAGTAATTCAGTAATAGACCATCTGTAGCTCACTGCTGGTGAATCATATTGCATCTTAATGCACTGTTTGAATTATCTTCATTCTATGTAGTAGACATGATGCAAACATTATAAGCAAAATATTTAAGAGAGCTAGCAGGGTATCTGAATAGCTACTCCTTATGCTGCTAAAAGAGGGTTTATAAAATAATCTAAACAATCCATTTAGCAGAAGTATAGTTCACCACAGAATGCTTCTACATAGCCATATCTACTATTTGCTATTAATAAAACTGATGGCAATGAGATGATATTGCACTTCCCTTACATTGTCAAGAATTTCAGAGATGTCCTTGCAAGGCAAATACAAAACAGCAAACAGGTAGCTAGTTAAGTTCTCAAAGCAGCCCATTTCCTTGATATCTATATCAGATGCCAATCTTAAACCATGTAGTTAAAAGTACCAGAACAGTGTATTATTTCTCTAGATACCATCTCTGGGGGAGAGGGTGAAAGGAAAACTTGGGGGGGGGGGGCAGGGCAGGGGTTTATGTGTTAAGGTTGGAGGGGTGGGAACCCCACAATGCCAAATAAAATATAAAATCCAAAATTTCCTTTCACAAACTTAAGCCATTAGAAACAAAATTTTTAACAGTAATTTCCAAATCGTGATAACATTCTCAAGAAAATGTAAATGTACTCAAAAAAGCTGAATTTGTCCAGGCCTAAAGCTTGCTTTCAAAAGCTGTTTGGGATTTGGAACTGTACTCTTACTTCATTCAAGTTTTATAACCATATTTTCCACTCACCTCAGCTACCCTCCCTGCCACAATATGTATTAGTGTAAAATGCTAATCTTATCCTTTGTTCTTTCCTTCAGAGAATTGTTTAAGTTGAGGGAATAGCTAACAATTGCTATTGATACAATAAAGATTAACCATGAAAAAAACAACAGATCAGAACACCTCCAGTTAATAATATACATATATATAGGTATATATATTCTTTAGCAAATGCTGAGAGAAAACCCCAAACCTTAAACTCAGAAGCAGCCAGCAAGCAGAAACAAATAAGACTAAACTTGGACTATTTAATTTCCTCCTTATTTTAAATCTATCACAACAAACTTTCAGGCATACACATTTCTTTAAGCTGTTTTGATGCTGGGCTTTTTGTTTTGCTTTAGGTTTTTTGGGGAGATTGGCTGGTGTTTTTTTTTCAAGAGTCTCCATAAATACATTGAAAGCTGTGAAACAGTAAGAGCAGAAAGAGCACTGGATCCTTTTCCTCTAATGATAATACTTATTGTTATACCAAAGAAACACTGAAGCCCAACGCACTTGCAGTACTTTGCAGAAGCAACATCTGTGCAATATAACCTGGGAGGAGAGTAAGAGAAAGGACTATTTTGCTACAGGTTGAAAATATTCAATGTGTATCCTATCCTACCTTGGCAAAGCCAGAGAACAGCTTTGTATTCATACAGGGCACATACCTCCTCTTTCCGTTAACTTCTCCTTTTTCATTCTGGCCCTTCCTGGGGTCACAATTCCTGTGTGATTCAGCAAATCTAAAAAAATGTCCGGATGCCATGAATTACCCTGAACACTCAGTCTTGTTTTCTGTGTCTCCTTTCTGCTTTCTTTTCTGTTTCATATGCTGTAGGGATCAGCAAGAGAAAGCACTTTTGTCTGCCTCAGCTGCTTTTCTTCCCCAGAACTAAAAAACTCCTGCCATTCACTGGCAACCTCAAACAAGTCACCTAAAACTTTCCAGGATTAACTAGCCAGGGAACAGATACAAGTGTAAGACCCCAGGGAACATACAGAGAGAAGGCAATAGAGAGCTAGTGCCTCCTCCTCCACTAAATAACAACTTTTTGTAATCCTCAGAGGTGGTAACAGGTAACAGAAAAAGGCCAAAGGGGGGCATGAAGGCTGCATAAAGGTATTAACACTGCAGAACAGCTCCCAAAACAGAAGTAGTAACCAAAAGGACACCAAGCTCTGGAGAAGTCTACGTGATACCAGGAAATAACATGACTTCTAATCTTCTTGTTGAGGCTGTAGCAGACACTTACTGGGACACTGAAGCTTCCAAGAGTAGAAAGTTCAGCAGCTGCACGAGTCCTTAGCTGGTGGAAGTCAATGGAAGACAAAAGCTCTTTACATTCACCTTCAGCTCAAGCCAGGCTGTGTATGCCATACCCTTCAGCAGAGCAGCTCAGCAGAAGAATGTGGGTGACAGTAACTCCCAGAGACAGGGCTCAGACCCAGCGGAAAGCGAAAAAAAAGTGGTTGTCCCTGAAGTAGCAGTCACCTGGTACCCTGCCAAGGCCAGATTTTCTGCTTGTGTGATGCAGCTGTGTCATGCTCAGTACTAGGATTGATCCTCCCTGCCTCTGTCAGAAACTGCCACAGAATTAAATGACAATCAAATACCTTCTCTATTTCAAGATTTTCAGCCCATAGTTTCCCTGAAATGATACTTAGACAGAGTGGATCAGTTCAGAACAGGCACTTAAAGCCACAGAACAGCAAACTGGGTAGCAAGGACAACTGTAGACATACTTAAGTTAGCTTGTTCAGCAGTTCTAATCTTTATACTTGTCAAATTGCACTTCAAAATTGGTACTGAACCATATTATTTGAGACTTAAAAATAAAGTTTTTTCTTCACCAGATTAAAAGAACTTTGTCAATACAGAAATAAAGCAATTTTCTTTTGCTATTTGCCCACAGAATTAAGATACAGGCCCTTGAATTTACTGCTTATTCTCAGCATGAAATCAGGAAACAAAACACCATCCTTATCCCTATTGACTTATTATTGCATTGAGCCATGAAAGGGAAAGAAGCTTCCCATCAAAGTTCTAAAAAGTGATTTTTTTTTTAAACAAAAAGACCTTCCAACGGGATTATCACTTAATAATGTGTAGGGTACAACCAGACATATTTTGCTTTTTATTTGGCAGAGTGAATATATAAACCAGCTATTCCTGGCTTATGATAGCTATTTTCTTAACTATGTGACTGGATTGGTAGCAGTTTCTAGAAGCCCTGCTAGGAAGGCACCAAAAATTGACAGTTATTTTAACGCAGAATTTCTGAAAGCTTTAATAAATTTTACCACATCTAAGCTACTTTATGATTACACATATGGGGCTCAAAACCAGGTGGTTTTTTTGGGGTTGCTTTTTGTTTGTTTGGGGTTTTTTGTTTGTTTGGTTGGTTTGGTTTGGTTTTGGTTTTTTTGAGTTATTTTATCAAGCCCTTCTCCTCTAAAGCTGAAATTCAAGCCATCTATAAAGTCACTCAATGAATCTTTTTATTTGTATATTTAGGGAATTAAGATTTTCAAGATTACATAAGTAGATTTTAATAATCTGTGATCCTGAGATATTTTGCCTCCCACTTTGATTTGACATTTTGCTTAGAGATGATCTGAAAAGGTATGATTTTCTCTACTGCGAAGCCTTTTTATTACCTTGTTCTATCAGTCTACTTTATCATTTGCAATTGTATTCAACTCTCTCCTGAACGTGTTAACATTCTTAGGTGACACATGTTCCTTGTATCTTTATTAAAATCAACACATCCCTCTGCTGCTATGTCAGTTTTTGCAATAATCTTTGTACATAAAAGGCTTTGGTAACTTCTCACAATGTCCCTATTTATGATTTCCATTGCTGTTTATAGGTTAAACATGAACAGGTTGGCTTTAATGTTTATAATTTGTATTTTATCTGAAGCTCTATTACTTGCAAGGGGTAACTATATATTAAATATTATCTAAGTCTTTAGGAAGATAATTAGTACCAAAGACAATTATTTCAGGCACATAATGTGAGCCTAACAGGAACAGGCACCACAATGCCTTGAACATCTGTGTCAAATGACACTTGGAAAATATAAGGGTGATATTTAACAATGAAGTTTGATGAAGTGAGATTCAAGAAGATTAAAAGGTTGAGGTTGAGCTAAGAAAATGTGTACAATATGAGGTACCTAAGACAAGTCCAAAGAGTACTGTCACCTTATCAGAAATAATACTGTTGAAAAATGGAGGAAAATTATGACCAGTAGACCTAGACTGGACAATATATCTATCAAACATCTTCAAGACCAAATGGTTGATGCTTATAAAAAGACCAAAAGAGAACCAAAGGCCATGAAAAACAGAATCAAAAGACAAGAATACTACAGCAAGCTATCTACAGAAGAGTGAGATAAGACACACCGCTGGCAAAATAAAAGATTTTTTATTTTTAACAAATATCATAAAATTCCACCTACGTGAGGCTTGGGGCAAAAAGAAAAATCATACACCATCTAAAAACATAGCACTTCACATTTCTGAGAACAGAATGCTATGATCTCTCTGGGAAGAAAATGTTGATGTGTATCAGATCATTCGAGTGTCAAAATTAAAACACATCTTTGAAAAGAGACAAAAAACAATGATCCCTAAAAAATTCATTCACTGGTTCTTTACACTAAATGTTTTATTTTAAATGGAACAGATGAAGCAGACTTTGCAACGTTGGGGTTTTTTTCCACACTGTTCCAGGCTCCAGTCCTACAGTTATGCAAATTCTGTACCCATTATAGATTAAAGTAAGCTTAAGGAAGATATAAATTTTGTATTTTTCTTTATCATTATTTGCTATCTTGTTAACTCCAAATTCTATGGATGATTGCTAGCACTTAGGTTTCTATTCTCCTTTAGCTCTGTTACAAACAAAATCAATCTGTTTTCCATAATTCCTCAGTACAATGCCATTTACATGGGCTACAAAATAGGACTGAAGCAATCTACTCTATTGGAAGACTTAAGGCATGTTCAACACACCTCTTTTTTTTTTTATTATTATTATAGGTGTTAAACATAACTCCTACTTTAACAAAGTGTTTCCTTGCACTACGACTAGGCAATAACAGAAAATATAAAGCCCTGCACAATCAAGGGTTCAGTTCCACACACTGGGTAGCTGAAGCAATTTCTTTTGTTCATTTGCCAGCTGGTCTTTTTTAAGACACAGAACAGTCAAGAGCAATCCCGTCTTCTAAAAGAAGACATGTGCCATGGTTACACTGAACACAGCATCCCAATCAAGTGTCCCACTCTCTAGAAAATTCCTTGAACTTCTGTTTGAAGCTTGTCAGTTGCCTTCCAGCATGGTCAGGAAAAAGGGAAGTTTATCTCTGGAAAGCAACTATGCAGTGAAAATGAGATATTCCCTCTTAACTAGTTCTGGAACAAAAATAGTACCATTAAAAAATTAAAGTTATTTGGACTATCACCATAGAAGTCACAACAAAGAGAGGAATCCTGAAGAAACCTATTTGAAATCAGTCATAAGCAAGATGCTTATCCGCAGTATTTGCAACTTGAAAAAGATCATCTGTTCCAATGACTTTAACCTCTTCCTGTCATGACAAGTTGAAACACTGTAACTAAAGAGGGGCTGGGAGAGGGGGGGATTTGTTTTTTTTCAAAAATACACATTCTCCCATACAATCCTAGAAATGAAGAGAGTCCTTCAGACTTTCCAGATGTCTGTGCTACACATCATGAATCCCTGAAAGTCAATCAAAACCAGACAGGAGTGCTACAGATTGTACATGTTGGTTTGGTTTTTTCCGGATCCGTCTTTCTTCATGAATTTAATGTCACCAAGTGAGAATAAAAAAGTCAGTTTATTAGGCATAAACTTTGCCACTGAGAATTAACATTTAGCTTACTTTGGTTCATTAGTGGAGAAGATACAGAAAGTATGGGGATGTACGTCACACATCTTTTTAGTTATTCAAGAAGAAAGAAAATCGTATTTCCTTCCTGAAACAGGTTTCAAAGTTTATTTTATTTATTATGTTGTGCCTTAGACACTGGCCTTTTTAATTCACAGCTGATTTGACAAGGACAGAGTTCAAGTGCTAATTAGATTTTCTTTTATTGATTTTTGGCTGGTAAGCAATCAACCTAATCTTGTTACATTCTGCCCTAACTTTGAGCCCTTTCATGATTAACTACTCTGGATATGCATTTGAATTGCATAGTGGTAGAAGTAAATGTGACTCATATTCCAGCATGTAAATTAGTATAACAATTCAGACAGTCCAATACACATGCTGAAATAGTTGCTTTTAGTGTACACACCTTTTCCTCTTACACAAGAAAGGGGACCTGTGATGAAGATAATTCAGAAAGCTTTTGGGACAAAACTGGTCTTTCTTTCCACTGCCTTTTACTCTGTTTTACTAAAAAGAAGATTCAGACTACAGACAAACTCTTAGGATACCCACATATTCCAAGAGCAGAAAGAAAAACTTAACCAGATTATTGAAATATTTGGTAATATACATACTTTACGCACTTAAGATTGGCCTCCTTCTACTTCAGATATGTACTTGTACTCTGTAAATCTTGGGTAGGTGAGGAAAGATAAGCCACTGACAGCCAATGAAGTCTGTTGCATGGGATTCAAACTGATAGATCAAAGGCACTAAAAACTGTATATCTTCATTCTGAACTAGCATCCCACATGGAAAGATGCAGCTTTAGCTTATAGGAGGGGATAGTTATACAGACATGGTACTCTACCATGTGTTGCAAGAGCATCTATTGTACCAACCACTACAAAAGGCAAAGTCACTGCAGCCTGTGTGGTATTGCTGTATTGCCTCACACCTGTCATGCCATGCTCTTGGGCCTCAAGCCCCCAGTCATTCTTTAGAAAATTATGTTATCTTATAATGAAATATAAATCTGTCATAATCTTAATCGTCAAAAGTTATCAAAATGAAGAGGCAAGAATTTTCTGAAATCATTGAGATGCTTTCTGAAACCACTTAAGCCAGAAAGCTGAAATGTCTGGCATTCTTCCTTAATTTAAAAAGCCTCTCAGGAAAACAGTATTCACCACGATTACATCTTTACAGGCAAACAGTGACAGCAACAAAACCCACAACAGGTAAAACCAGAAAAATTAAGAAAGACACTCCTATGTAAATTTTCAAAGTTAAAAGAGTTGCACCTTTTCAACCTAGGACACTGAGAAACCATTTCTAAGATAAGTGAAAACAAAGAAATGGAAATTACTTTTTCAGTCAAGCTCCAAAACTATTTTTATTAAAGCCTACTGGCAGAAATTCTGAATCTTTAGAAAAATACTAAGGATATGAATTTAACTAGGGAGAGCTGAACAAAATAATTTCTTATCAACCTGAGGTGCACAAATAGTTTAAAAATCATTCTTAGGCAGCAAATAAAACACAGTTCAGCTACAATAAACCTTATATAGCTAGATACTGTGAGGCCAAAACATGATATAATATCAACTCCAGTGCGGTCCTAAGTACAGCATTACTAATGTTAGTTGACAAAATGAAAACTAAATAATATTGAGTGGGTATTCAGCGAGGCTTCTAAACAAAGTCATTAACAAAGCAAGAAGATTACATATCTAACCAAAATATAAAGAGGACAATAGAGATACATGATTTCATTTCCAGAGTCAGTTAAACACATGTCCTTTGTAAACGAATAACGCTGGTGTTTTCATTACAGCCAAGTTGAGTACAAAAACTTCCAGAAACCAGGTAATACAAAACTATTTTAAATCTTTAACACAAAGACAGGTAAGATAACTCTCTTAAAAGTATCCCCTATAGAAACATCTAGTATCATCACCACTGGACATACTATTATACCTGCACAAATATTATATCCACTGTTTACCCCGTATAAGCTTCATTTTGAAACCCTATATATGAAGGAAATGTATCACATTCAAACAAAGGAAGAGAATAAACATTCTGCCTCTCAGGATCCTTAGGTACTGATATCTCAGCCTTTAAAGACAGTATGTTTTAGGCGTAACACTGAAGCAAAGGTCACTTTACAGCTGAGAACGCAGGTGTCCCTTTTTTGCCACAAAACAGTGTCTTCCTTGGTGGAAGGAGTTAAGTAATGAGGTAAATTAAACCATATTAAAATCAAAAATTATGACTATTAAAGAAAAATACAATACATAAGATTAACACTTCCTCTTCATTACCTCTTATCTTATTTCCTCACACTATGAAATCTGTCAGTCAATCCTATGGATGTAGGATTTACTCTTTAATCCCATTTTACTCCAAACAATTACTCAGTGCCACTCTGTGGCACATATTTTATATCCTCTCTTCCCACAGAGGGTCAAAACATAGTTGCTGAGATCCAAGAGCAAGTTGCTATCCACAGTAAGGCAGCAGAAGCATTTACTTACCAAATCTAAAATATGAATTTGGTGTGCTAAGAGAGAAAGGAGCAATTTACAAGTCAACATTATACTTCATGTATTGGGAATTTAAAAGAGAATATTGTGAGGCCAGATCTGCACTCTGCATTCTCACAATATAAAAATTACAAATAGCCCTGAATAAACTTTAAAAATTATCAGGACAATAAATCTGGCATATTTTTTAACTTTAAAAATAGGAATGGTTTCCACAGGGTTTTTAATAGCACAGAGTTTGACAGCACATAACTGAAGTGGTCTTGTTTCCCCATGATATGACAGAGTTCAGACGAATCAATTATCAACTGGATTTGAGGTATTCTACAGCTGACACATACAGATACTCACACTTCAAGAATATTGGCATATGCAGCACAGCTCTAAAATTAATACAAGTAAATCCAAAGGGAATATCAATATCAAGGATCTACCTACACAATTCCTTGCTTTTATGCCCACTCCAGCAATTAATATTTGTAAAAATAGACTGCAACATCCACTTGTCTGCCCACAAGTGTAGCTGTTTGGGGATATCAGTAGTGACACTCAGGATTTTGGAACCATTTGGCACTATGATGCTACTCTTCAGGTCATCCTTTTACTTGAATTAACACCTGCATGACATTTGAGAGGCACACCCCAACAAGATTTTTGCCTTTAATTTACAATGTTTATTCTATTGCTGCAGTACTCTGGTCATGTGTCCCAAACTGTGCTGGAAGGAAATAACTAGCCCTGCTATCTGTAGATAAAAACTGCAGTCGGGTTTCAAAATCTGTATTTAAAAGCATAAAGCAGAATACCTTTTAAGATCTATGGACGTTAGTGACTTAACAAAACGTTTTCACTTATGTAACAACCAACTTCTAAGTCTGACATAAGCTTTGCTGTGCAAAAATAGAATTATTTCTGTGTACAAATGTACTCTGCCCTGAAGGTTTCAATGAAATTGAAGTGTGTGTTTGAAAGCAGCTGTGATAAAGCAGTAAACGTTGTGTGGGCATTGATGATAGGGCTGTTAAAGTTACATGAGTGTCCTAAGTGTATATTTTCATATCACAATATGGCTGACCTAATTTTAGAAAAGACAGAAATAACTGAAACTTAATGCATCTAAATAAGGCTTGTATCTTGTCATATGTAATGGGCTTGATTTGATTCACTGAATAACTCTTCTAAATTACTACATTACTACATAACTCTCCTTAAACTATGAATTCTGGAATATTCACTAACATTGTCGTGTATTTCACAACAAATAAACAACATACAGTTTCTGTTATGAGTGAGTAGTAAAAAGAAACTATGAAAAGAAAACATTTGATCATCACATGGATTATAGCTATAATTATATTGAATATCAAAAGATAGTAATTGAAAATTGCTTAGATTATTATAATAAATATGTGGAACAGAATAACTGGTCATTCTTTCAAATAAATGTGTTACTACAGTGGTAGGTGCAGACACACTAGGTTAAAAAAAGTTACTACACAAAGCAACTACAGATGAATTTTTCATTGGGTTTTTTCCTTTGTCATATACTCTATGTTTAAGATTCAGTGATCATACAATATATAAAAGACGTGTGACTTAGTGGTTAAAAAAATCTTTCAGTATTTTCTATATAGGTTTTCCAGTTCACTAATGTAGCTCTCCTTCTGAAATATCTTTATCTTACATAAAATTTCCAAATCTATATCAATACTGAAGCATTAACACGAGAAATTATATTTAAAAAATTCCTTTGCCCTCAAGTCCTCAACTTCCCTGTCCATTACTACAAAACACACATATAGGACTTTTGAAAACAGAACCCAAAGAAAAACATGTTTTTCTCCAAGATAATTATCAGTAGTGAGTTTGAAAAGGAATAGAACTATGATTCCGAACACTTTTATCATTGACTGGAATGCTAAAAGCATTAGTCAAACACAGCTTTTTTGTACTGCATTTATAAATAAACTGGGCTAAATTACAGTCAGTCCAGTGATGCTGAGGATAAACAATAACAGAAAGCAAACACTTCACATTGTGCATATCACATCACCCATACAGAAGCATTTAATACTGTTTTTTCACCCAGTAACTGTTACATACAAACGGATGAGAGAAAGCCCATGTAGGAGACTCCTCTATACATCTAAAAGTGCAAGCTGCAACTGCTTCTGGTTTATATGCAGTTTCCCAGTTTTCACACACATGCAGTGAGCATTCACATAACTAAAGCTAAATACATATAGAATAAAACTCCCTTCTCTGTCAGGAGATGGAAGCAGAGACAAGCTACAAAGGAGGAATTTGAAAACATTGCCAGGGTATGCAAGAATGGTATTAGGAAAGGCCAAAGCAGAACTAGAGATAAGATTTGCAACAGAAATTGAATACAAAGAGACATTACCAGTAAAAGCGGAACAAGGAAAATGTGGGATCATGGTGGAATTGTGGGTGATTTAATGAGACCAGATATAAGTACGCATTGAGGTAACTGATGCCTTCTCTGCCTCAGCCTGAAGGTGAAACAAGGTCTCCCAGTCCTTTGTTTCCAGAGGTGAAGTTTGGATAGGAGACAAATTACTAGGCATGAAGGAGGATCAAGTCAATGATCTCTGATTGATTCAGAGATCTCAATCCACAGTTGGGACACAATGGGCTTCACCCAAGCACACTGAGACCAGCTGTCTGATGTTCAGGTTCAGAAAGATAGCTGGAGAGCGGATTGTAAGTTATTGGGAAAGATAAAGGGCGGATACAATTCTTGTCTTTGTGCTCATCAGAGGGTAGGGGAAACGAGTGTCTCAGACCTATCTGTGTTTCATTTTCGATTGAAGTGACTTGAATCTGATATCCCTACCTTCCAAAGCCACAGGTTCCTTGTCAGCATACTGGAAAAGTGAGCTCCTTCCCCTGTGTCCTTCCACAGAGGGAGCACAGCCCTGTCACACTGTGGATGTGAGCAGTCCTGAGATCCAACTCTGCTCCTCTGAGCAGAACATGAGATGCCTACTGAGGGGCACTCTGGGTGGAGACTGGGATGAAATGCAGAAAACAGGCATGACTGGTACCTGAGACAGATGTCCTCACCAGTGGGAAAGGTAATGCACAACCACAGAGCTCAATAAGCCTTTGGACCTTCTAGATTTCTGATAAAGCATTCTCATCCATCTGAGAAGCTTTTGTGCCACTGTCTTTAGTAGAATCAAGATTACATTTAAGAAGGATTTATAAGTCTTCTGAAAACTGCTTTTGTGCCACTGTCTTTAGCAGAATCAAGATTACATTTAAGAAGGATTTATAAGTCTTCTGAAAACTGCATTCTTACTAAAAACTCAAAAGGGTTGTGTCAGTGATCCTAATTTTGGAGGGGATGGTAAATGGATGGAAGGAGGGAGGCAGAAAAAGGAGGAAGAGAGATGTAAAAAACGATCAATTTTGTTTGTTTGCTTTTTTGTTTTTTTTTTTACTTGTTTGATGGGTTTGGAGGTCTGTGTTGTTTTGTTTTGCTTGAAGGCTTAATCAAAGGCTCTCATCATGTTCTAATTACTAGATACATATTTTAAACATTAACATGATACATGTACTATGAGGAATGAGCATTCAACAAAGAAATATGGCCTACAAACCAGTGGGACATAACTGTATTCAGATTTGCATTTAAGCCCTACTCCCTATTTTCCTATCTGACTAAGACTTCAGTATCTCCCTTTCCCTTTCTTTACTCTGTGGAAGGGTTATTTAATAACAATAATCCTCTGTGGACTTACCGAGGTAGAGGAAATGGTCAGAGGGATGAATAAATCTTAAATTTTGGTTGTGAGTTAATATCTGAAGACATGGTCAATAAGAGAGCATGATTTAATATATAAACTGAGCTAAATGGAAAACTAGTTTTTGTTGTCCACATAATACACTGCCGTAATATATACACACAGGACTAAAGAAGCACAAAAGAGAAAAATGGCAATGTTTTGAGTAGTATCATCTAAAATGACTTTAAGATGTTGTGGGTGAGGGAGAAGTTAAAAGTAATGACCTATACATTGAAAGGGATGAGAGATTAGGGAGTGGAGCAGCATAGTTAATCAGCTTAAATTTAAGAGTTAGATGCTTAAAATTACTTCTCCCCACAGATGCCTTAAGCTGTTAAGGCTGAAATGAAAACTGTGATTTCATTCACCAGTCTCATTAAGCAGTTAAGCTGAAAAAATCCAGCTTCAGCCACTCCCACAACAGTGCAGAGAAGTGAGGAGAAGCCCTTTGTAATTGTGTATTATCCTTGTAAATCATGGTAAGAGCACTGCCACAACCCCTGGCTACAATCCTCACATCTGCCCTGTGTGCTCATGGCCTCCCGAAAGAAATACTTGCATTATCTCTTATATTAATGACAAGATACATGGTTAGAGCATACTTAAATTTGGCAGTACTATCCATTGTCTTTGCAAACCAAATCCAATTACTCGTATACTCAGGAATCTGGCATTCGAGTTACATGTGTTATAGTCAGCACTGTTCCCCTTCTCCAAAGACTGCTTCCAAACTTAGACAGTTTTACCTGAAAGCTGCACTGAATTAATGACTGAAACACTCATCTTACTCTATATAAAGAAAATAATCTGCTTATGCTTACACTGTTTTCAGCCTACGCAATCCCTCCCATCGTACACATTATGCCACCCACCATAGTGTTTGTACTTTACACTTAAGAACCTCATTTAACTTTCACCTCACTGCTAATGATCTCTAAGGAAAATGTTTGAATTGTAAAGAAAATATTCTGAGAGAAAACTCCTGTGTACATTTGCTTGTTGTGTTTTTGCTTTATTCTGACCCGCAAAAATAGAGGTACTGTCCATATAGCATTCTCTTAGCAAACAAAGCAAAACAAAACAAAAAAGTAATGCAATATTGTTTAAAGCAAAGTAAATCTCAGTAAGAAAAAGAGTCCAACTTTTCTAGATTTAATGTAAGAGTCTATGGGTTGTATTTTAACTCCTTGAAAGAGGTAAGTGCTGAGATAACTTTATTTCATCCAGAAGAACCTCTAATATGTAGGATACTATATAATTACAATATGACAATTTTATATAGCATACTCTCAACAGTCTAGAAGAAACAACTTTGTAAATATCCAGTGAATATAATTTTACTAATAATCATAGGTTTTGCCTTTCTATCACGTGTTCCTAGAAAACCGAGTATCAATAAGTAAATTAAATTTGTATGCATTACAAGTCTAACTGCTTGAGTATAACTTCTTGTACAACAAATTACCTTTGAATGAAACAGTTCAAACTTTATGGAATCACAACTCACAGTTCAATTTTATACTGGTATTTTAGATTCGCCTGCTTTTCACAAAAACTATTTCAGCAATGTTCCTTTTACATACAAATCAGTGTAATAGTTACAGAGTTAATATCTCATAAAGTACCGTGTTTTACAGGGAAAGATCCAGAGTTATTGTACCAGTTTTCTTTATGAGATGATTACTGTTCAAAGGTTTACATAGCCTATGAAACAAGGAAAGTTTAAACAAAACTTTTATTTTTTTTTGTACTAATTTTGTTGTAATTAAAAAAACCCCCTGTCTCTTCTTAATTAGAAATCAAGAGGTTTGGTGTTCCTTTTTTTTCCCCCCTTTTTTAAAAAAGACTTAAAAATTAATGACCTCAAATTGAAACAGAGCCCAGAATAATTTTAGCCCCCTGAAAAGCACTTGAACTTACAGGCATTTAAAAATCTATGGGCTATGTAATGAAAACTGCATTTCAACATGACATTTCCTTATTAGCATTGCCTTCCAGTCTTTTAAAAACTACTAAAGCACCGTCTGAGCTTTGTAGCTATAAGCTACAGAAATGCAAATCTTCCTGATTCCCAGAAATGTATCATGAACAACTAGACACAGAGGTGAGATTTGCAGCTGCATTCTTTTTGGAGATATGAACATGTTTACATGTTAAACCTGCAAAAACAGGACGCATCCTATTGACTAATCTCAGTTTTCTATAGGCAGGTTTAACTATGTCCATCAGCACACAGCACTAAGATAAGCAGCTCTTAACAGAGATTGATGAGAACCAAGAACAAGGTGCCAACTTTCTTGAGGGCCCTTTTACAAAGATTAGGTCTGCTCTAGTATGGCCAACACTGAAACAGAGCCAACAAGGTGGCTTATACCCAAGCTGAGCCTTAATTAACAAATAGGCACTTTAATGATGAACCCAAAGCTCATGTCCACAGAGATTTATCAGAACAGCCTTCTTGCATGTACAGGGGACCATTTAAGTTGAAAGGTCACATGCAAATAAACTTTTCTGGTTCACAGAGCACTGTAGAGCTTTATACACAAACGCAGGATTTACCTCAGAATTAGACAACCCATTTGTGCTGTCTTGTTCAACACACACTGTGTTATACATGGGCTATCCTACTCCTCTGCAGTCACCAGGATGTGTGTGTAGGCTTAAGTTTTCCTGGTATTTATTTTGACAGGTGTTCCAGGGGACAGCTGCATTTCCAAGGGTACCCTGACACAGGGTATTCCCATTGCATCACAGGTAACAAGAAACTGACTGTATTATGGAAAACTGTATGCTCCAAAACATTTACTAAAGAGAGGGTATAAAAGTAGAAAAAGTAGAGAATATACCTAGGTTTAAATACTTAAGTCTTTGCTGCCAGAGTAAAGAGCTATTTTTTTTTTCATGAGTTACAGTAACGGGGAACAACTAGAGGTGATGGCAGACACTGATTTTCATATTTACTATTTTCTTGAGTTGATATGGTCATTTGAAAGAGGTTCTGGTGAATAAGAACATCTGAAAAATGTGAAGTCTGCCCACATAGTAAGTAAACTACAAAGTGAAGATCCAACTTATATTAAGTACATTTTATTCGAAATATGAGATGACATGGATTTTCAGGCAGGAATGAATTAAGTGGAAAACAGTGACATTTCAGTGTTTACAGGTATTAGTACACAAAGGATCAATGCATTAATTAAGAATGAGGAGACAGTGAGAATTTCTCATCCTCTTAGTCTCAGCTACCTGCAGAACTGGCTGCGGCTGGGAAAACAAAAATTGCAAACTGAATCATTCATCAAATCAAAATATCAACTTGTTTGTATAATTTGCATTGTATTACAAGGAAATTACTTTCTAATAATCAGATCTAACTGTGACATGACCACAGACTTCAGCTGGAAGTAGTTTTTACTTTACTCCTTATCCTGTCATCAGAAATAATATGTGGCAAAACTATGGTATTACAGTGTTCATTCACATTACACATCACGCACCCAGTGTTTTTACTGGACACAATTTTCTTGCTTAAATGAAATTAAAGACAGAGTCCTATGCAACTTGATACATTTACCCCACAATAAAAAACTTATTACAGAGTTTTTTTACAAGTAAGAAACACTACATTTCTCATCCCTGTATTTACTAATTTGCTTCTCCTCTCTCACTCAGAAATTTTGCATTCTGTTATTTTTTGTCCTGACTTCTTTAAACAAGGGAAGTCTTTATACGATAATGTTTTACTGACTATGATAACATGATGAATCAAATCCTGAACTATTCTACTGCATCATCAAGGCTCCTTGGTATTTTCACACATTTTCATGTGTATCAGTTCAGATCAAAGTGAGTGTCCACTCAGCTTTCAATGTCCCTCAATGCAGCACTAGGGTCTCTCAAAGTTATTTGTGTATGCCGCTTTTAGAGGACTATTTTAGTAGTTATGGAGTATCACACCACAGGGTATATTTCTGGTGACAGCTCTTTCATTCATTTACTAACACAGAGCTGGAATATATTCAGAAACAACTGGAGCATACAACACCACTTGAACACTCCCTTACCTCAGTGAGAATCCTATACTACCCGCTACTACTACCAAGTACCACTTTTGGATCATTGGGGTAGGACACCATCCAACAACCCATAAATTGCTTCTAAGTTGAATGAAGCTGACTTTGACTTTAAAAAGAATTCAAATACTTTCATTTTAGTGACACTCAAAAAGCTCCCCACTCCTTATTGTGCTTCTGAAAGTTGGACAGGTTGAAGTCTATCATTCCCCATAAAACATTAGGAAAATGGCATTGGCAAAAACTACCAGTACCCATTTTCAGCTTGTTTAATTTTCTAGTCTATCCTGAACAGGTGCCATGCTATTTTTGTTTTCTGCACATGTAAAATTTCACCATTTGTGACACTTTATTCAGGTTTGGAGATTTTTGCACAAGCACAACAGCATCCAGAAAAGTAGATTAAAAATGGTACCTGTGCTAGCCTGTCACCATTTCTAATAAGACTGTTATTTAAATGTAGCTTTGACAGGAAGTTAAATATTAGTTTAATTGCAAATTACACTCTAAATGAAATTTTCTGATAGGGGTAATGAACGTTTGCTACTGAGTGATGGTTTAATTTAATTCTAACAGGGGCTTAAAAGACTTTTCTTGCAATTGTAACTCAAAAAAAAGTGCAACAGACTGAATGAAAAATAACTCTTTTGTACACATAAGAATTTTGGGCATTATAAAACCAGTAAGTTAAAATCTTTTAGAGACTCATAGGCCGTGACATGCAAACACCAGAATTGTCTTTTGAACTATCTAAACCATTAAAGGAGAGGAAGTAATTGAGCAGAAACATTCAAGATTGCCTTTATATTTTGTTTTACATAACTTCTTGGAAATTGTAAAAAAAATTCCTCAAGTCACTTGAAAGTTTGAGGCCCTATTACCACATACTGGTACTACTATTATTAAAAAAGACTGGATTCCCCAAAACATTCAAACGCGAATTACTGACTTTTAGTCATTGCTAGATGCTCATTATGGCTACTTTCAAGACCTCCCACCACTCTTGGATAATAAATCATTTCTTTACACACACAAGCATGACTTTGGAAAGCCAATATCAAGTTTAAAAACAAAACCAAAATCAAAACAACAACACACATATATACAACTTGACCCAAAACACAAGAATACTACTAAAATTAATAGACTCTATAATAAAGGAGTGGAAGCAATAATGCCTCATTCTTATGCTCCCCAAAAGCCAAAACCATATTTCATGTACGCGCTATTGCTCACTGCTTCTGGGTCTAAGTCTCTGCATCATGGATTCTTCATTTCAAGAATTCGCAAGTATGAGATATCACTTTGACTACCTGGCATAAGGAGTGTTATTTACTGCCTTTTTAAGGCAGTGGTGTCACTGATGGTGTTCTCCTGATACAAATATTTAGGTCAGTGATAAAAATGGGAGGAGGGGGGCAGGGTGAGCATACTTATGAACACTAAACTGAAGATCATGTTCATTAAAAGCACCAGAAAGTAACGAAGAGACTTGAAAACAGTCATTCTAGCAATTCTAATAGTTCAGAAAAATTAGCTAAGTTCAGACAATTTTATAGGCTATTTCTTAGTTTAAGGTTCTGTAATGAGGAGTTACTTTCCCTATAATTCAGAATTCTTACTGAAGAATTCTCAAGAATAATAAGAAATCCTACAGTTATTGTTCCTGAAGGGACACGGCAAATTTTTCTCATAATTTGTCCCCACGTACTACAGAAGGTAGGTAAATAAGGAAGCCTTCAGTTATTTTCTGTCACATTTCCTGAAACCTCTGCCTTCTTTGCTCTCTGGTAGTTGAAAAAAAATCTAACTTTTCATCAAAAAACATGTCTATGTTTATGTGAAAGCATGAATAAGTCAACTCCTAAGTTCAAAATCTGAAAGATTAAACAGAAGTCTTTCAAAAATAAAAGGACTTTTCTTGGTCTATCTAGGAACAGCCACATGCTAGGTACTAAAAATCCTGTCTGAAGGAAGCTGATTCTCTCCACCATAATGTAGAAAAAGAAATCTTTACAGTCTTGTTTCTGTAGGTACCACTATGGTGGCACAAGGCAAGGGCCCATCCTGCTTCCCTTTCCCACAATGAACAGCCTTGTAGGAGCTAGAAGCAGAAGTTTCTTACATTGCAAGTTACAATAACTTTTCAGTACCATTGAAAACTTGGGCACTTTTCCAAACAAGTTTAAAGAAATACTGTAGAGTTCAAATTTTCACATTCTTTCTACAGCTTTCTTCTTGATATAATACAACAGTGATATAAAAACGTTTCTTGTAACAAAAGATTAAATCAGTTGTTTCCATACGTGAACAATGACAGAAAATATACTAGTTTCAGTGTATGCACAAAACTACTATGTGTGAATGATGAAACAAACCATGCAGATCCCTTTGGCGTATTTGAAAACTTACTAAGAAATTCAAGTCAAAACATTTCAATGATCCTTATCCTCCAGACAGCCAGCTGCATATTGATCTCCCTGGATATATAATGGCTGTTCCTTACAGGTTGGCCAAAGAAGAGATGGTGCTTTACATTATACTGAGAAAAGAGGATATGCAACACTCAGTGTAACCCCAGGTCAGCAGCATGTGCACAGTGCCTTGTTTCTTCTCAGCGTTAAACCACTGTATCAGCAACAGCCAAAGGTGATAGATTTAGCTAGCAGAGTTGAGGACTGTACCAGCTATTCACACAGGAATTTTGAAACATCAACCATGTCTTACTCAAAGACTTGAAACAAAGTAAAATTTAAAACCCAAAAAAAAAAAGGCACAGCACTATTTTTCCCCTCTTGAGACAAAAGGACATTATCTGTGTAAATTTCAATTTTTATTTATATACCTTTGTATGAATAAATTTGCCCTGTTCTCCAAGAGAAGGAATACAACAACCTTTTTTTCTACAGTGGAATAATTTCTTATTCTAACAAAACAAACAAACAAGGATTGATTTTAGCAACTGAAAGCTTTCACCTTATTAAAATGTGACAGGTAGGAGGAAAGCATTTTTAAAAACTGTTGACAGGTTTACTTGGAGGGTACACAGGCACATCAGGCAAGAACAAAAAACCTGCAATCAAATCAGGAAAATATAATTTGAACTCGCATGTTTTACTAAGAACAAAGATAAAATATTTAGATGTTATTTCAAAATGCCTCTTTTGTTTATTACTATATTTCCTTGTTTCACTGAAACTGACACTAGGAAGATTAAGCATAAATACATACAAAACCAAAATAACCCATAACAAAATACTGAAAATATTCGGATGGCAGATATTGTTTCTTCAATCCTCCACTTTAGTTTCAAAAGCTGCCATTAGCAGAAGCATGAAGAGGGAAGAATAAATAGCTGATCAACCAGTTGTTTCATTTCTTAAAGTACTAAAGAAACAAAACATTTATTTTATTTACCTTAGGAATGGAGACCAAACAGTAAGTAATGGATTGTTACAGATTCTTTCTTTACAAGTAAATTCATAAATGAGCAGGCCAGATTTTGAGCATTAGTAGTAGCATTAGTAGCATTCTGGGAAGTCCGATGCAAAAATGCAAAACATATGTTCAAAAACACTATTATAATTTTACTTTGTCCAAAATCTAAAGATATGGTGTTGAAACAAAAAAGCCACAGGGTCTGAACTCAATTCTTTTGCTTATTAATATCTGTTCCAGGTATTGTTGCAGTTCACGTAGCAGCTTCATGGATACACCCAAAAAATTGTTTTCCTGATTTTTAGTTTTATCAGATTAAAAAAAGTACATTTGTTTTAACAAATGGAAGACTGGAAAAGTGACTTATTAGGTATAAGCAGTGCAGTTTATATGTATTGTTTTACTGTCCTTGAAGGTGTGTTATGCCCAACCCAACAAGAGTGGCTTGAATAGTTACAATTTTTCAGTACAAGAAAACCTATAGCTAAGGAAGAAAATTCTTAAATTTACAAATATAATTAAATACTTTTAAGACTAAATATTGTTTCATACCCTCAGACCTGACATCCCAGAAAATGCTGAAAGTATAATTTTATCTCTTTAAGACTCCACACTGTCTTTCTGACAGACAAAAGCTGACTATGAAACTTCAAAACTTTTTTGGAATGAAGGCAAAATATGATGTATGGTTCTGAACAGCACATCTCTTCAGCTGTTCTACTTCTAACTAGTCTTTCATTACCTTCAAGTGAGGCTTGCTTTACACTAAAAGTATCTTATATCCTTTTGTGTCTATACAGATCATACTGTCCTTCCTGCCTTTATAAGCTGAAGACAACTGTTTTTAATGACAGATACCCAGTCCCACGACTTCCTTTAGTATTCTTGCCATTTCTATGAGCTATTTGCAAAGCCTAACCCACACCATGATTCTATGACTCTGATGGAATAACAAGACTCAAGTCTTGGCTCAAGTACAAGTCAGGACAGACCTACTGCACATGTGAAAGCATACACTGTCTTTTCAGTTCTTACAAATAATTACATTCTCAAAAGACACATCACTGCTACCCGTGATGCTACAACACTACCTTGACCTCTGCTTCTTAAGTCAACCTGCGCCACTGCTAAAAATCTCAGGGAAAATCAGCTAGAAATCTTCAAGGTATAGTTTTTGTGAGCATTCAAATAGGAACTGCAGAAAAAAATATGTGCAAAACAAACACATGCTGCACTAAATATTACTTACAAGTAGTTGAACAGGTACAACCCCACTAGAGAGATGTCCCCTCACTCCAGTCTTTATGCCTGCTGTAATACTGTGAAATTACTTAACTGTAGAATACAAAAGGGCTCATTCTGCAAGCTTAAATTATACACTTCTATGTACACAAAAATAAATGGTTTTATTGTGATAGCCAATATCAATTTTCAGCCAAAGCTGTTTCTGCCACAATTACACAAGCTCAACTAAAGTGTATTAAGATACACTTCTGTTAGAGTAAGATAACTTAAATATGAACAAAGCTTTCTGCATTTTGGTCCAATTTTTAGAATATAGCAGGAGCCCACGATTCTTATTGACTTCAGAAAACAAAGAATGCTCAGCATTTGTATTTTCTTGGGTTTTTTTCAAGTGGTGTTTTTTGGTTTTTGGCTTTTCTTTTTTCTAGTGCAAAATGGTTCTGTTTTGAGGGAATTACTTGTATATTGGTTCTGGCAATGTTCCTGAGACCTATAATCAAGATCATTTTTTCCTGTTTGCATATTACTGCAAGTAAGGATGATGATGCAGTTCAGACTCATATCACTGCAGCTGTGCAACTCCTTTTCTTTCATCTGGCTTGCAGTGATAACTAATAAAATTCAATGAGCTTGTAAAGGAGTAAATGAAGACAGAATGCAAACATTCAGAAATCAGAGAAAAGTCAGACAGCAGATGCATGATAACAAAATGGATTTTTCTCACTCTTTCACAACACTACTATACTAGCAGGAATAAAATAGCCTTACAGTTTTCACTAAGTGCAGATTTTGAAATGCATTTAATGAGTAAGATCATTAAAATAGTTTCAGCTTCATGTTAAATAAACAGCTGTAAATTCTTTTCTATCAGTCGGTTAACATTTATAATCTTCACTGTGTATATTACCCTTGCTTATCATATTGGAGTTGGGTTGTGCAAGCGGTCTAGAATTGCTCTGCAGAGTGATTAGATAATATTAAATTTTTGCTATATTCATAATTAGATTCTCTTTAAAACATTCCACTGAAATATCTACTTGTTGGGAAGTGATGATTGATTAGTCAGGAGCCAAGATCTTATCTTGAAAGTCAGGGGACAGAAAGTTGGGGAAAGGGAAGAAAGGAAGAATATTTCAACAATTAGGAAATGTTTCATTTTGAGCATATTCAGAAAATAACAGTACTTTGTTTCTGGAAAAAAAACCAAACATGTTTCTGCACAGTGCTTTTTTTTGGAATCTTGCAGTACAGAGAACAAGAATTTGCAGAGTTTAATTCTATTTTACTATATAATAGGACAGGGCAACTAACCTTGTTAACTCAGTGACAAGTAATCCTCAAAACATTAGTGGAGCCTACACATCACACGCTTTCTCCAAGTCCTCAATTGTACACTATCTTTCTACTGATCTACAAATATTTTAATAATAACCTCCTGAAGTACTCCTCCAACTATATGCTCAACTAACCATTTGCTTTCAAATATTTCTCTCTAGTTGAAGATATTTCTTTCTAGTCATTAAAAAACCTCATAAATCCCAATTAAAAAATCCCAACAACAACAAACAAAAAAACAATACCTGGAAAGACACAAAAACAAATGTACTTTTACCAAGAGAGAAATAACAGGAGTTCAAAACTCTGATGAGGCATTGGTTTATTTTCTGTATTTAGACTTTTTTTCAGTAGTGGACTAGTCTTTTAACATTGTACCAGCTTTTTAGTAATTTAAAATGTATAAAGGAAAGTCACAAATTCTCATACATATCAAATACATATCTCAGATACAGATGTCCTAAACTTGAAACCCATCTCAAGCATGAAATTTGTGAAAAACTAGACAAAACCCTTCTGAAAGCCGAACAGCATACTACATACTTTAAGGAATATAACATGAGTTATTAGTATAAAATATTCACAAACAGGTTATTTGCTGTACTCAGAAATTGTGTAAAAATTATGTAAATATGGCCTGCTTACTTTTCATACAGGAAAGTAAGTTCTAACAGTAGAAAAAAGAGAAAGCTGGTATGAAAATACATAGGGTTTGGATATTACATCATGTACCTTTGGAAATTTCTATCTTAAAACTGCTTTTGTACTTTCACGTAAGGATTTATTTTCTAGAATTAACTTAAACTTCTTTTGGATCCCAGTCTTCAAAGCTAATTTGCAACCAACCTGTACAAGTAACTTCACTAGTTATAATATCTTCAGGTAAGTATAGTTATGCTCAAGGATCTGCAAGATTAATCCCCTTTTTGCAATTATATTTACACAGAAATTGGTTGAAAATTTAACTTCTACCTATTTACATGAATAGAGCAGCTTATTCAACAGCTACATTAATCTATCTGTTCTCCACATCCTCTGTGGTAAGGAAGTAAACGAGAAAGGACTTCCCATACATGTAAGTATAGCAAAAGTATACCAGGGAGGTCAGATGAAGAACCAAATAACTCTTTCCTGTCCCAAAAGTAAGATCATTTCATATTTGCTATAATCAGACAAATAGATGTGCTTTACGATCTCCGCTTATGGAATTTCTTTTTGTCCCATTTCATTTTCTAGCATCCCTGTAGCTGGAAACCTTTAGTACCTTTCACAGCTCAGAAGGCTGAATTCAGCTTGCTCCAACAAAGGTACCCTAGCAACTTTGGAGCATGGAGAAAATGAAGTTTAGGGAATTGAATCTCAGGAGACAACAACATAACAAGACAAAGTCATATACCTAGGGAACCATGGAAAGATGAGAGGTCAAGAAGAGACGGGTAGAGCACCAAGCCTCTGTAAGCCATTCAACACATACTGGGATCTAGAAGCAATTCATTTCTTTTCAAACTACAAGTGCTCAAAACCATGGGGAATTCATATAATCACATGAAGCCAGCTCAGGTCTTCCTCAGCATACTAACAAGTTCAGTATTAGCCCTTCCAGACACTGACTGTCTGTCAAGCCTCTGAGAGACAGCTACATGTGTATTATTTATGTCATTCTATTACATAAGAATGTAGATAAAGTCTTGTTCAGAACAACTTGCTTCTGGAGATTGTGTTAACTTACTATGAAGTGCCAAAGATAATGAAGATTAAGTTATCCTAATTCAAAAATCACACTACAGCATCCAGAGGTCCTAACAATTCAGAAAGGATTTTACCGTGTTGGGCAAAAAATGCTAATGGATAAAAGTGAGCTTTCAACATACTATGCAAGTCCCTCCTACAATAAAATATATCACACTAGAGAAACAAAACTGAGGCACAACATGGTCACTGCATAGAAATTCTTGTGCTGCAGAACTACAGCTTCATTAGGGCTAAACTTAACTAGTGCAGAAAAGCAAAACCTACTGAAAAAATAACACAATGCCGGATGACATCTGCAATCCAAATCTACACAGTGTCTTAGAAAGCATTTTCAGACATGTGGTAACCAAGAACAATATTGCAAAACTACTTTAAACAACCAAAATTAAAGAAACTCAGTGAAGACAATAAGGCTTTACCATGAAATTACAATGATAATGCAGAACATCAGTTTTACTGACAGTGATGCAACAGAAGAAATTGAAGAAAGTAAACTTTAACTATGAACAGACTGCTGTAGAAAATGCTTGTACATTAGACAATAAAAGCTGCAGTAGGTGTTGCTGAAAACTTGATTATTATTATTATTACTATTATTATTATTATTATTATTATTACAACCCCCCTCTGGGCACCACTCAAATATATTGGAGTCAATAGGGTACAGCATAAAATTGAAAGAAAATACTCATTAAGAGCAGTACAAAAGCAAAAACAGTACTGTTGAATAGCACCTCAGTAAACTACAAGATGCTCACTAAAAGCTCTTAAAGTATAGATTTTCCTTAAAGCACCAAGGATTTCTTGGGATTTGACCTGGAAGGAAGGAGTGCAGGAACAGATATGGTATATGACTACTGTATAAATAATCTGATAACAGTAGACAGAAACAGGCCACAATCACACTTCTGTTGCCTGAAATCCTCATCTGGCATGTTGACACTGGAACTTCCCCTAAATAACCCCTAAAAGAACAAGAACTGTGTCTGACTTGAAACAATCATGGCAACCACTTCAGTATTACAGAGATAACAATCAATGTACTATATCCTAAAATCCGTCATTGCAAGCGTTACGTTGAATTTTGCCCTCAGCTCTTGGGAGAGTTGAACAAACATCAGGAAATACCTTGCTGAATTCGAGGATTAACACAAAGAACAGTCTCCTGCAGACCTGATCCTGCATTCAAAAAGTGTTGACTGTTCTCTGTGCCAGTGAGATCAAGGAGTCACAGACAGACAGCTTATTGCAGCAACATGAAGTCACTCAGTTTCCCTTATTGGGAATACCTTGCTCTGATTTCTAGCCTAATTTTTTATATGCTACACACAGCCTGTGAGGTGATTAATTTTCCTGCTGAAGGTCTAACTGACTTGCCTGGCCTTATTTTATGTGACCTGAGGTCCAAATCACATGGGGAGATGCAAAGTGTCTGCGAATCCTCTGAAGGGAAGGTTCAGCCCTCACAAGATAGGAATCTTTGCCATATTAAAGTGTGTAACATCATTTTCATACCTATTTTACTCTTCTCTAGATATTCTACCTGACACCAGCAACTGACAGAAAATAAGTATCCTATCTCTCTTAAGGGACCAATACTGTCTCTCTCCACGTAACACATACATGCAAGCTGTCTAAAATAAAGGTGTTACTTTCCAAATCTAAAAAAAAAAAAAAAAAAAAAAAAAAGCAAAAGCTAAGGGTTTGTGAAAAGAATGGGTTAGTCATACCAAGTCTGACAAAAAGGATATCTAATCTAAATGTGAGGCTAACTTTACACTTTTGTATTATTAACATCAAGAAAACACCATATTTATTTATTCATTTCCACGTGTTTCTCTCTTACATATATTCAGGTCCAGGAGAGTTTGAGAAGCAATAACTTGGTCTCTGAAACCTGCATAAAAAGTTAGATGACATCTCTAGCGGGAAAAAAATCTACATCTTACCAAAATTTTCCAATATTCCGCTCTGTGTTAGCTAGTTTTCCCCTTCATCCACCAGTTCTGTTGTCTGATCTATTTCATTGCTCACCACTTTATATAAACTTAGAAAAGTAATGCAATTATTCTTCAATAATCAACTATCCTCAGTTTCTACCTTATTTTTAAAGCATTAAAAGGTAATTAATCACAAGGGGGAAAATTTTAAGCCACACTATTCTCTCTCAAATTATATTTTCCATGGTCTACATACAAAGTTATAAATTATAATTTCAGTAAAATTGTACATCATCATAGAATCATTATAGAACCACAGAAATTTTGGCTGGAAGTGACTTAGTCTCACCTCCCACTAAAAAATATGATCATTTCCAACACCAGATCAGGATTTATTGACTGGAAAAGATCAAATAGCCTTTCTGATCACCTCTTCCATTACAATGGTATCGTCTCCATGAAAAACAATTTCCTGTGTCCAGTCTGAACTCCTCAAGCTACAATTTATGGCTATTGCCCCCTGCTAAACTATATACCACCACTGAAAGAAGTTTGGTACCATTATCTTTGTCACACTTTTTGATGTTATTGTGGGCTAACCTAAGGTTAACCCTTAACCTCCTCTTCACCTGACCCAGCTCCCTAAAAATCCCAGCTCCTTAACCTCTCCTATCACATCATGTGGTCTAGGCCTCTGACGAGTTTAGTATCCCCCCACTGGATTACTTCCAGTTTCTCGACATTCCTCTGTATTGAAGGTTACCAAAATGACATACAGTTGTCCAAGAAGCAGCTCTGCCAACTCCAAGTACAGGTGTTAACAGCTTCCTTCAGTCTGCTAGCCACGTTCCTCCTTCCTTCTAGTGTATCAGTACACAGATAGTTTTGTCTGCAGTGAAATCACACCACTGGCTCCTATTCAGCTTGACATTCTTAATAATCACAGGTCCTTTTCAGCAGGGTTGTGACTCAGCCAGGTGCTTCCCAGCCATGGTGTTATTTCACTTCAGATGTAGAATTTTAGTCTGCTCTCGTTTAAATACGAGTTTCCTATTGGCTAAGTCCTCAGGTCATTCAAGGTCTCAGGATAATTTAAGATTTAAGCTTAATTTGGCTTTCCAAGCATCACTCTAATTGAGTATCATTCATAAATTTGCTGAGGGAGCATTCTGTTCAGTTCTGTCATCCAAGTCACTGCAGAATTGAATAGGAGGAGTACCAGAATCAACCCTTGAGGTATTTCACTTCTGACTGTCTGTTAACTGGTTGAGCTATTTATTACTACCCTTTCAGTACAGTAGTACAGCCAATTTTCAGCCCACTCAATACCCAGTCTCTGCTTCCTCAGCTTACTGTTGACATCAGTGTGGGAAAAGGCATCAGAAGTTTTAATAAAGTTACAGTTATACCATATCACATATGCTCCCCTCATTCACAGTCAAATGTTTCATCCTAGAAGGCATTCAGATTAGCAAGATGCTGACTGCACTTCATAAATCTGTGTTTACCCTTGCTATTCACACTCTTGCCCTGTCTAGAAACAAGTGTCAAGACAATGTGTTCAATGGTCTTCCTGGAGACTAACACTGACCTGTACTGTTCTCCTTATTTTGGCAAAGACTGATATAACGTTAGTCTTCTTCTATTTCTCAGGACTTTCCGTCATTACAATTTTTCTGCTTGGATGACAGCTGCCTTGCAATCCTATTACCTGAATGAACTCATGTCAATCTTGGCATAGAGCTCCAAAAAGCTGAATACATCCATTTTCCCAAAACAGTCCTGTGTCTCTTCCATGTTACTTTCCCTTGTCTGGGAACAGCTGAACAAAACATAGAAAATTTCTGCTTTTTCTATGTTATCCAGCATTAGATTGCCTCCAGCATTCACCCATGGACACACATTTCCCTGAGTACCCTCAGGAAAATACTTCCGGCATCCTTTCCTATTATTTTAAACCCTCAACTTCAGCTCCAAATAGGCTTTGGCCTTCCTGATTTCAATTTGCTTCCACCGGAAATAATGAAGGAGAAATTAAAGTTACTATATGAAGCACTACAGCAGAATTGCATTCAACCTGAAGACCAGAATAGGCCTAAGGTTAGGAATCAAATTCTATATTCTTTGAAGTAATGGTGTAAGCTTTTTCTTCACTGACATAAGGCATTGCATGTTGAAACTTTCATCCAGTAGGGAAAGTAGATAAAAAACTTCCGAAAAGTCTCAGCAAACTTAGCAGAACAAGAAAGGAAAACAATGAGTTTTTTCCTGCTATAGAGCAACTACACTGTCATTAAAAAAAAAAAAATACAGCTGATTATGTACTTTTTAATCCCCTTATTAAAGTGAATGGAATTGAAGTAAGCTTTCCTATACTGTGCTTTTCAGTAATGAACAGAAACATTTTGAAGTTTGCATGGCATTTTATTATGCATTATATTATTATTATTTTATTATCCATTTTATAATCTTGGACTCCAGAGAAAAAAGGCAGGGTTACACCACTACTACAAGGACACACTGATGCCACCATCTGATGAATCTTTCAAGTACATACTGAGAAAACAAATGCTAAGAATAAACACACTCAACTAGGAAGGACTATGTGAAGAATATTCAAATTAAAATCAAAATTATTTTACTTTGAGTAACTTGTGCATCTTTGTCAATGTTAACAAAATCCTTTTCAATGTTAACCTGAAGATTCATGCTTTTCTTAAGTCAGTCCATTCATCCCTCACCACAATCACTGATGAGAGTTTCAACAACCTCTATGCCTGTTTTTCCATTTTCAAGTAATGGAGATTATTAATACTGATTAGGAATCAAGAAAGTCAATAAAAAAAAACCATTCAAATTTAAGTGCCACAAAGCAGAAATCTTCACAAATCTCTAAAATGCTGAACAGAAGAGATACAAATTAATATTATTTTATTAAAAGACTTTACTTCTCTGTATGCATACATATGCACTGCTACACTCAAAGGAGCCATTGTACTCATACAGGCATGAACTGTGCAAGCAGGGCAGGGACATCAATGATGCCCATGTATCTGAACAACATAAGATTCATGGAAACACAATATATATATTTTTTTAAATACTCTACCAAATGAACCAGAAGAACATTAACATCTATCATCATGTGACATCTTCACATCAGGGAAGGCTTGTAATGAGAAGGTGCATATGCTATTAGAGAAACTTTTAACGGTGAAAAAATTAAAAGGGTAAATATTAAGGTGCCTAAGTTAGACTCACAGAAAAGCTTGCATGTTTTTTCCCTTTAACTGTTGGCCTTGTAAAAGATATTAACTATGCCTACAAATCTTGCATTATAACTACAAATTAACAGCTTACCTTGCTTAATAAAAGGCAACAACAATAAAAGGGACACAACATACTATTCCAATTTAGTGTAAGAAACCATAATGTTGCTCTTTGCATGACCACAGATAAACTGAGAGGTAGTAGGCACATTTGTCAACACAACAAAATCAGAAGCTAAACTATATGTGGTGGGGAAAACCAAGATCTTCACATGAATCTCATCCTAGATAAAAAGATGAAAAGAAGAGGAAACACACTGGTTTCTCTTTAGACTAAACTGATGACAACCAAACAGATTTCTTTAAATCCTTTCATTCCCAACACATTAAGGAAATGCAATTAGGTATGGCTTTAGTAAAGCAAGGTGCACTAAAACTACCTTACAGTGGCAATGGCGCTCGCTCTCTCTCACACACGCTGAAACAATCTAGCAAGATTTTAAGTATTGGACAATTTCTCATGCCAAATATGGGAATATAGTTGCGTATCACCCAAACACAACTGGTGCAGAAAGTAGTTCTTCATTTCTTTTTACCTTTTTACACATTTGAGGAATAAACTGTAGTTCACTTCTCTAAAATTAAATGGAAAGTGCTTAGCAGACTTACCATCAGCCTTTAAATATTCACGTATTACTAAAGAAAAAAGGATATTCTTTTAAGCCATTACCATGGCTTAGCTCTTCTACATTTAGGTAGACATCACTGTGGCATATGCTATCAATTAATTTATATTTCTATGTATGACAGTGAATTTGGCAGGCAACAGTACAGCAACAGCAGCACTGCTCATTCAGAATCAGCAAACAGGCACTGCGTCAAACCTCACTATGAAATTTCTTATGGACAACTGTTCATGTTCTACAGTCTGTCATGTAATCTCAGCATGACAAACCTCTAAAGGGTATGCTGGTGCTGCATATAGGCTGTGGAGTCCTTACAAATCTTGACAGACTGAAGCACGGAGAAGTCACTGTTAAGTGACTTTTTACATTGTTTTTCCATCCCAATATGTATCACAGTGGTACACCCAGAGACAGAGCTATTTACCCAGTGTTGTACCTGGTTTCACAATACATTTGTTGTGCACAAAGAAAGGGCATAGGATGAAACTATGTTGCTAACTTAATCTCAAGAATTCATTCACTGCTTATATAAGCCTTTAAAGATTGCTAGAGAATGTGAAAGCAGGAAGTAATGCTGGGGTTTTTTTGCAGCTGAAGCATCATACATAACGATAAAGGTTTCAGAAAGGTGTCAATGCACATGTTGCAGACAGAGCTGCGCCTAACTGCCTTCCTGTGGTTGTAACCATACAGAAAACAAAACCTACCCCAGGTTTTTACATGCCTGAAAATCTTTAGCCAGTAGAACAGCATCTTGGAGTTGTACCAGGCAACTACCTTACTCTGTGATAAGAATGAATACTGTTTAGTTGGTCCCTGCCACCATTTGTGGTACACTAACAAACAAAAAACTAATCCAAAGAATCATCTATTTCCACAGCACAGGCCACTGAAAACATATGGTAAGAGAAACGGTACCCTCTATTCACTGTGACCTGGAACAAATAGAACAGCAAAAAATGTGTTGGAACAGGTTTTTATGTGCAAGTACTGCTTTGTGAAATAAAAATACAGATTTTAAAAAATAAAATAAAAACAGAGATTGTTTAAGGAGTCCATTTTACTCTTCTAAACAAAATTAGTAATCCTGTATTAATTCAAAATTACTAAATTCTGCAATGTCATAGTTTTGAAGATATTAATTCACTAAAAATTATTAAGCTATTGACTGACAGAAGAATGCAGTAGATCTTCCATTTCATCAGACCTAGTAGAAAACTGAGAATCTTCAAGTGAATCTGCTGACTTAGTATGAAGAATCAGGCCTATTTATAGCATCAGTTGTACTTACCCTCAAGAGGTCTGTCAACAAAAGCTTCAACTAATGACCTAGATTGACAGAGAGGCGAACAAAGATGGGCCTAACTATGTACAGGAAAAAAAAAAAAAGGAAAAAAATCTAAAACTACATTGAAAAAGAAAAATAGTATCTTCCAGGGATACCAATTGTAAAATCTAAAGCAAAGAGGTACTTCAGAAAATAATAATACACTAAAAATACAAAGAGGATTTTACCAAGACGTGTTACTCTGCTGGATTCAGATGGGGTGAAAAAAACATTCACCAGTTTCAAGGCAACATACAGTACAATTCTTAAATCTATCTATTTACATCAAGACTCTGAATATTAGGAAGTGCACAGAAGTGATAAAGTCAGAAACTTTTTCCATTATGCTTTTTTTTGTATTTTTCACTGAAAAAATTTGTTGAAAATTGCCTAGCAATGTGAACATAAACTAAAAGATTTCCTAAACAAAGAGGCTGGTAATGGTATACAAAAGGCTCAATTTAAATCTTATTTACACAGTCAAGCACTTAATTTCACTGTGTTACTGTTGGGGTAGATGGATAATCATGACCATGGGATAACACTGCAACATGAATTGCAGGTTAGAGTGATGGAATACCACTAAGCAGCAAAATGTCATTCTGGATTAGTCAGATCATTATGTCGGAGGGCGCTAGATATCCAAGGAAGGAAAGCTTAGCACAGACAAGTACTAGTAATGCATGAGATATGGGACTGTCTGAAAAATGTAAAGAATAATGCTTTTTGAGGACTCCAGGAAAAATAAATGAGGCAACTAAAGGAACAGAGATGAAATTTGAGAAGTACGGCTCACATTTTGAAGCAATTAAGGAAACAGACTACAAGCAGCTATTTGCTATGTCACAATCCAGACTGAAGAAACTGAGGGAATACTAATAGAAATAGAAGTATTACTCCATAAGCTGTGAAGTAGATAACCAGTGGCAGGTTTTCACTTATAAAAGTGGATGTCTCAAGTTATTATTACCCCAAAAGGTAAATTTCTGCACACCAAAAAACAAAGATTTCGTAGCATGTGGTGTAAAATAAGGGGACAAAGAGCTATGACAGATCAAAGACACCCCCACCCCACACAGCATCTTACATGCTCACAATGAAGGAATGCTCTAAAGAGATAAATAGAGGATACATGACCTGAAGGCTCAGGGGAGAATAATGACATGATTGATCACAACTGTTGAAAAGGAAGCCAAACTCATCTCCTTGCCAAGGGAAACCCAAGGGTGCCTTTGTTTTAGACAAACTGACTACATCAGCAAAGTATTTCTACCCTTTTGCTTAACTGCCTGTCCCTGAATGAAAGAAATGAAGAGCCAGAGCAAAATAAAGCTAGTTTTAAGGGTTAAGTTAGTTTTAGCTTGTTTTAGCTTCTGGTTAAAATAGCATAACTTCTATATGTACTGGATCTGCTTATAAATTATGATTCTATAAATCTAGTCAAAGTATATTTCACTCATAAAATGGTAATAGGTATTTAGATTATTGTTTTATGCTTTTCTGCAGAGCCCAGCCATGCCCCCAGTAAATGACTTTGCCTGCTGTCATTCCACCCACAGTGAACTCACAATGCAACAGCACAGACTCCAGGCAAGAGGGTTGAGTGAGAGGGGATACACCTCCTGGGAGACCAGCCTCCCTTCTCAGCGGTTGCTAATCTCGAGCTTCAGGCACACAGGACAGCTCGCTCTATTGAATTCAGAGAGTGATCGAGGAAGGAATAAGGTCCCCCACTGGGGATCTTGCAGGATAGCTTTATATGAATTATATGGAGCACTTAATGAACCAAGTAACGTCTCAGCTTTGTATCAAGTCTGCAAGACCTCAGGACTGAGCCTTGCCAGGCTTTAACTGTCTGAGCTTTTCCTTCATCTGCCTGCAGCTTTGTTTTACTTGGTTTAGCTGTAACAGCAACATTTGTAATGGAGCAGCTACCTCCAGCCAATTTGTTACAACATGATAGATCAGGAGATAGAAGTATCAAGCAGTCATATTGTGCAGAGCAAAGTATTTAATGCCACTAACATAATGAGATACAGTGGCCTTCAAGAGTAAAGGCAGAGTAGCATAGTACAGGCATGAAGGGAAAAGAGCTGGTGCACCAACTTGGCCCTGGAGACGCCATGGCTATAACTAACTCACCCAGGCCAGCGTGGAGAGAATACATATGGTGATGCCCAATAAAGCAAAAACAAAACAAAAAAGCAAAGCACAAACCCACAAAAACAAACAAACAAACAACAAACAGAAGAGACCTGAAAAGGATTGTGGCCTTCATCTGACTTCAACAAACATTCCTTTCTGGTGACTAGAGGATGCTCAGCATAATTTAGATAATTCACATTTATATTGTGTCAATTGTATGGTGCAATTGCTTTACTCCACTAACTGTAATTTCTAATTCAATTGTGATTTGAGTGTACTGTTGTGTCACTGTGCTAAGTCAAAATCCCCTGTAACTGCAAGTAATGTCAAATTAATTGAACTTTGTACTATATATTAAAAAGTCCTCCACATGTGGAATATCTAAAATGTTATGGTCAAAGAGCACTGTACTCTTGATAAAGTCTCAACAATAAAAAGTAATATCCTAGAAAAGATATTTCAAAACTTCAGCTGCTATTATCTCAGCATATCTACCACGTAAAAAAAATTAAAATGAAATCTCTTAACAAAAATAAAAAGGAGAAAAATCTCTTTGGACCACATGACTTGGATTTGCTCTTTGCATAGAAAAAAAAAAAATAAATGCATGTATAAAGAGTAGCAAGGAACCCACACAAAAAGTCTGGCTTCACAGTTAAACATGTTAGAGGTTATAGCTGTAAAGCCTTCTTCCAAAACCAAGTTAGTGATGTTCTACCTAAAAATGCAATGTTAACATTGAGGGAAAGAATTATGAATTAAGCAGTTAATTTGTCTAGAACTTTATTATGAATTTTCAAATCCTTTTTTTAAAGAATATTGTTCTTTGCTGGCCTTTTATCCTTTTACACTGGAAATGTTCTCATCAGAAGCAACTATAGAATAAATTTCTGACACCAAAAATGTCAGAAAAATGCATTTTCACCACAGAGGAAGAAAAAAAGAGAAGTATATGCTCCACATGCTAAAATCAATTTACTGTGTGATTCTAAACTGATTTATCATTATCATAACTATGTAACTCCCAGCCTAAGTTAAGATTATTTGGGTAGTAATGTACCTTAACTCAGGGTCAGACTTAAGTTTAAACTTAGTGTAGCATTTGCTGGGTTCTAGTATTCATGTATGGGGATAAACAGAATTGTAACTTATCAAAACACAGCATGCATTACATTCAACTACCCCTGAAATAGTTTAGTCTAGAAATACACAAGATTTTAACTATGCCCAGGAACTTGTACTTTCATTTAGCAGCAAAAGTATCCAGAGTAGAAAATGTCATCACGTGAGAAAATACACAGAAACTGATGGGCAAACACAATAGAAGTAGTCAAGTTTTCAAAATTCCATAAAAGGCACCAAATATGCTAAAAAAATACAAAAATTAAATCTGCATGAAAAATCCCTTTTAAAATGGAAGTTGTAAGAGCAAGCTGCATAAAAAGTACGGCAAGACAACTTAAAGCAAAAGGGTCACTATGGAATATAGAAAGTGCTTTTAATGGTTTACTTTCGTTTCCAGAGAAGACAGAAGAAACAAAAACAACTGAAACTAACTGAAGCATTCATAGTTTGGTCTTTTAACTGCACTTTATTTTCTCTGTAGAACCGGTATGCTGGTTTTGTAAGCCATGGAAATCAAAGCCTAAAACTTTTTCTATGCAAATGAAAATTACTGTTGATGGATATTACTTAATTCAAGCATAGAAAGAGAAAAATACTGAAAACAGGTTTGATAGCTAAGTCTCAGGAACATAAAGACTGCGACTTGCTTTTAGACAAGGAAGAGGGGCAGAGTTGGGGGAGACACCCCCCAACCTTCTACTCCCCTGTAGGCATGTTATGTTGCACTTTCTGAATCATGCTTTGAAGTATATGTTTACAGCAGCTGTGTTAAAAAGCCCAATACTTGAAAACAAGTTGGCACATTGATCCAACTGCCCTTCATCAAAAAGGAAATATATATACAATATACTTGACCTTCCATAGCACAAATCTGCCATCTCCTCTTTTCATATTTTTTACTTGCTCATCTCCCCTACAGCATTCCCCACGTGGCTGCATAAGTACTTCTTTGTCAGTACAAGAGAGAGATGTATCAGTACAGAAAAAGGCACAACTTGACACGCCCCTTCTAAGTATTTTAAGCTCAGTTAGATCAAATGACTTTAAGGTGAAATTAAGAATCTCTTCCACTATCGCTGGTTAAAAGAGTTGGGTTTAGGAGAGAAAACATTTTATGTTTAAAAAAGCCTCAACGAATAATAGAAGAGAGAGAAAGTAAGCAATGATCTTTAGAAGTTATAAATGTAATATGTTAAAATGTTAGAAATTTAATATATTTAATTTAAATTCTATTGACTGTGAGATCGGTATGATTATTTGCATAGGGTATCTTTATTTCAAGTTTGAAATCCTTCCTCTAATGGCAAAAAAATAAGGCAGAAGCACTTGAGGATCACCAGAAGTGTGTTCATATACTGGATACATGATAAGAAAGGATATTTTGCCTTTCTTTGTGATGGTCTTTATTACTGCTTTAAATTAGCATTAGACTGAACTGTCGCTAAGTGGCATTCTATCCTGCCTCTCTGAAATTCTTGGCTTTGAAATACTAATTTTTTAACATTATTGTAAGTCAAAATAGCATCATGTTTAATTCTAATTTTATTCTGATAATTAGCATTTTCTTCCCTCTCTTCAAAGATGGTTTTGCTGGGAAGACATATCACCTCAATACTCTTCTATCAGACTAAATCTTCACAGGAGCCTTTCCACTGCCAGTTCATTTCAAACAATCCCAAAGGTATATATTTTGGATTATCACCATATCCTTTTATCAATGAAATAATTTATAGTTTGTTCATACTGCAACTAATATGGCTACTACACCTTCATCATGACTTAAAAGATACAGGGCTCTCAATAGGCTTGTCTTGTTAACTGCTGTTTCCTCAGAAGCATAACATGAATACACTCATGGCTACTCCAAAGAGCTGTGTGAAACCAGTCCCAGACTAAATTAAATTATTAAATATATTACATTAAATTATATAGTATATATAGTATATTAAATTATTTCCTTCTTCTCTAGCCACTGTGATGGCACTCTTCAAAACTTCTCCACTCAACTTGCCATTTCCAGTACTGGGATTGTACATCTCAAAAGCAATACCCATCACCTCAAGGATGTATTTGAGAAGCACTAGCTGTACTCCAAAGCTTTGTATTTCAATAATGAGTTGGTCCATCCAGCACTTAGCAGCATGGTATCCACTGTATAGACTTGTCTTACTCAAAGCACATCAAACAGCCAAGTCTAATTCTTGTCTAAAATCAATATATTAATGAAAACAGAAGAGGAATATCTCTTGGGAATATTTTAAAGCCTGATTGGAAAAAAGGGAGTTTGATAACTAAGGAAGTGAATATATTGGCATGATACTTAGAGAGATTATGAAAGAAATATATATTGATAGAATATAATTAGCATGGGTTTGAAATAGAGTTGCTAAAACTTTTAAAGGCAGAAATAGAGCCTGCTGTTTGAAGGGAAGCAAGACATGAATATATCATAATTGAACCTATTTAGAAAACCTGCCAAATACTTAATGTTACTAGAGTAATTACTGGTTCCTACAGTGCAAGAATGGGATTTTATTTTGATGAATATATGTATTATAATATGGTATGAATTATATTTGGGAAAAGAGTGCATATGTCAATTCTGTAATCAGACTTGGGGCCCAATACTTGGATGACTGTATGAAATGTCATGTCCTGCTGGTCAGACTAGATGATTTATTTCACAAGTCTCTTCTGGACTTAAAGCCTCAAAAAAAATTGTCTGAATTGAAACATCCATCTTGGTGATTTTTTTCTAAAACTTCAGTCATGATATAAAGACATAGGGAAAACAATCTGACAGAGCAAAAAAAAACCCAAGAAAATTAATTTTCCAACTTCTACAGCCATGTCTATCTGCAGTTTTACTTACATCTACATATATAAGATGTGCATGGCATACATAACCCTGTGTCCAAAGAGTACTAACACCTAACGTAGAAAGTCAGTTATACTACCAGTATTTAATACTAATGCATTACAACCCTTAGTAATTACTGCCCTGAATGTGATTTTTAGTGTTATTTCAAGTCGCAATTTCTTGACAAACAACTAGCTTTCTAATGGAAAAAACCAGTACATATTTAAAAGTAACATAAGTAACTTTAGAAAAAAATACAAGTCTTATAAAGCCAAAAAAATCCCCCAAAACTCAAAATCAAAAACCACCAGCAACAAAATAGCCAAAGTCTATTTCTCCGGAATCAACAATATGATTTAAAGAACACATTACTTATTTAAACAGTGTTAAAAAATATTCAAAAAATCTTGAAGTCTAAATTTTTTTCTGGAGAGGAAAAAAAGAAATGAAAACATGCAACCGGAAACAAGTATCTTTATTTGAAATAGGTATATATAAAAGGATTCAAAAGAAATATTAAACATTGCACAACCTGTTCTTTGCAAAAGTTTTCTGAAAGGGAAAGCTGTTCTCTGAAACAGGTCACTGCTAAGATGCTAAAGAATCTAGAGTCCCAAAGAACCAATAACAAATGTATGATACAATTTCTGAATTGAATATAGTTGAATATAGTTGAATATATGTCCATACTTCAAGATGGATCTCACATTTAGGAAATTAATTTATCTCATGTTTTGCAAGTGTTTTAAAAAAACCCAAAAAACTGCCAAAACAAGCCTGTGCTAGGTCATTACAATCCTCCTCAGCTTCCAAGGGAGTAGTTTCTGTATGCCAAGAACCAAAGTACTGTGAACCATTTATGTCTGGAGACTTCTAGGAAAAGCATCAGCTTCAATACATATTTACTCAAAAGGTTCCCCAGCAGCTATTTCTACCTTCAAAACAGCATCATCAATAGCTCTCATTCCAGCATGCTTTTTAACAAATGCATTCAGAATTTTCTTTCACAGGTGGAAATTCCCTATCAGAAACACATCATCCTTTTGGCAGAAGTAGTTGTATCTATCACATATGTCCTCACAAATTAGAGTGCTGATACCTCACTTTTGTGTTGAAAATTTTTTCCCATATTTACAGATACAAAAACAGATGACAAAGCAGAAACAGAAATAGCCTTATGTTTTCTAAAATCTATGAACCAATGGGCCAAATGTGTCTGCCAGTATATCACAAGAAATAAAAAAAATCTTTCTTTGTACGTTTTATAAAGCATGGAAAATTGAAATGTGTTTATTGGTTTAACACTAGTTGATGATTTCTCTTTACAGAAGTTGATAGTGTCTAAAAAAACCCAAACAAACAAAAACAACACCAAGAAAAACCCCAAAACAAAACTTTTACTTTTAGAGAAGTTATTAATCATTCCTTTTCATGAGAACTACTTGAAAACAGCTAAGCCAAAGGTCACTGCCTGGCATCTCATGATTTCTTAGACATATGGCATATGATTCTGACCTTCCCCCCAGCAGTGCCTGGTAATTTAAGAAAGTTAGCAGCAAGGGATAAAAAATGGATTCATGTTCTGTATCTATCACTTCTCAACTGCATCTCTAAAGTCTGAAACCCAAAAGCGAATCAGCACACTTGTCCAGAGCTAAAACACAAATAAAATACCTTATGCTCTAAAGCAAGGTGTTCCACAATGGCATTTCACAAAATAAACCTAATTCCTCAACAACAAAACACAGGCTTCAATTTCTAGTTTGACAGACACCCTCACCTTAAAAAGCACGTAGCTAAATCATCTGATCGAGTCATTACAATTATGTATGTCACTTTACCTTTGACATATCAAGCACAATTTTTTGACTCAATAAATTTTTTAACCAAATAAATCTGTTCCTCAAAATAGGACAGCATAGAGATGTGTACAAACTAAGCACAGCAAACTTCGAGTTTTCTGAATAAATCATTTATGTTTCACATAGAAAATTTAAGTAGAGCAAATACATACAACATTTATTACTACTTCTCTGTGCCTTCCACATATCCTGCCCTCTCCAAAGACTGAAAACACCTTTTACAGTCATCAGTATCATAAATAACACAGTTTACTCTGTTGCCATCACTCAAAGACAATGCTTTAGTTATTTCAGAAGTAACACATGAAGTTGCCTCAACTGTTCCTAGACAGTTAAAAAGTACAAGGAAACCTTTTAACGCCAAGCATCAGCCCAGATGAAGAAAATGTAACATACTTGATATGCTGAAACATACCTTAATTATGAACTCAATAATATTTACCTTTTTAGCAGTACTTTTGAATAACTCTATCTGTTTGTACTTCTAAAATTCTAGATATGTCTTTGGCTACAGTAAATGGGCACACAGAGCAAAATCACATATGACACAGTAAAGCAATTCAATCCCTTCTAAAAAGCAGGGGACTACCCATTTGAACAATTAGATGGTAGCCTTACTTAAAATTTTCCCAACAGATCATTAAATAATGGAAGTACGTCAAAATGTACAGTATTGTGGGGAAAAGAAAAAGCCCAAAAGTAAGTTTGGGGTTTGTTGTGTACTTTTTTATTATTATTTTTATTTCAAATCTTTACTATAAAATAAATTAATATTAGAGTTACAGGGCTTTCCCAGTAGCGAATGTGGCTGAATGTAAATATGCGTCATTAAGTCAAATTTACTGAAGTTATCATTTACTCTGAGAAATATATTGAAATATTTAAAAGAAAAAAATCAAGTCTCATTTTTGAGCTTAATACAGTCTTCCAGCTTCAAGATACAAGGTCTGACTAGAGATACTTGTCAAGAAAGAAGTTCACTTAACAGAACATCTGTAAAATTCTGGTACCTTGCACTGCAATAATTCAAGAGATTATCCTTTAAGTCAGCAATACCTTAGGTTAGCTAGCTAGGCTATTCTTGGTGATAAGAGAATGCAGAACTCCTTTATTACAGGCTCCTTTTTTCTATGGTTCACAGGAATCAGAAATAACTTTGCTAATATTCTACCACTTAAAATATTTTTCATCTAATGGATTCAGCACCGATTCCCTCTAGTACTCAATTCATTGATTTATGGGGCTGAGAGGTTCATTTGCAAAACACATGACCAGGCATAAACTAGCAATCATCACAATACCCAACACCTGAGAAGTGCTTCTCACTGTTCAGAGTTGTGACACACTCTAACATATATCTTCTACCTATGTAACTTCCCTGTACATGTTTTCAACATCACCCAAGGCAGTTATTTTCCTATAAAGTAATACAGTAACACAGAATACTAGAAACACTAGTACATGCCCAAGTAATGTTATTATCATGGAAAAGAATATGCATAGCAACATCTAAACCATGGGCACTATCCATATGACACATCATAAATCTCAAGACAAAACTCCGTATTACAACATTTCTTTCTTGCATTCCTCTTTTCAGAACAGAAAATATGACTAACCTTTACCACCTAAAAGAGAGAACTGGTACACAGCAAAAAACCCCATGAAGAACCATGTCATAATTTTAATAAAATTTCTACTATTCAATAGCTATTATTTCTGTAGTATTACATATCATAAAATAAATTCATGCATTAATTTAACTAAAGGCACAGTGAATGTCATAGGCAGGTAAAGGTCACTACTTTACAATCTGAACACCAATTGAGATACCTTCATCAAGGAAGGTGACTAAAAGCAGCCATCTCTAATATCTCTCTTTGGGATACCTGTTGATGCTGTTGAGCCAAATGAGATAGCAACAGAGACCAGTTAGTTTCATGAACTGAAATGTTAACCACCTCCTGAAGTACAAAAAGGCATTAGGCAAAATCTCTGACACTCAGCCCACAAAAGTTTACTTTAAAATGTCCAAACCTGTCTTATTAGCATCAAGCTGAGAATGACTCTGAAAACCTTTCTTTTGAAAATTTCTAATACTTTTCAGTTTAATCATCCAGAGCTGAAAGCCTCTATCACTACCAACTTTGCCCTGAAATAATCTCACATTAAGTTTTACAGTCAAAAAAACCCCAAAACATGTATATGTTAAATTTTAAAATCCCAGAATTCTTGTAAATCCTTTTAAAAGTCTAGGATAACACATTTTCTCCACAACTATTCATTTGCTATAGCTCTTTTATGCCATGCCTTTATACTGTAACTCCACGTTCAGACTGCCAACAAGAAAAGGAGAGATATCTGAAAACCACCATCCACAGTAAAGAGTGAAAGTGGAGAATATTACCAGTAATTAAATAATATTAAATTTATATAGAAGTATACTAACATATGAAGAAATATTTAACATTCTTTGCAATATGCACCTGTAAACTAAAATACTCAGGTACCACCTATGAAACCTTTGTGAAAAAAAAAAACCAGCAAATCATGTTATTGTTTTCTAGCTTGCAGATGCATCACTTGCATACCTGTTCTTTGACTGAAGCTAGAATGGCAGAGGTTGTCTCGGTTTCAGAGCCATCGCCATTGGATGTGTTCAACACAGGACTAAGGGAACTTGTCTTGTCAGAAGACGAGGGCTGTTCTGGAACAGGCATAGTTTCTGCAGTTTATGGAAAAATAAAACAATGAATTTGTTATTATAAACCTGATAAATATCAGAAATCATATATATAAAAGAATAATAACACTCATTTAAGGAAAAAATTGTAGAATATGCTTCTGTTGTGCATTATAGAATATATGGCTTATTTAAAACTAAAACTATTTCTAAATTAATTATAAAACAAAACATGAAATTATCTTCCAGTCTTACTCTGAAATATTCACCATCAGTACATTTGGCAAGAATTCAAATAATTTATAGCTGTGATTTTTGTATAGCATTCCAGTGGCAGCATGCAGCATAAAATTACAGCATCGTAAAAGTAATGAATCATGAAACGCTTTGCAAAGAGAAAACCAACTAATGATACATGAGAGAAATAAATTATCTAGTGTTGACTTACTAACTCACATGATTATTTAACATGTATTATATTTTAAGCTTAGGTAACAAACAAACCCTTTCTTCCAGTCTAGAAGGTGATTTTGGTAACATTTTGTCAGAGTATTTTTGAGAAAAACATCACACCAGTCTCAAAAGCTATTTTTGAGACCTCTTAACAAAAAAGAAAGAGAATCTCAGCACTTGAAGGCATTTCTAGCATTTCTTTTTAGAGACCAAAACGGTGCTGTGACTGTGGAATGATTTATCTTTCTGAAGGCTAATTTATAGTGTAGCATCTCTGTTTAAATATCACTATAGGCACATCTCTAGAGGCAGATATCTTGTCACATTCTAGAAGTAAAGGAGCAGAGAGGCAGCTTGCATGGGTATGTGCAGGCACATTAGGATAAAATCACGTTCTTGTGGGAGCTGGCCAGAATTATTCTGTGGAAGAGAAGCGGCCTGTAGGCTGCCAGCTGGATGTTCCTCCTAAAGAGCAGTGGGGATATTCAGAGGGATGTCATCAGAGGGGTCATGTGTGCACAGCTCTCACCATTCACATCAATAGCAAAACTCCTGCCTCGGTGCTATTCTGCTAAAATACAAAATATAACTTTTTCTGGAAGAAGTGAGCAGACTAAAAAGTGTGGGAAAGGGTAGATGATAAAAGCAAATATAAAATTCCATACCCAGATCAAGCATCCCTGCATCAGTCTGCCATGGAAATTAGAGCTCTAAAAGAAGGGGAGATGACATTCTATAAAGCTTTGGCTCTGAAGCCACAGAGCTGCCCAAGAACACACATTCAGTCCATCTGGGTAGCCTTTTTTGAAAGCTTTCTGAAGCTCAGGACAGGGGCATACAAACGCAAGACAAAAAGATGAAAAACCAGATAATTTATTAAAAAGCCAGTTATTTTTCATAAGAAAAATCTCCCTAAATTTCAGGCTAGTTTAGTTTATATATTGAAGAATGTGTTTATATATAATTTTTATTAAAGAAGCTACATATTTTCATACAGCTTAATTTTTGTAAGCAAATCTCACTGAAAGTGGTAAATACCGAATCTTTGGCTCTAGTAATATCCTTTCTCCAGACACATCCACTATTTGAAGTTAATCTTTAAAAACTCGGATGATATACTCTCATTCTATCACAAACAGAAGTAGACCATACAAAACTTCTATACAATTCCAATACACCAATCTAAAAGGAATTTGAATTACATTTTCTTGTTTTGTTAAACAAAAGAATCAGCTTCTGTTATAAGAAGTTAACTAGTTTGTGGCATACAATTAAACTTGTTACTTTCTTGTAAAGTACCACAGAAAAGACACATAGGCAGACACATATAAACACTTATTCTTTTACCTTACTTTCAAACAACATTTGAAAGTTATTTTATTTTCTTAGTAAATTAATAATTGCAGTATCATAATAGAAATAAAAAAAAATTCATTTTCGTGTGGCTATTTACCTGAAAAAAACCACAAATAACCTAATAATTGATTTTGTAGCATAATAGCTCATTCTGTAGAGCGATACTTGCAGAAAAGACTGTAGTGTAGCACTCCTTGCTATTAACTCCATAGCCTATAAAGTCTGAAAGCATCCATAGGATCCAGGAACATGAGTAAGGACACGTGAAGCAGTCCTACCACACTCGCATACACTCGCTCTATGTGGTGGGATGCCATGCTTCCCAGTCTGGGCAGCTCACTAGGGAGACACCTGGAACTACAACAGCACGAGGCTCAAAGAGCTGCCTCTCCAAGACTGCACTGGGGCGGGAAGAAACACAAGAGCTGTGAATGAGGCACCTGCTAAATACTTTCAGATGCATTTTCTAAGAGTAGCTCCCCTGCTGCAGGGCTGCTTTCCCTGCAGTGGCGAAGAAGCTCTCTGGAAAAAGCTCCTTTGTCTTCTTAGCTCATCCCCATGCTCCCCCAGGGCTGACTGACCCCCAGCCGGGAGAATCTGCTGAGTCGGCTGTTTCAAAAGCACTAGCCCAAGGAGGTAAATCCCAAAGTAAACCAGACTGGGAGTCCAGAACTACACAAAATGCTTGCCCTAGCACAAACTCTCCAAAATATTTGAAATGCATTTGAGAGAGGCCGCAAGGCTGCATGGTCCATAGGTAAGCTGCTCTGTGACCAAAAAGGTGCTAGTGATACAACAAAAAGAGTTTTTGTGAGTTCAAAACAATTACATCCACGTGATACAGGCAGCAACTGCCTGCTGCTATTATTAACTTGTTTTAGGACTCCACTCAACTTCAGTAAGTTTTTTTAAACACTTCATTTCCACCAAAAAACACTTCAGTAACTGCTTTAGTAATCTACAATTTTGCAAGTATCAGTTTATAAGGAAAAAAAAATCTGATTACACAATCAGCTGCTGCAATAAACTGTACTTGCTTCAAATACGCTCAAAATCTGGACAGTATAGTTGCAGAATCTAATATTCTGCAATCACTACATGTTTTCAGGATTTGTTGTTTTTTCGTGTTTTTTTTTTTAAATACAGATCTTAAAAGAAGAAAAAAAAAAACCCAAGATATAAAAACGCACACTGCACGTCCTCTTCATATAGAAATAGAAAAACCACAATAAATGTCTCTTGATAGTAAAAGGAATGCTTTGTGCCCTTATTAAAATATTTCTTCTGGACAGAGAATGTAATTTCAGTCATCTATCTCATGAATTCAGTTTATTACTGCATTGTTCAATGGGGAACGATTGCAGCCAATGGCACTTAGCAGGCTAATACCCCTGAATCTACAGTGTGATGTTATCCAGTTGAACCGTTAACATTATACACTTTAAGACTTTTTTATGACATAAATTTGTATGAGAAATGCCATACAGAAAGGAAAGACAGAATCCGTTTTCACAAGCAACAGAGACACTACTATACTGAAGGTAGTTAGATTTAAAAAAAAAAAATCATACATGAATCAGCAATATGAATCAGTGTTTCAACAGCAAACACCAACACAGTAAGGGCTCACATTTGCACTAGCCCACCTGTTCAGAGATAAGCTTTTAATTTAGCTCAGTCTTCATCATAAGAAATTGGACATTCTCATATTTTAATGGGACTTAAAACTGCCAGTACTGTAGAACTACAAAAAATAAGGCTGAAATGGATCTATGTGCCCCTAGACCACTACCAAATCTCTAGATAAGGCAGTCTTTTTCCCTGTCATTCTGGATATTTAATACACAGAACCAGCCCTGCACAGCCTCCCTCACTGGAGTCTCCTTTGGGTATCTCACTCTGTTCCAGGCTCCACTTGCCTTATCAGTATAAAACTTGCTTTATTATTTAACATAATACATTTAAGCTTAGTGTTTCCTGTACTATCCAGCACGGACACAAAAAACTAATTATTCCAACAGTTGTCTTCAAAAAAGCACTATCCCACATACTGATGATGACCACTGTACCTTTCCTTTTGCTCTGACTTCCCTTCCCTAAAAAAGCAACCCCAATTCTTTTCCTTTTCCCTCATAAAATGACTTGGCTGACAGCCTTTTAAACCAGACTCCTGGGAACTTAGCACTAAAAACAATGGGAAAATTAGAGCAAGTATGAGAAGAAAAATAAAAGCTAAGCAGCTTAACAGAGTACGCCATAGACAAGAAATTACTAGAAGTCAATCAGCTACATTTAATTTCCACAACAGCAACGGTATTTCCTATCTATGTCACAAAAACACAGATGAGATTCTGTAAGTCAGAGCATATACATGCTCCTGAGAGAATCAAATTAAAATCTTAGATGATCATAGACAGATGAACAGGGAAAATACTACCGGCCTTTTGGGAACATACTGGGAAGTCAGACATAAATAATTCATGGGTTCCTGTACTCCACAGTGCTGGCAAAATTCTGGCTTCATTTCAACCCTTTCTATTTTTTTCCTTTCTTTCTAAAAGCATTTAAAAACTTTATCTCACTTTAATGAAAAAACCAACAACACCACAAATCCAAACAAAACCATCCTTTCCCCATGTACTCGGGTGCAGGTGCCCTGGGCTGGATCTGTGGAGCATCCAGGGCTGCCCCACCTGGACACAACTGGTTCCAGCGGCTCCAGCAGCTCCAGTGCAGGGCACGGCTGAGCCCCTCAGCCATGGGTGGGAGGGTGAGAGCCCCAGGGAAAGTCTGGGCAAGGGAGGGCAAAACACTGCCCAGCAGCCAGGGCTGAGGGAGGGGAACCGGGTGAGAAACAGCCCTGCGAGCCCCGAGGGCAGAGAGGGAGAAGAGGGGAGGAGAGATCCCAGCAGGGATGGCCCCACAGTCTGGGAGAGACCCTCGTGGGGCAGGTGTTTCCCTGCAGCCCGTGGAAGGACCCATGCTGGCACTGGCAAAAGTGTGAGGAGGAAGCCATACACCATAAATAAATCCTTAGATGAAACAAAATATTTACAGATTTAAAAATGCATATGAAAATGGCTATGTCAGATGCTGTGGTTTCACTTAAAAGTTTAATTTTGCACACTTTTACATAGATTATGGGCAGGGATTTACTAAACAGGGAACTAATAAAGTATAGTCATGAAGATGTCATTGGAGAAAACAGTTTGGTGGCAGAGTTCTCCAGTTACATTTTGCCACTCTTTCTCAGATGGGGTAGTTACATCTGCCTTTCAGTGATCTTATTTTCCTCCTCCACATCAGAAATATCTTTCATTCACTAAATCCATGTAGAACACAGAAAAAAAAAATCTAGAACTGAAAAATTAGCAGCAGCAATGGTAAACTGATTCATTTTCCAATTTAAATTCCATTGTTTCAACACGTTCTTTTACTACCTATGCCTAAAGAAGGGAATATTGCTTAAAGAGGCAGACTTTGATTTTTAAGTATATGATAGTCCTTTAAAAAGTCATTTCGTTAATGCTGTTTACATAGTCTAATGTTATCTCACCCTTTCATGGGTAAAAAGTGCAGGTAGGTTAAAAAAAACTAAAACCCACCAACGAAAAAAACCAAACAGCTCCACAATGTCTGGGAATCTATGGCAAAAACCAGGTTAGCCACTAAACTGGCAACTGCATCAAGTAATTGAAATCAGAAAATTCAAATACTTTTCTTTAATAAAAAGATTTTGCATTAAGAAACATGTACTCCTCAGTAGGTTCCCCCTGTACAGTGAACCATTAATCAGTATAAGCATTCATTGTAAAAATTCGGTGTGTTACTGAGCTAACCTGAAGAACCACGAATGACACTGAAGCAGCCTTGGATAAGAACCAATCACTTAAATAATCCAATAAGCAATTATGCATCAATAAATACTTTTTACTTCCTTTCCTCTACCTTAGATAGGCTGTATAAGGATTACATTATGGCTATCATTTAATAATAGACATTTCTATTGTTTTTATCAGAATTGCTTTTTTTCCTATTGTTTCAAAATTATGGGGGCTCACTGTAAAATGAAAATACTTGAATACTTTTTTTTTACCTAAAACTGCATGTTTATGCCTAAACTTAAATTTACTGTTTATGATATTTCAATAACTCCTATCAAGTTAGAAGGAAGCAAGGATTAATGTTGATCCTGTTTCTAGCTGCTTTAATTAAAAAATAAATGTATAAAATACTCCAATGTTGTATTTTACAATAATTGCACGATTGCCATAGAGAACCTCTGTTTCTCCCTGTATATACAAACAACAGTTGTTATTTGAAAGCCTACAGTTGTCAACAGCTCCAACATACCAGCTTTAACAACTGTGATAAGCCAAAAAAAAAAAAATAGATTTGGCATTGTATCTATGAACACGAAAACCATAAGCTTTCATGCCGTTCACTGAGTCATTCTGATAAGCTAAGAATTCTGTGGGTGTAAGTTAAGAGTCAGAACAATACAGCACACAATAGCCCTGGTCATTCTTGCAAATTATTATGTATATCACAAGTGATATTAGGTGCAGATATAGAGGAGAAAAATATCCAAAATAGTAATTCTCATTATTACACATTGTAAAGTCAATTCACACATTAGCACATACATTTGACTGTTAGACTAACAAATATGTTTACAGTAGATTTTTGGAATAAAATCCCAACTGGAAGAAGTAGAAATTGGCCACGCTTGAGAATTTAGATATGCAAGAATCAGTTCCAGCAGAAAGACGACCTACTGTATTCCTTCAGTAACCTCTAACTATGGAGGTGACTGAAGGCTGAGACAGCACTGGCTCTAGACAGCAGGACACCTATGTACTAATGCTGCATTAAACTTTTCTGCAATGAATCTGAATCCTTCAGCTGTGAGACAGTGAAACAAGGTAGAAATTCTGTAAAGATGGGCCCTCCCTTCTCCTGCATAGGAAACATCTGAAGTCATAGATTTCTGTTGCTGTCCTATCTTAGCTGACAAACTTTGTACAATTTGTGTCTGGGTAAGTATTCTTAAAAATAGGTTGATAATCTCTTGAGTCAACAGTAAGACAAGAATAACTGCCAGAACCTGCCAAATACCTCAAAGATGAATATGTCTACTGATTGCCTAAACAGTTATCACAACATCCTAAAGCATATATATATATGCTGAAATTAATAGGCAGGAAAACAGATTAATTAAAGGAGACATGATATCTTAAAGACCTTTGCAAAGGCTTAGACTCAATTAGGGATCAGGGATATGTGGGATCAAGTCAGCACTCATTCTAGCTAACCCATCACAAGGGTTTTCCAAAGAGCAAGGGCTCTGTTTTTTTTCTGGGCTTCCTCTTTGTTCATAGATCCAATCAGTTCCCTGCTCACTGAGACAGGCGAGCTTCTCTCTTGTGACTTCAGCTTGTTGTAATTAGTTATTTCAACCATACTCTTACAGTATTTAGGGTCTCTAAGTGGATAAAAAAGAATTCTGTGGTTTAAAATTCAGGCAAAAGTTCAGATTCAGTAAACCAAAAAATTTCTTTTTTTTCCTCCTGCTCTTTGTAGAAATGTAGTAGAAGATATAAAAGATCCCAACTGTCACAGTAAAGGAGAAAGACAAACATATTCTAAAACCTGACAGAAAGAAGCTATACTGGCAAATTTCCCATAATATTTTCCTTGACTTAGCCTATTCTAAAGTCTGATGGATGATAAGAAATGCCTAAAATTTCCTTCTCTTCTACAGATGCCTGATTCAAAAAGGTATTTCCTGAAACATTCCAATGTTCAAAGACAAAGACAATAGCTCAAGACAAAAAAATTTCTTCCTCAGAGACTCTGCTTCTGCCCTAAGTCTTGATTAAAATATCTCTATTTTCCTGCTCTCCAAAGAGGAAGCAAAATGAAGGATCTGATGCACGCAGTAGCCATTACAGGGTCTCCATGGGCTATATCAAATATTTTCTTGCCATTATCTTCATTAACCAGTGTCAGAACATTGGAAATCACATCAAACCTGAAGTCCTGCCTAGAGTTTAAGCCATCTGCAATTCTTCCAAACTTTTTAGTTCAACATGATCCTGCTAAGTGTTGTTTTTTTCAAGTAATATGTTATAAAACAAGGCAGTTTTCCTTGTTGCTATAATGTTTAAAATTCAAGAACTTTGAATTACTTATACAGCCTTCCTCCTTAAAATCAAACAAAAATTCTAAAACATTCCCAATTATTTTAGAAGGATAATTTAGAGGAAGTGCTTATGAGAGAAAAAGTACAGCATTTGGCCAAAAGGGCTATTAAAAAAAAGGCAAGAGAGAGATCATGCAATTGTACAACCCTTGTTTTTTTCTCTCAAACCAGAGTCAAAACACTGCCAACCAGTGCACAAATATTTAAAGCCAGTACAAAGCCAGCACTGTGTCAGTTAACTGCCCCCACCCCCCTTCTCTGTCTATATATTATAGCAAATGAAATAGTGATTAATCAGAATAGATAAACCACATGCTGGCTTGAAGCATGTTCCTGCTTCACTGGTACTAAAACCACCATCCTAATCTGTAAGGATTTACCCTAACCAGCTAGCATGCATTATCAGAGAAGTGAGCAACCCCCTAAAATTCTTAGGAAAATATTTCACAGTTGGAGTCAGCAACACAATCACTAAGAGAAACCAGCATAAATTCATACCCCTCTCAGTATTTTAAAGACCTCAGCATGAGGATTTACAATAACTGATTTCTGTTTTGCTGAAAAGTCTATTCATAAATCAAGCAAATTTCCTTCATTCATAGAATCCAATGAGAGATTATTGTTTGCCGCTGTTACTGAGGGAACAAGAATTCTTACTTCAGTGACAATGCCAATATCCTCAAGCATACAGAGCAAATTGCATATCTACAAACAAAAGCCAGAAACACTTACAATGAATTCTTAAAATCTTGTATTACCTAAGCACTATAGAAAGTAACATAGTATAAGGGGTTCCTTTGCTGTTTTTTCATCAATTTGTCATTTATTGACTGGGAATGACTTGAAAAATTACATGACATCATCTTCTGTGTCTGCTTGGGATAGAGTTAATTTTCTTTATAGAAGCTCATATGGTGATGCTGTGATCAAAACTGTGTTTCAGCTACTGCTGAACAGTTTGCACAGCACTGAGCCTTCTCTTTCTCACTCTGCCCCTTAGCAAGGTAGGGAGGGGACACAGACAGGACAGCTGACCTCAACAGACCAAAGGGATACCCTATAATATATAATGTCATGCTTAGCATATAAGCAGGGGGACAGTTTCTCCAAAGTAGCTGTTGCGTGGTGACTGGCTGGGCATCAGTCTGCTGGTGGTGAGTGAGTGCTTTTGCATCACTTGTTACCTTTTTTTTCTTTTACTTATTAAATTGTCTTTATTTTGACTCACTAGAGGTTTTTTCCATTGCTCTTGTCTGTCCAGTTCTCTCCCCCATCTGTAGCGGCGGGGTCCTTGTATAACAAGGAATAAGAACGCTCCTCGTGCGATGGTGTGGACAAAAAGCGTTTATTTCAAAATTCCCGGTCCTTATATCCCTACATACCACGTGACTTTCTTAACCAATCAGTTTACTAACTCTGGGGCATGCTCTCTTGGCTCTGTACCTGGGCACATCCTTTGTGCCTTTAGCCACACCTCTACACCCATCCTCTTATAGAGGGTTACCAAGCAAGTGGGTGAAGTCTTAGCTATTGGCCAGGGTCAACCCCCAGCCACGCTGTGACTGTAATTCCTCTGAATACCACCAGAGGATAAAGAAGTTTGTAATGAAAGAGATGAAGTCAATGGCAGCAACAAGTGAGGACACATGTTCATTACCAAGAACAGAAATAGCAAGGTAAAAGCACAGCCCTATGAGTCTGAGGCAAGTAATCCCCTAAGGTTCTGTGCCAAAATAGACTGTTTATTAAACTACTTTAAATTTAAATTGCAGGCTGATTCATGCTGACTACTCTTAATGTTTCCCATGGCTCTGAACCTGAAGGAGGATAGACAGTTCTGGTATTGGTGTAATCTCAGGACTAATCTACTTCCTCACTAATTCCTACCGTTAAGGAGCTTACTTATATATATCATACTGAATTGCACAGATCCTCTTTGCCTCACGTCTCACTCCTATTTAAGCCAGACAGCAGAATGCATACTTCCAAGCCCTGTACAACACTCTGCAATGAACCTCCAGGCTAACCTTCAGACACAATGTCTAGCTGGTAGGGCTGCACTATGGAACCAAGACAGTGATCACTGTGGGACTCCTTTCATGGCCATACCCCTTAAACGGAGGAGTTGGTAGTTGAGCACAACATCTCCCTCACTTGTTCGCTATACACTGAAGCAGGAACCTGCTGGGGTAAGGACATCTTCTCTTTTAAATGTCTGGATCCACCTTCCACAGCCAAAGAAGAGCATGACAATCAAGCATTTCCTTAGCATTTTCCTTAAGAGCTGAGGGGTGCCCGCAGACATAGTGACTGTCATGCTCTTCTCCCTCTCCACGTATAGTATGCTGCTGATGTGACATTGGCAGAGCTGTATGGTGGATGTGCAGAGTACTGAGCAATACTCCTAATGGGACCTGTGGCTTCTCATCTCCACACTCCTTGGGCTTATGTACAGACCCCAAGCCCCACAAAAGGTAACAAATCCCACATCAGATTCCTGTGTGGTAAACAAGTTCAGAAGCCATCATTTTGTAGTGAAGTTGGGATGTCATACTACTCTTCTTCTCCCTATGTGCCCCGTTTTATGTTTATCCACATGAATTTTTACCATCCATTATTTTGATTTTTTGGCTTCATAAATTCTTTACAATATTTTGAGAGCCTAAGGCACTCCCAGAAATAACACTGCAGTATGGGAAGCACCCTAAACCTACTTTATGACCAAGAAACTTGGGGGCTGGGGAAACCACACAAAACCCCAAAAACTTAGTTTTTCTGTAGCAATTAGCATGATTTATGTCTATACAAGATAGCTGTTAGTATAAGCCAGTAAACATTTAACAGCCCTTTACTGTGGCAAAAGCAGATGAAATAGTCAGCCACCTGTCCAGAAGAACAGAATAGTTTTTGTGTGCTGAAGAAAACAGATAGCCAAACTATGCAAAGAGCCTGATGACCATCAAAAAGTGCAAACACATCTAGAAGTATATGGAACAAGCAGACTGTGAGCAGCAAGATCAGCAACTGCAAATCAGAAAAGATCAGGGTATGAAAGGACTCATCATCAACACAGTATTCCTTGCCCAGTCCTGTAACTAAGAATTCTTAATATTGCAGGAAACCAGAGTACAAAAGTGAGAAGTGAGAACCTCATGACCCTACATCAGGATTTGGGACCATCTCACCAACGTTCAGAGGACTGAGAGCACCAGGGAGTGCCCCGCAAAGCCCACAACTCCACATCAGGACTGCACACAGTCTAGCTGGAAATGCTGTGCTGATCCACCTGTTATTCTTGGACTTCACTGTCAACCCTGAAGAAAAGGGAAGATGTATGAGAAACCACTGTACTAACCTGCCCAGATTTTCTCCCATGGGGTAGCAAAATCATTGACTCTTGTAACTGCATAAATGCTACTGTTCCTTTTTTATAGAGTCTAGAGTCACAAAGAGGCAAAGTATCTCACCTAAGATACAACAGAAATCTAAAGTATATCAGAGTTGAATTCAGCTCTTCCAAGAATCAAACTTCTTTGATCTATATGACAGTATGTACAATTTAATGGAGAAAACAAACCAGAAATTCCATCAGTGCAATCCTAGCTGTTTTTCTAAACTGCATACAGAGGAATATTTTATGTGCTCCCAAGCATGAAATCTGGATTTTTATAGAAATAAACACTGAAGAAATTTCTGCTGACACATCGACTAATAAAGTGCATTAGAAAAACAAGCATAAAAAACCCCAGCAGAGTAGAAAACTGTCTCTAGATCTCTGCCTGCCAGAAAGCAGAGGTAGAAGTCCTTGGATTAATGCATCATTTTCTACAGAGTATACTTTACATACACAAACCAACTTTGCAAATTTGGATTTAACCGAAACACACTTAAATCACAACAATAATCATTATGAGAATGTGATGACAACTCTGTTAAACATGTCTGGTTGAAAGCCTATAGCCAGGTGTTGCAGAATTAACTTCAACTTACAGTAAATTCCATAAAACAACAGGTTATTTGTCTACTTCTCTATTGTGTCTTGTGTTTAGATAGAATAGTTATTTGCATTTTCTTCTCAGTTAGTCTGTTTGAAAGTCTGGAAATTACAAATTCCTTCACACGGTTATTCAACTGAATCCAGTGTCCCTACACAGAGTATCTTCTGTTAGGGTTTCTTTCTAGCCAAAAATTATATTATCCAGGAGATAGCTAATTGATGGAAAAGAATAAAAATATGTATGTTTAAGTTGTATAAGACTGTAATTAGTCTAACAGTTTCAGCCTTCACTCTGTCACACTAAAAGAGTATCAATTTACAGTGTTATCTTTATACACATATGTTGAGCACATTCTAAAAATATATTGGATAGGAACCCATCACTCTCAAGACTTATAATAGACTGGCTATTTTAAGTCTGTGTTCTTCTTCTTCAATACATCAAGTAAGATAATCTGTTAAATAATAGCATAAGTTCCTGGGGGAAAAATACGTACAAACCTAAACCTTTGTATAACTCTTTCAGAGCCAACTGTTTTACAGGGAAGGTCAACCAACATCATCTACCTAGACCTATGCAAAGTATTTGACACTGTCCCACATGACATCCTTGTCTCTAAATTGGAGAGACATGGATTTGATAGATGGACCACTCAGTGGATAAAGAACTGCCTGAGTGGCTGCATGCAAAGAGTTGTGGTCAATGGCTCATTGTGTACATGGAGACCAGTGTGTCTCCATGTGTGGTGTCCCTCAGGGGTTGGTATTGGGGCCAGTACTGTTGAACATCTTTGCTGGCAACATGGACAGTGGGATCAAGTGCATTCTCAGCAAATTTGCTGATGACACCAAGATGTGTGGTGCAATTGACATACTGGAAGGACGCAATGTCATCCAGAGGGACCTTGACAGGCTTGAGAGATGAGCCAATGCAAACCTTATGAAGTTGAACAAAGCGAAGTGCAAGGTCCTACACCTGGGTCACAGCAATCCCAAGCACACCTACAGGTTGGACAGAGAAGTGACTGAGAGCAGCCCTTCAGAGAAAGACTTGGGGATGATGGTTGATGAAAAACTCAACATGAACCAGTGGTATCTTCTCACGGCCCAGAAAGCCAATGAAATCCTGGGCTGCATCAAAAGGAGCGTGGCCAACAGGTTGAAAGAAGTGATTCTCCCCCTCTGCTCTGCTCTAGTGAGACCCCACCTGGAGTGCTGCGCACAGTTCTTGTATCCCCAACATAAGAAGGACATGGAACTCTTGGAGCAAGTCCAGAGGAGGGCCATGAATTTGACATGAGGACTGGAGCACCTCCCCTATGAAGACAGGCAGAGAAAGCTGGGGCTGTTCAGCTTATAGCAACTTTCCAGTATCTGAAGGGGGCCTATAGGGAAGCCAGAGAGGGACTCTTTGTCAGGAATCGTAGGGGTAGGACAAGGAGTTATGGATACAAACTGAAAGAGGTCAAGTTTAGTTTATATATGAGGAAGAAATTCTTTACTGTGAGGATGGTGAGACACTGGAACAGGTTGCCCAGGGAGACTGCGGACGTCCCAAACCTGGCAGTGTTCAAGACTAGGTTGGATAAGGCCTTGGGCAACCTGGTCTACTGGGAGATGTCCCTGCTCATGGCAGGGGAGTTGGGACTAGTTGATCTTTAAATTCTCTTCCAACCCTTAACATTCTATGACTCTGTGATTTTAAGCACAAAAATAGTTCATTTTAATGTTTGCTGCTAAGTGATAAAAGATGGGAAGCAGTCTAATATAAGGATTCTGCTGTTGCTAAAGAAGAAAACATACATTTTTCCAAACACAAGCTGACTAGACTTAATTGTGAAGGAGACTCAGACTGATGGTTTGAATTGTATTTGTGAAGAACGTACATCATGTCTTGCTTATCCATGGCCATTTTGCCTACAAGAGCAAAAGTGAAAAGCAACCTCACATGACATCAACAGACTAGACAGATTCTTAAAACGGTGAAGTGCCATCATAATTATCCCAAAGGAATGGTCCCAGAGCACTATCGGAAGCTCAAATAAATTCCTTACTTCAATGTCGGTAATGTGTTGCCTGAAGAGCCACAAACTTTCCTGGAATGGAGATATTGGACCCTTTTTCAGTGAGGATAAATAGCTGAACTAACATAGCAACAAAAATTGCCTTTAATTATGATTACTTTTTTGTAATTGCACCTACAAATATTCTCAACAACTAAACTTAACATAATTTTCTTTAAAAGCCTAAACTTAGGGCCTTCTTTTACAATTTTATAATATCACTGTCTTTCATTAGGGACCTGTTCACATGACAGAACAAAATTTGGATCCTAAAACAATGGGCCCATTATTAAAGGGTATGCTAAAATATCAGAAACAATAATAAAGTTTTAATGGCAATTAGGCATAAGAAGCAAGTCAGCTTCTAGATCAATGACTTAGGTTTAAACCAGCTAGTTGCAGAACTGAAAATTACCTGTGACTTATGTGTACTCTATTTTCTTAAATCAAACTTATTATCAGTAACAGAAAAGAAATCAATTCAATTCAGTACATATCCTCCAGCATCTATGTCTTCCATTTACTGTAGCCCTACGAAGATACACTAATTCTTTTTTTTTTCTTTAAACATCCTCTCATGGGTTGAGTACTTCTGTATTCCAGTCTCCATGTAGATCGACTTCTCTTAACCATTCTTTCTTTTCAGATTATTATTTTCAAACACACGCTACTGTCTAAGTCTTCAACAGAATTAATACCAAATTACTGCAATGTGTAAGTCTTCAAACTTGCCTTGTTGGATGAACTGGAGTGGTAAAACAACTGCTGTCTCCTGTTTTTGTTGTGAGGCTGATTTAAGATAGCACTGAATTCCTTTTCACTGGCTGGAATGGCAGCAACATCCATTCAAAGCTGATAGTTTCACTGCATATACAAACATACACATAATTGCATAAAGTTATGCACACTTTCCAATGCCTGTTTTGGCATTACCCAGTTTTGACTTCCTACATACACACTTCATGAACATATTTATAGGATGTTCTAATCTACTTATACCTACAGAATCTCAATTGTATTTATGATTCTTTCTACAAGTTCATCCTGTCAAGTTACACATCATAACAGAAAATTCAGTTCCTTTATCCTAAAAAAGTTTGCACAAGTTAAACGAACGTCACATTCAGGGATGTACTGCCAGAGGTACATCCCATGATACTGGGGAGGAGGCCAAGGATGCAGGCAGGAAGCCAAGAGGAAGGTGCCACTCCTCCCTGTGCCTCCTCTTCCTTCTTCCACCCTCAACCAAGGTGAGAGGCACTATCTCCTGAAATGAAGCCAGTGAAGAGGAAGAAGGTGTGCAGTGCAGACCTGAGACATCACAGCTTCTAGGAAAGCAATCAGCAACAGCAGGAAGTCAAGTTTGCTGGAAGCAATTTTAAAAACAGTTCTTGTGGAATTCCATGATGTAAAACTAGTGAGCAAGTTTCACAATTTTCTTTCTGGTTGCAGGCAAAGCTAGCAGTGTTTAGCACTTCTCATTTTAAGATCCTATTTTGAGACACACTTCACACAAGCTCACTGTTTGGGCTGAAATATTCCATCCAAGCAGCTGTCTCATAATTAAGCATATACACACACTCCCCTCTGTCGTAAACTGTTCAGGCATTTCAAAGAATTGTATTTCTGGAAAGTATCTTTTGCTGTTTGCATTATAAAAAAGTCTCTCAAGAAACTAGAATCTCTGGAAGTGTTTCTGTTCTACAGGGCATGGCAGCAAAATTAGTATTTGTACTATAGGAGCATCTAGATCCACGACTGAGGATCCATCAGCCTAAGGACTGTACAAACTAAAAAAAGATAAGACAAAAATATAATAAAAACATAATATGCAGATCTCTACTGAATTCAATATGCTTAATCAAACAAGCAAAGAATTTAACATATGCAGATATTTTCTGACTACAAAATAAATTATTCAAAAGCATTATTCATAAGTTATTTGATACTGTTATTTGATAAGATAATAGGGGATTGTTAGATCAAACATGCACAGGAAAAAAAATTCAACTGGAAGTTTACTAGCCTGCAATAAAGCCAGCTATGAGGAATGTAGAGTATTCATGGATCTGAAGACCCCTCCTACACTTTACAGTGACAAACCTTAAGTAGTTTGAATTTCATGATTGCTTTAAAATCATTAAAGAAGCATTTAAAATCATTTTAAATAAGCAGCAAATCATTATTTGTTTTATGATCAGCAAACATCTGCAAGATTTACTGAACGAAAACTAGACATAAAGACTGTAGCAGGCTAGAAATTTGCTGACTGTATTCATGATTATCCATTTCCTTTATTAATGGTGTCAGAATTTCCTAGAGATATTTGAATATACAACCCCAAAAGAAAAGTTATTGTAATGAATCCACTTGATTTAACACTTACAACACTGTTGCCCACCAAACAAATCTTAACAACACGGACAGTGGTTTCATGACCTATACCTTTGATCATCAGACACATTCTCTATATTGAGCTGATCTGGTATTCCTTTCATTGTTCAACTACAGGCAGTCTTTGAATGCTAGGCATTATTGCTATTTCCTTTAGCTCATGAGTTCAAGTTGGGCTTTTAAAAGTGCTCATCAATTACATGAGTTTTCTACGAAGTACACGCAATTCTGCTTCTAGAAGAACGAACTTGCTTTCAATTACTTTCTGAAAGAAAAGAGAGAAGTAATACTTCAGATTTCATCTGATTTAATCTGGAATAGATACAAACTCATATATCTGACTTGTCCTGAAAAGGACTGATATTGATTGCCAAGGGAGAAGAAAAGAGGTACGTATCCAACATCAACCTGATGCTAAGTCTAGATAGCAATCAAGAAAAGAGTAAGAATAGAAACTTCCAGAATATGTTTAGAGTCTTATCTCACACACATCACTTCTACAGTTTACACAGTCTCCCAATGATACCTACCCTGCTTAAATATATCTCTGTCTCAGGAAGTAGAGATATTGCATGCTGATAAGCCTATGTTTCTTACCATTGATTAGAAAAAAAGACAGAAAAAAGCTTAATAGAAGTATTGTATGAATTTAGCTCTTAGTATACTGGAAAAATCCTGGGGGTCAACATCAAATCTTGGTTTGCTGTCTTCTATTGACAACTCTGAGGTTTCCATTAGAGTCTACTACTGAAGTAAGAAGGGAAGTAATGTCTCCTATGAGATATTCAAAGATGGGGAAGATGAAAAAAATACACACACGCCAAAAGAATACAGAAAAAAATCCAAACAACCCCTCTTAAAAAAAACCCAAACAACCCCCCTCAAAAAATCCCCAAACAACCCCCCTCAAAAAACCCCCAAACAAACAACCCCAAAACCAAGCACCACCATTCCACCATGTCCTGCGAACAACCCATTCTGTGTTACTGATGTTACTGACTTCTCGTTTGCAACAAGTCATCACACCAGGTATGTATCTACACCAGATGCAGACTCCATCTGAGTTATATTACAAAATGCTATGCAAAAATGGATATTTCCATCAGCTACCAAGTTCTAAGATGGATTTAAGCAATTTAAAATTAGCTTTTCTTTTTTTTTTTTTTTTTTAGTTAGGCTCACTTCTCTAGGAAGTATTTCTATCTCTAAGGTATTTCTGTGATGTTTGGAGAGAGAAACACAATACAGGATGAATCTGGATGTAGAGATTTGCAAAATAAGCATATAAAAATAGTTTTCCTCTAAGAGCTTGCTGCCTGTAGTCTCCTCCTAGTTAACAGGGTAAAGCAGGTGCTTCTGCAGAGTGATGAATTCTATCACAAGACAAACCTCTAAGGCAGACAGGATGACTCATGTTTGGGGAGAGGAAGAATCATCTCTATTACCTGTGGCAGGTGCCTAGGCAACTATTTTAAACTCAGTGACTACCTTTTCAGGTAGCTAAAATTAGGTAGATAAATTGCATCTGAGATGCAGAATAAATTTAAAAACAAACAAGCTCATCAGGGAAATGCTATATAATCAAAAGGTTAATAAAAAATTCTTCTGGAAAGCTGAGTGTAAATATCCAGTACTATAAATTGTCCCTGACATGAAAACACACAAGCTTTGCCTATCTTTTCTTTTCACACATAGAATTAAGTATTACCTGAGATTTCTTCATATGTCATTTTCAGCAGAAATACATGCGTGTGCAGGTTCAGTACAAAAATAATTATGCTAAGTGTGCAGCATTTATGATAGAGTTAATTGTTGGGGTTTTTTTACTTTGGAAAAGGAGATGATATAATACTCCTCCAGTGCAGAGGAGGAGGATTTGTTTCAAACTAGAATCCCTTAGAAAAATGACATTATTGTTACCTGTTCTTTAGTTACGTCTGTGTATTGAAATGTAAGAACTCAAAGGAGTACTGAACAATAATATAAACAAATCTATTTTCCATAGCTTAATTATTTTTTTTAAATGTTATTTTGTTTTTAGCTAAGAAGCTGAATATTAATAAAGATGCAGGTAGGAAGGTGAATAGCAATAAATACACAAGTATAAAATGAACAGTGATCATACCAAATTAATTATTCAGATTAAAAGGGACCTCAACAGGTTTTCGTGTCCAACATCCTGATTCAAGCAGATCAGGATGATCTGCTTTAGTCAGGTGATCAACTTTCAAGACCAGGTTGCTCAGGGCTTTGTCCTGTTGGCTCTTGAAACATCCAGGAATGAAGATCCTATAGCTTCTAGAGAGACAATGTCTTCAACCTTTTAATTACACTTACAGTGAACTTTTTTTCCCTTTAAGTCAGGCCAAAATACCTCCTCTCAATTAATGAGTCAGTCTCCAGCCATCCATCTCAGCAAAAGAGCCTGTCAGTCTTCTCAATAACTTCCTCACAAGGAACTGGTGACTGCTAAGCTGCTCCTAAGCCGTCTCTTTTCCAGGCTTAACAAGCCCCATTTCTCAGCCTCTCCTCACAGAGCAAGTACTCCTGCCACAGACCATCCTGAGAGCCCTCTGCGGAATTTGCCCCAGTTTATTGATGTCTTTCCTGTTACTGGGGTGTCCCCTACACCTGTGCATGGTAGTCTAGGCATAGTCTAATGAGCCTGAGAAAAAGTAAAAAAACCTCTCAGTCTACTGGCTGTGCTGCTATTAGTGCAGCCCAGGACACAGTTGGCTGCCAAGGCATCCTGCCAGCTCACACTCAGGTTTCTGTCTACAATGACCTACAGGTCTGTTTCAGCAGAGCTGCTCACCAGCCAGGGAGTGCCCAGGATGGACTGATGGCGGGAGTTTGTCCATCCCAGGCTCCAGAATAAGTTATACACCTAGTTTCACAAGGTCACTGTCATCTCTCTCATCGAGCCTGTGTAGGCTCATCTGACTGGCAGCAAGACCTCCGAGTGCTTTGAGTGCACCTCACAATCTGTTGTGATCCACAGACAAGAACGCCTTGCATCTCCACCTCCATGCACTAATGACGAACTAAACAAGACAAGAGCACAGGATACATGTCTGGTCTGATGTTCCAGGCAGTTTTTCATCCATCTAGTAAGGCCAGTCATCTGGGATGAAATGTCCCAACCTGGATAAAATGATGCTGTGTTAGCCTGTGCCAAAGCCTTTCCAAAGTCCTTCACGGAAGTTTTTGGGAGACTATAGAGATATTACATAGGCTAGAAGGTCCCTTTGTGAGTGACTAATTACATGAGAACAAAAGCAAAGAAAGTGTAAGGTCTTCCAATAGAGACTACTGACAAATTCCAGGAGATATCTGGGTTGCAAGCTGGGGTGTTAAATATATTCATACCGCCCATTGCTTTTTTTTCCTGGATTACAGGAGGTGATGAAAGTTGCTAATGGTATAAAATTGAAATATAACAGAAAATGGTCAACTAGGGAGAATAGCAGAGGACCTTACAAGACAAAATGACTGGGCAATCAGTAGCAATAGTTCACTGCATCTTGAATACCGTAAGCAGGTCTGGTTACCCTTCATTAAAAGGATACAGTAGAATTGGAAAGGCAGAGAAGGGCAAAAGAGACAACTAGAGGCAAAGAATGGCACCCACGCGGGGAACAAGGACATGCCAGAACTCTTTGGTTCAGAAAAGACAGAGTTGAGGGGATGAGTGAGTAAACTCTAAAAGCCTGGGTAGCACAGGTGGGGTGAATCAGGAACAAACAGGGACAGCTGATAAAGTCAGTGAGTGGTAAATTGCACACAGACAAAAGGAAGGGGCTCTGTGTGCATTGCTGAGTTGTTCAAGTCCTTGTGAAATGCTCCTGCAGTTGCTAAGCACGTACATGGTTCCAGGCAAGAAAAATGCACCAAGATTACTAAATAAACACATAGAATCACACTGTTTCTGAGAAGTGCCTGAGGCTGGCACTGTGCTAAAAAGATAGGTAATGTGCACTTGCATTGTTCAGATCTATCTTTCTGATCATTTATGTTTGGCAATTGTTGGGTTGGCACAGTCAGATCCAATACAGCAGTTCTTAATTTTTTTACGTTGAGTTAACACAATACTTAATTAAAAAATAACTACACTAAAGTTAACCAACCATGTGTGTCTACCACTGTTTGAGATGTCTTTGGGTAATCCTGCCTGGGGTCCAGGTGGCACTTCAGGAGGAGTCTTTGTAGGTCCTGTATCCTGTCTTCCGTATTGGAACCAAAACAGCTAGGGCTGTCTCAAATGACATTATGCATCTACGTCTTGAGCCCTCCATTTCTAGAACACGGTGAAACAAGAGAAAAACACCACATAAAGAGCTTAATACAGGGATAATTTATGTATTTTTCAAGGAAAGCTATTGTTTTCACAGTGCACACATGAATTGGAGAAACCAGAGCTCGCTACAGAAACAAGGCATTTGTTTTTACTCCATGCTGTGGAGCTATGGAACAGGCTTGATGAATAACCAAAGCAGCACTACAACCTCTCAGCAGCTGCAAGTTACATGAGATTTAAGCAATGAATTATGGAAAGCTGCAAAGGCTCAAAACAAAATCTTATTAACGAAATGGGAAAAAAAAAGCCACATGAGCTCATGAACAGAAGTCAAACTGAGCAATGTGTATATGAAAAAATAGAAAAAGTAACCTTGATACTGGCAAACAAGTTGATTTAACTTCAGGACTATGCCAGTAGTAAACTGGTCTATTGTGAGCAAAGAGACAAAACCATTTCTATGAAAGAAAATTCAGACTTCTATCCCTCCTTTTTTAAAGGATCTGACAGGAGATTTGAATATAATTCTGGAAAGGTCCCACACAGTCATGCAGTTTGCTAGATAAATAATTAAAAATTACTTTTCACACAAACCACATTGCTTAAACAAAGTATCTGTAAATTCAAGAATACTTGGAAAAATACTATTTCCTTCACTGTCTAAGTTATTTTACCAAAGTTCTGTAACTTCAAAAGATCTGTACTTAAAGATCAAAAGATGTATCATTTTGTTAAAACAAATTATTTTTTCTCTTTCCTTTTTAGGCATGCAATATATCCAGCATATAGAAGCAGATCTATGACGTACTAACAAATGCTGGTTGTTGCAAGTACACATAAAGGAAGCAAAAAATATTTCTAAACACTCCATGACCCAAGAAGTGGAGTATGGCCAGAGCACATGCTGAGTGAACCAAAGTTGTCTTCTTCAGATGGGCTGATGTTCAGGAGTTAAAAAGCAAAACACCGTTAGTCTGTCACATTAGACAAGCTCTCCAACTAGAACAACCACACATTATTAAGCTCTATTTGAGCTAGTGGATATGAACTCAGCTCTTTCTGTACAATGAACCCTTGAAACAACTTTGTGTTCAATGTTTTATTTTTGTGTTCAGGTGCAGCTGCTTTTAAGACACATATTGCAGGTTGATGTACGTAATTTTAAAAAAAATAAAATCAGCATAATTTTTAGTGAAATTAGTACTGGGTACCTTGAAACTAAGGTCCAAACCAAGAAATCTGCAGCAAGAAGAAATGTAAATAATACTCATAATACTTAAAATTCTACTTTTACACTGCATATTCCAGGTAAGTAAAGTTATATGTACACAGAGTACAAATAACAAACTGATGATACCACGTTATTGATAATACAGATTTAAATTAGTAGTTTTAATGCCAAAGGTTTCCTCAGAACTGAGGTTTTGCTTGACTATTTATGTGAAGAATTTTTATACTAAAAATAATAATTCTCTGAGCATGAAAGTAAGGGGGTACACATAAATTACATAACAGATTGTAGAAAACCTCTTCATAATTTCTCTTTAAAACTCTACCTGTATTACAAAGCTTCTGCCTATCTGAGACAAAGGAAGACAGTGTTGACTGAGCATGAAAACAGTTCTGTCTACTGCTAGTGAATCTGTGGCCTCTTGAGCAAGATTGTCAAAGAGGTACATCAGGATCAACAGCAGTGCACAATCTGTTGCCTGCTCTGTACTGTTCTATACATACGTTCATCAGCATCTGCCAACTGATAAATGATGGTCAGCTAGATCTAAACTGCTGGACTGACAATAAAAGACCATTTCATTATCAGTGCTTTGAATTACTCTATTTAGTATGGAATTCTCCTCTTGTGCACATCAGACATCTCAGCGTAAACAAACAAACAAACAAACAAAAACATTTATCGAAGTGATACTGCAATGATTTACACAGCTATGGAATTCATACTGTATGAATTCTTCCTTCTGGAACTAAATTTCTCACTACGAACAATTTAAACTATGAAATGAGGTACATCAAAAGACACGTACCAAAGATGATGTACAACAAAGATGAGGAGACGCAAGAAGTCTTATGAAGCTAAGCTTTATAAATGCCAATGTATATGTTTTGCAAAGTATTTACAGATATGCAGTATTATTGTTTTTCTTAACCAACACAATTTGCAATGCAACACCACAGTGTTCTGCTTCAAACTATTTTCCTTTTTTTTTGTTCGTGTGACTTTGTTAAGAAAAAGAGAAAACAAAACACAGGCATTTTACCATGCTTAGTGTTTGCTTATTGGCATTGACGGTGCTTCCTTATCCTTTACAACTATGGGCCTAGAGATCAGCTGGATGGGCAGAGTACATTGAATAGAAAAGAGAATTTTGGCAAAGCACACACAAAAATTGCTATATTGGAAAAAAGATGAGTGATTTTTAAATGTCTTCTGTAATACTGACCTCCAAAAGCAATACAAAGCAGCTATTTTAGAAAAATATAAATACCACAAGGTACTGCAAATTACGCAAAAGTCTTCTAAAGAAAGACTCTTCCCCAGATATCAATTTTACTGTAAAACTTATTACATACTTTTTTTTAAAATAGTGTAGTCTCTGTAGCTCACAGTTTCTGTGAGCTGACAGAACACCACACAAGTTTAGAAATCCTTCATATACATTTTTTTTTAAGAATACCCTTTGTCTGTAAACATGCACCTCTAGGGAGCACCAATTTTTCCAGTCCAGGTAGAGGCAGGTTCTGTTATGTGCAGAGTTAAAATTTGCACAAATATTATCTGAACTTCATCCTCATATTTCCGCATTGATTCTAAACTGTGCTATATATTTAAAGCACATTGCTGTACATGACCAGAAGAATAAAGCCTAAGTCCAACATGAATAACAGCAACTAGATCTGATGGAAGCGTCAGGAAATCAGTGTTATTAGAGCTCGAGAAAAACTGTATCTCATTTGAAAAGAACTAGATAATATGTATTAGCAAAGATCAGGAGAACAGCTAATGAGGCCTAGGATGTCAACACTTATAATCTTCATTTCTTCATCAGATATTATGACAAAAACATTAATGTACAGAAATCCATATGCTCCTGTATCTGAAATTGTCCTTCAGGAATCTAAAGGAAGTGATTATTGAGCAAATTTTTGGTGAAAATCAATCAGACCAGAGATTGTACAACTGTAAAGGAGTCCACCTGGGGAGTTTGTCAAGTCCGTTTAGAAACCATATGCCAATAAACCATTTACTGAAGTAATGCAGCACTTATTACAGCCATGAGGTGACTTGCACTTAGTGTGGTCAACAGATTGTCACAAGACAGAGAGAAGTAATGAAATTACTAGTGACAGCAGCCAGTCATTTTGGAAGTTACTAACAAGACCAGGCAGAGAGCAGGACTGATTAGACCAATAAATAAGGCAAGATCTCCACCAGAGCTGACACACAAAGGCATGAAAAAGTGCCTTTTTACTGAGGAGAGAGCTGAAGCAGGATGCTGTGGAGGAATGCAGCATCTGAAAACAATTCATAGATTGTTAACCAAGAGGTTAAAAGACAAATCAGAGAAGGAACAGGAAGCCATAGAAGACGACCTTGGCACATCAGCTCATATCCTTTCATCGCAAAGAATCCACAAGCACTGAACTTGGGGAAAATCACTGAAGAACAGGGATTTGTCTCTGTCCCTCCAACTGCGAATAAGATACAATTTCACAAAAGCTTTGAGACTTACTTTGATTCCAAAATGTTCATTATGCTGAATATTTTCTTAGGGAAATGCTGAGCTGTGTTGTATTGGGTAGACTTCCACCATTACCATTCACTATGCAGTGAGAACCCCATTTACATTTACTAAAAGCATTCTAGTTTTCATGCATTCATCTTCAACAAATATTTAATCTCTAAGTATCTTCTCAGTGAAAATAATTAACAACTGCAAAGTCTAGTGCTTTGATTTATCCTTTTTGAAACACTTTGACACAGTTGTGAGGCAGGTCCGGTGAAATGCCATGTACAGTAATGCTATTCCAGCTATCTACAGGAAATCACTTGCTTAGTACAATGCTAGTATTTCCCTTTCCTCTATCACTAAGACTGATAAAAAGAAATAATTTTCTTTCTCCACCCTCTTTCACTCCCTGGGGATACAGATGAGTCATGTAATTTGCACAAAAATCCATTTTCCAAGGTACGTAGTACATACCTTAGGAGAAAAGAAGCTTGGCTAGGAAAGAAATACTTTCTGCTTTTTTGGTTTTTAGTTACCACAAAATTATACTTCTGTCCTATAGCTGTAATGAAACTAAATTCACTGATTGTTTATTTTAAATTTTACAAAATAATTTCCTGTTTTTAGAAGAGCTTCTCTATTATGACTTCATGATTTGTATTTATAGAGCTTGTTTGGGTTTTGTTTCTTTGGTTGCTTTATTTCTCCTTCCTCCTTTTCTTGGTATAAATGCAATTCTTTCTGCTTTTGATCTTTAATTAGTATTTCCTTATTCCATGGCTATCCCGTTTTCTATTTGCTACGAACCTGTGTTTGTGAACTGCAGCCAGACGTTTACTTTCTCATGATTTAGCTGCATCAATGTCAACAGGCAATTTGCTTCGTGAAGTCCATTACCACCTTGTAGGCTAGTAATGCCTAATTACTTGCACAATGCCTTTTTACAATCTCCCATGCCCTGGCTTTCAACTCGGGCATTGCACCTTACCCTCAAGTCTGATAAATTTTCCTCCTCACCTAAGATTACACAAGCATTTTAAGTACAAAGTTATCCTTAACACAAAGAGTTCATTTGATTTGTTTTAATTAATCATTTGTCAGATGTTTCACAGAGAACAAGGAAGATTCTCAAAAGGCTTTCAGGTAAGATTTCTTTTTAAGTTTTTCACCAATGGAGATGACCAAGCCTATTTAACCTTTCACCACAATAAGCTGACCTACTGTCCTAAGTGCCGGTCTTTTAGATGTGCTTCACAGCATCACTCTAATCTGTCATTTGCTTTTCATTTCAACAAGAGAGCTTAAACATAGGCCTGCCTATCACATTCCTTTTTTTTAGATGTGTTTACCTTTGTCATTCTCCTATATTTATTTCAGAATAATCCTGAAGTATCAAGGACATGCACTGCCTTTCTAAATGCCTTAAGTTACTCCATTATGCCTTTAATTCATAGATTTCTTTTACCTTATTCAAAGGCCCATGTGCATTTGCCCTTCCTACATACCTTCCAACAGAACTCTCAACATTTTTTACTTCAGCAAATAATGCCTCTTCCTTCACTTCTGCATGTGCTTTTTACATCAGCTCTCTTTATGCATAAGCTTGACTAACATCTGTAATGTCATCTAACATACATAAGTAAAATCACATTCAGTGACAAGGAGACAAAAAAGAGAGAAATATTCATACATTTTGAACTTATCCCAAGAATTAGGTTTCAGCATAATTCACGTAGAGAGCCTGTTTCATTTTTCTTCTATGAAACTCAAAGGCAAGTATCATACTGTTCATCTGGTTCAGAATGGCACAAGCAAAGGTACAAAATCATTTCTGGTTTGACTTTGGTATTTTTTCCAAAACATTCCACTGACGTTATATGTAATGTATAATGGTTCTTTGCCTGTGGGTGGCTTTAAAATTACTTTGGCACTACTCTCCTATCCTTTGTCTATGAGTAAGAGAATACATGCTATCCATGTCTTATATAACTATAGAAACTTTTTATAGCCTAACAGCTAACAGCTATACTTTACTTCCCCTAGCATTAACTTTATCCATGAGCTGTGGTTCAAGACAAACACACATGGAATCCTAGTTGTCTTGAAATCCACTTGAGCACTGCTTATAGGTGCAAGCATAAACAAATATTTCAGGAAGGTAAAAATGCATGAGAAAACAAACTTCAGAATTTATTAGGTTGTGGATCTCAATATATCCAGTACTATCATACATATTGAAAGGGCAGTGTCTCACATATAATGTATAGTAACAATCCCTTCCAGAGGGAATCTTTCTTCGGACATAGTCTCAATAGAGATTTTTCCTTCATTATGTACTTTGTGTAACTCCAAGTCTCTTTACTGCCCTTGTCCAAACTCCAATGAACATTAAGTTTTGATTTCTGCATAATTTCTTATTTCTATGCAAATTCTCAAATAATCAGATACATAATTTAGTTCTCTGATGTACATGATGTTCCCTTTCCAGCAGCTCCCTAAAATTTGCTTCACTAATTTGAATAAATTTGTATTTCAGCTTTTAAAAAACTGTATGAATTTATTCCATGAGATTAGAAATTTTCTACTCAGTGCATAACACTATACCAGTTCTGCTAGGGGATAAAAATTTTATGAAATTAGAGGTAAAAGACAAAAATGTTAGCACATGATAGTGTTGCACACAGAGTTGTTTTCTTATAAATAATAATGGTGAATGTAAGACTGCCAAAGTAATTTGAACTGCAGGTCTGCAGTACATATATACTTGGAATTTCATTTTGTTACAAATTAAAATAATAAATCACTAATTACTCCTGAAGGCTACACAACCTTTCCTTCTGTTTTCCTTTTGCATTTCCACTTACTTCACATGCTCATGAGGAAGAGGTGCTGACAGCATTTCCTTCTCCCTTTCTTAATTGCCCTGCTCCCTTCCTGCCCCAAGCCCTGTACCAGTCTCGACAGAAAATTCATGTAGCCAGGCACCCATCTGGCTGCTGGAGCAGAGCTGAGGTGATGTGCTGCAGGCACACGTTCTCAGTCACAACAGAGCAGGTACCTATCAACCTCCATTTTTAAGGGTGGCGTAGACTGCTGATTTAATGCAGTAATGATTACAACGCTGTAACTCAAAGCACAGTGAGGCAGGCCTCTGACAAGCTGAAGGATGTTGACATCGAGAGAATTACTTGAGTGCTGGTTAAGCTTTTACGTCTACAAGGCCATGGTGAGAATCACCTCCAAACAACACGAGGTTATGACACTTCAGGCAGATAAAGTAATAATTTGCTTTAGCTGCTGTGAAAACAGCACTTACACTAGGTTCTGATTTTTACTGTTTGCCTGCAGAATAAACTTTACTAGAGTTTTTCTGCAATAGCTCTAGGTAGACAGAATTGTAGCTGTAGAAAATATATAAAAAGAAGAACACTTAAATATACACTTTGAGAGACAAATGATGAAAAATATCCTTGAATACTCCTGTCCTAAGTTCAAAAGAAGCCAGTACCCAAACAGAATACATCTCATATGAAAAGTGCTGGGGGAGGGGGGGAACACAACACATGGACACACAGGGTCAGGACACACAAAGGCAAAAAAATCTTGGAACTTCAAAAGATTGGTCATATCCATTGCATCCGACTGAGGTAAAGTAAATGATGAATCCAAAATTACACATGAATTAACACAAATCCTTTTTCTTAAAATAAAAAGTACACCTTAAGTTCTGGCACAAAATTCTAACAAAAAAAAAGGTCTCATTAGATTTTTAGTATCGTCATGTCTAGGCTTCGCAAACGAAGATATAGGAAGGCTCTATCCACGATTTTTAGTATATCTTAAGAATAATATGCTTTATGTAAATTTCTGCACCAGGTGTGAGTAGAGATGTAGCTATAAATGCTGGACAAAAATCATTCCTACCACAAGAGAAGCCAAATTGGGTTCTTTAAACTGCCTGTCACTTGGACACTACACAAATGTGCAAGACACAGTCAAATTCTCTCCCAGGAAATTTGCAAGAACAGAAACTAGCACCAAAGCAGCTTTTAAAAGTAAAGCGAAAAATTCCCCAGCAATCAGGTTTCCTTTCTTACGAAAGCAATTTTTAGGCTCTGTACCACTGCGCCAGATGGTAACATCTGCCATCAGAGCCCATACAAGGTACACAGTTCACAGGCTGTTACAATAATAGTTACAAACTGGACTACATGGACCTTGTTACAAAGGCATCTCACTCCAGTAACATTAAAATGCCAGTGGACACACTGGAAGTTTACCTCCAGTTTACCTTTGTCTAGTTTACCTTCTTTCAACACAAATGAAGAAACTAATCTCCAGGCTGACATAAAGAAGAAGGAAAAGTGATGTAGATGCTCCAGAAGGATGGCTATCAGTAACAGAAGACAAGGGAAAACACCCCTTTTATCTAAATAAAGTGATAAATGGAAAGAATTGTTAGCAACATTTTAATCTAACTCTGTGTAGGTGAGCCAATAAGGACCCTAACTAACATGGCTGCTTTGCATCAATTTCTAACTGATAACATAACAAAAGCAGCACTTTGACAGATGATGTTGAAACCATCAGTCCTAATGAAGGTGCTCCAGATTTACAACAGTGCTACTGAAGGCAGGAGAATAGAATTTAAAATCTAGATTTTAAATTCACAAGCTCAATTTTGAACCAATACTGTGTACAGAAGGGCACAGTCACATCCATCCCTTACAAAAGGGGGAAGAAAAAAAAAGGGAGAGAAAAAAAGTGTATTAAGAGTAACATTCTTTAAATTTCCTATATTCTATTGGTTTAAATGTCATCATGTCTTTTTCAAGCAGCACAAAAAGAATAACTGTTCTAGGACGTACATTTCAATACAAAATAAAACTGCCTCTCAAAGACAATTATTTCGAATGAGAACTACAATTTCAGCTTTTCACTTAAAATATACTTACAAAGCATAAAAACATGAACAAACTGGGCAGACGCAGATTCTTTTGCCTCCATTTAGATGGAATACTGTGGCATAAAGCAGTGAATTAAAACATACTGTTTCCCTGGCCTTGCCACCTAAGCTGACATTTACAGTATGTGTATGCAGTACTAATATGATAAAAAAAATCACACATGCCTCATTAATTCATAAAAACATCACTGTAAAAAAAAGAGAAGCAGGAAAAGGAGGGAAATTGTTTGAAAGCAGTTTATGATCCCAGTCTGATTATAATTTGGCAGGGATCCCCTCCTCAGTTATGCAGCAAATTGGCAGTATTTCAACCAGCCACATCAATCTGTCAAGAAACAGGCATCCCTCTTTGTAATTACTTCCACAGAGACTGAGAAACTTTGAGAAAAAAAATATTGGTAAAGTTGGGGTACCTGCTGTTAAAGACTGTTTGGGGAGAAAAACACACTTTTTCTCTTCTGTTTTGACCAGAAGTAGCTCTCAGCTACATAAATTCTGGTAGAGCAGGAGTCTAGTGGGAAGCCCAGCATGGCCACCATCTACAATGTGCAACGGGCTTCACTTAATGCTCAGGCCTCACTTGGCTTTCTCTTATGTTCTCTACATTACTTGTCTGCTAACATTCATTCTTCAACTACCAAGCTCCATGGTAACATTCAGCAATACCACCTGGATGGCTTGCTAAGCAGAAGAGATTTTAGTATGACTTAAAGCATAATGTTTTGACCCTATTTTCACATCATCAGATTTCATTCTATGAAATAGTTACTATGCTTAACATCATCAATAAATTTGAAGCAAGTCATTGGCTTACATACTTTAAAAAAAAATACATTTACAGTATACTCTTAAGTATTTGTTTTCTCCTTCCAGGCTTTGCTTTTAACAATATAAATTAAAAAGTTAAATTAGCTCTGCAGTTCTTTACAAATATGTACTCAAGATAATTAGTTTTCTAAAGAAAAATCTCCCACTGATACTACTCCAATTCATCATTTGGTAAATGTATTTTTATTTTAATATATATATAATACTTTAATTTAAATAAATGTTTATTTAAATTACGTGATTGTAGATTTTGTTGTTATAACAATTGTAAAAGGGAAATTAAACTTGGTACAGTTCATCAGCCTATTTCATTCATTATTTGAGGAAAAAAAAGCATTTTCTAAAGTCATTACCAGGCAAAATTTGTTAAATACTGAGATAATTAACACCTTCACTACGAAAAAAGGCTGAGAATGTTGGCGTGGTTCAGTCTAGACAACAGAAGGCTCAAGGAAAACCTTACTGTGGCCATGCAATACAGAAAGGAGGCCTATAATAAAGAGGGAGAGAGCCCTTTTAGCAGAGCCTGCAGTGACTGGAGAAGGGGCAACAGTTTTAAACGAAAGAGAGGTTAGATTAGATATTAGGAATAAATTCTTTATTATAAGGGTGGTGAATCACTGGAACAGATTGCCCAGAGAAGCTGTGGATGGCCCATCCTTGGAAGTGTTCAAGGCCAGGTTGGATGCAGCTTTGAGCAACCTGGTCTAGTGGAAGGTGTTCCTGCCCATTGCAGGGGGATTAGATGATCTGTAAGATCCCTTCCAACCCAAACTATTCTATGATTCTATGACAACACAACCCTGTTCCTGCTCTGAGCTATGACATTTGCAGTAAAGAAACACAAATTATGGACTAGCAGCTTTCTACAGGGGCAAGTATTTTTCCTAATTTTGTATTTTATGTCTATATACGTAGATATATACACACATATGAATGAATATATAAACACACACACATACATGCTCTCAAGTACCAATCAGTTCTGACAAACTAATCAGACCCATCTTCAGCTCTCCAGCCTCTGGCTCTGAGAACCCTCTAAGAGAAGATACCCCTGAGTTTGCCTGCTTTTTCCTAGCATTCCTCAGGAGGGAAAAGAAAAAAAGGACAAAAACCTGAACATATACCTCTCAACTCATAACAATTTTTGGGTTGTATCCATACCTTCAGGTAGCAGACAAGCACTTCAACCTTTGTCCCCTCTAGTAATTTTTCCTTAAAATGGGAAATTGAACAGTCCATGCTTTGGAACTAGACACTTTCTGAAACTACCTCTCCTGCCCCTGTGTTTTAGTTGTGACAAGGTATGTAAAGAAGGCAGCTGGTCTGACTCTTCTTGGAATATAAGAACTTCATCACCTTACAAAGCTAATGATTTCTGGTGATGGCTCTCTGCCATACACCATTATCTGGCCATTCCAATACTCTGATGGAAGTACTTTATATGCTGAATAAGCTGCATCTAGAATGCAGTCTTTTAGGACTAGCTACAATTACCTTGAAGCACATACAAAATGATTGCCATAGCAAGCCTCATGGTCACAGAGCAGTACTAAGAAAGCATCAACAGAAGAACACAGCTTTCTAATCTGAAGCATATACAAGCCCTTGAATTGCCAAGGAAAAAGAAAAAAATAGGTAACAAAAGAAAAGGAAACAGAAGACAAAAAATTATTGCTTTCCAAAGCACAAAGGAGAAAAAAGGATCCAGAGGGACTGTTTAGGGTCTGAGAATTTCTTGTGATGCTCCTTCATAAGTCTGGGGGAACGTGAGGGAAGCCTGCTTCAAGTATTTCAGATTTAAAAAGAAAGGCAGAGAACTGTGATTTCCAAACTGAATGGGTTATATGAATTTTATTTATGTGCTTTTCCAGGAAGCAGATTCCTCACAAGGTTTTGTGTTCCACCCATGGATAGTCTAAAGCACAGCTTAATGATGTGGGATTCTACAGGATAGCTCACCTTGCTACATCTTGCAAAACATAAACTGATGATGACAACAGCAGCACTTCAAACTTCTTTCTCTCTGCATCACAGGGAATGCAATGGCAATGCCAAACAAACTATTGAGACAACTACTAAAGGGAGGAAGGAAAAAAAACACTGATAATGGACTAAAGAAATACTCTTCACCAGTCTAGCATGGCACTTCACATTCTGCCATGAGTAGAACACTAATATTTCTAGCACAAGAACTTTTGGAGACATCACTGATGGAAAAGATAAGCAAACAAAATTTAAAAACAAATAAAAATCAATCCATAACAGCAAGACACATATTAAGTAAGTTGCTTCAAAGAATAGTTACAAAAATTATAGAGAATATGAACAGAAAAAGGAGTATCCAGTATCACCCACAAGAAATATCTGGCAGCAAGAATGGTTTTCCTTCTGAGCTGTCTTATGTAACAGTGAAGTAAATGAAGACACAGAAGAGAAATAGGAAGGAGTGTTAGCAGTATTTTACCAGCTACCAATTCACAACAAAATTATGCTTAAAAATATACTATAGTACCTCTCTTCAGCTCATATGTGAGAGAAAGGAAAGCACTCAGAGCTGAGCTGCATGCAGAAGAACAAATTTCACCAGCCCTTTTCAAGACAATCAATTAAGAGAACAGAAGGATTTTTCCCCCTAGGAAAAGTATTGGTTTTTTCCCAGTCTGAAAAGAAGCAGACTGCTGAATGCTTTAGATGCACATTATTCTTATATAAAAGTATTAAATGATCAGCTAAAATACAGGATGTCATTTGATCAATAGTATTTTAATATTTTACCAAAGAAGAAAGTTGTCACTAGTAGTTTCGTCAGTGATGCCCTTAAAAGTAAACTCAGTAATAAAGTTATTTATTGCTTCCATGCAAAGGTAACAGGTGTAAAAAGTCTTACAGCAGATAAGATTCTTTCTAAAAACACATGTTCCCGAGGAAAATCTTCCAGGCTCTGCAGAAGGAAAAACTTTTCCTCTCTCAACAGTAACTAATATCTTCTGCTGGGGACCTACCAGAAGCTCCACAAAGAAGTGCTAGTCATCAGCAGAGGGAAGTTTGCAAGTTTTCCCAAAAGAAGGGTAGGGCACTGTGTAACAACAAGGAGAAAAGTTTACAAGCCCATCTAAGCTGAACATACGATAAAGTTTAGATATCAAATTCAAATGTGTCCGGTTTACTGAAAGAGCACAACACTGATAATGATATTTCAATTTTTTAAATTTTAAATGTCAAGGTATTTAAGTTCTGCTTATCACACACTATTCACAGTCTCCTTAACTACAGGAGCATCAGATACCTTGTTTTCTAAACTAAATGGTATCTGCTGCTTAAGAAACACTTCAGGTGCTATTTGGGCAGATAACATTTTTATGACAAATGAAGAAATAGCAGTACTATTTAGAGTCAACTTTGCAAAGCAGTTATCACTGCCAAATAGACTATCAGTTTTGTTACTACAGTAGGAAGGAAAAGTAGTCCAAACTTATATCCACACACATTAGATATTGTCTAAAGTTTTACATTTAGAAATGTTTTATAAAGCACTTTCAATACTGATAAAATACAGCCAAATTTACAACAAAAAGCATTGCCCAGAAATAACAAAAGCTTAGGAAATATCAGAATATTGATTCACTGCTTTTGAAAGCTTCCATGTGCTGCTTTTATACCTGACAGTTTTTGCTCTTCTCACTAAAATCCAATCTGTCTCCTCTACTTTGGGAAGGAAGGCAGTGGATAAAAAATCAAGCATCACTCCATCCTTGTTGAGCGTTCTTCAAGGGCCCTGAATTTCACAGCATACCTGATTGATAAGAATGTCTGACAGTGGTTTGTTGTTTGGAGTGATAAAATGTTGACAGGAAAATGAATTTGTCCAGCCTAGGTCTATACTGTTTCATTTTTTTTTTTATGACAAAGTAGGAAAAAACTGCATAACATCAGTATGTCAGGGATTTTTTTTGCTTGTTTGTGTTTTTGGTACAAATGAAAGTCAGTGAAATGTGATGTCCCACGTTCTAGCCTAGGACATCACTGTAAAAACCTGTATCATGCTTTCTTTAGTACAGTATGCATGGGAGGTAAAATACAACATGTTTCAGGCTGTGCTGTTGCTCTGTGACAGCTGGCAATGCTCTATGTGAAATGCTGGGCAGTCAACAGAATTGGAAATTGCCTGGATGTAATGTCTTTTCGAAGACTGACTGTCTACCCTTCTCTAACCCAGGCACACAAAGCCTGATGGTTCCAAGCATTCTATTTTCTGCAGCCAGGAGGAAGGAATTCTTGGTGGATGATACGTATCTCTGGGGTTTGCTAGTGGCAGAAATTAAATCAAAAGCAATGTTGGCTATAATCAGAAAGCATCACAAGACTTCACTGGATTTCCTTTTGACTATAGTTTGTGACATCCTGCAGCTATGGTCATTGAGCAGAGGCTATTTGTGTCCCAGTATTTCAGGTTGTAGGCAATGTAGGCAGTATCTTAATTTTTCTCTTTTAACAGAAGTACAAACACCTCAAATATCATATACTACTGAGAGGTTTACACAAATAGTGTGATGACTATAATTTTCTAAACATAACCAACACACATCACCTTATGAAGTATTAACTCTTATGAAATGTCTCCCAAAGATGCAATTAGCTACTTAACATTTTACATCATAGACTGAAAAAGGGTAGAATCATGGTTACTTTCAGAAAACTAGCTTGCCTAAATTAAATACTGCCTCCAAGGAAAAATATAAATGTTTTAAAGTCTATAATGCCACTATTTAAAAAAAGAAAAGCAAACCGCAAGCAAACAAAACCAGCATAAAACCAAACACCAAAAACAAAACACAAAAAAATCCTGAACCACAAACAAACAAACAAACAAAAATCAAACCCAAACACTTCCATCCCCCATAAACCAGACCAAAGATTAAAGTAGTTAAACTGGATGCTAAACTAGCTTTACCTTTTTCTTCTTTTGAATAAGCCAAGATGATTAAAGTAGGTATTTCTGACTTTTGTTTAAAAGGAGATAAAGATTTAAAAATCCAATAAAACCTTATGGAAAATCAAACATATGCTGTACCTGTCAATCATAATTCTTTTGAAGCAGAGATCAATGATGCTGCAAACTAGGGTCCTATGAAATAATTTGTACATACATCATTCTTACATAGTGGCCTGTAATATTCTTCTCTTTTTTGAATTTACTTTGAACTGCATGAAGGATATCTCTGAAAACATTTCAGCAAACTAACAGGAAATAAAGCTGCTTGACTAAGGCAATCCTTTCCCAAAGATGTCTTTTCTATAACATAGACATGTTGCTAAAGGTATTTAAGTCACATTTTGAAGAAATTAACTGAAATATATCAGATTATGAAATTACCAGAATTAATCCAATAATTTATTTTCAACCAAGAATATCACTATTACTTCAAATTTCACTTTGCAATGCATATCAATCATGGAATACCATCACTGTGGTTTATAAAACACAAGCTGACAACTTTCAATCACACCTCTGATCTTCATGAGAACTGCCAGTTTTGCACCACCATTCCATTTTCTTCCTAGTTTTGCTGCCTGCAGATGACATAATTTCTCATGGAAGACCCATACTTTTGATAGGCAAGTCTTTTGCTACATTTACACTGCATTTTGAGCATGCTTCTGAGCCTAAATATGTATCAAAGTTATCCCATCATGTATGTCTTGGCAATACAAGGCTGCACTGCCCATACATACCAATGGGCACTCCTGGGTCTGGCAACCACACAACTTCATCCATGAACTTCAGCCTCTTTCATCATGAGGGTAACAAAAGAAACTACCTCTCTTAAGTAACAACTACCTTAAGGTGCTTAAGTAATCATCAAGTTGCTTAACCTTGCTGCAAAAATAAGTACCTTCCACAATTCTTATGAAATAATTTATTGGATAAATATACACATCAGCTGAGGCCTGACATTTGTTTTTGATAAATGTCTCATACTCTAATGACATTTATTTGGCAGCATCATTATCTATAGTAGCATCTTTATCAAGCAGAAATCATTATGTTGCTACAATATCCTTTTTTGCTGGTTGGCATTTTAAGGAAAGAAAACTAGCCAAACACACAAAGATGTACATCTTATTCACAAAGAGAAGGACATAAGACTACAATAGTTAAATAGATGTGAGAACTTAGCTGAGAGGACCCTCAAAGTAAAAATATTGAGAGAAGAGGAGTTATGTTAGCCAAACCCAGATTTTTCTGGTTTTATAGGGCCACTTCAAAAATAAGAATGTATTTAATTTAGTGAAGGGCTTTAAGTGTCAGGAATGCTTTACGTGAATTTTTCAAAATCCGGCAGAAGCAGTGCAGCAAAGGTGAAGCACAGCCTGGGAACTCATTACTAAACCCACCTCAAAGTTTAACACGTGCTTATTAATATCATTCAATACCTCCTTCTCAGTTTAACACCCACTAATAAAATATGAATCCAGTTCGAACAGTAACAGAGACTGAATTCTTCTAAACTGTCTTCTTTTTCTATTTTTGGAAAACTGTTTCTTGCCTCTGTTCCTGATATGAGCATTCACCCAACTGCAAACACAAAAGCTATTAAAAACTCTAAGGGAGTAACACTGCCTCACATGGGCAAAATATAAATGGACATGTTCACCACATATTCAGAAAGCATTTTCATTTGTTCTTGTAGTAAGTTGCAGGACTTCTCATGATTTCAGGTTTAGTTAGCTATACCCTTAATTGGAACTCCTGACAATTGGAACTCATAATACAGCTTGGAAGGAAAAAAGTCAAATATTCTTTTTTTTTTTTGTCATCTATCAAAACAAATCTCTTAAGGAAGTCTCCCAGAATTGCATACTTGACATCTGTGGTAATATCACAAGCTCAAAAATTGCCAATTAAATAAGATAAAAAGTAGAATAAATGCAAAATCACAATAAGCCCACTGTTATTCCTATTAAGAAAAGCTTGTGTTATTTAAGGATCTGACATGAAAACAACAAATATTTTCTGTTCTCTTGCTGGTCTCAGAGCAAACACAGTCTAATTAATGCATTAAAAGCACTATTGTTTAAGGTACCAACAGACTTCATAATTTCATTTTCCTCATTTAATTACATAACAATAAGGTGTCATATGCACATATTTACAGATCACGAATTTGCTACAAGCTGCAATTGCAGGTTTTCAACAGTATGACACAATCTTAGACTGCATCTGCAGTAAGATGTCATTATAGTACATACATAGAGGTAGGATTTTTAAATTACCTAAAGAAACCCAGAAGGTTCATATATCAACACACAGAGAAAGACTCTGCAACTGAAGAGTACATCTTAGTGATCAGACTTTGAATTAAGTATCAAATTATCATTAAGTGACTTTTCTGGGGAGCCTGTTTCAAGCCACATTAGCTTTTACTTACTACATTTTAAAAATAGATCAAATTTATTACAGGAAAGAAAGAAACAAAAGTGCTGTAAGAAAAAAAGAAAAGAGAAAGCTAGTGGAAAAAAATCAAAGGTAACTGCTGCCAGATTTCAAATGAACATTTTAAGGAAGTCTGGGCAGGGGAAGGGAAGAGCTTGGCAGGTAGACAAAGGCCATTTTTCCCTCCAGCTTTCAAATGAGCAATAAACTAAAAGCTATTCACTTCCATCTCTCACTTAACATAGCCACAGTCAAAGCAATGATTTCTTTGCTCAGATGAAGTGCCCTTTAAGCATGCCCTAGATTTGCAATGAATTCAGTGTGATTTTAGCTATACAACTTCCACTGAGTTAAATGGAAAACGTATGACAAAAGACCAAGCAATTTTATATAGAACTTCTTGAAATGATCGCTACACTCATAAGTCAGGTTTTGGAAACTGTAGGGCATACAGTTTTTCAGTTCATACCACCAGGAAATGCTAAGACACAGCATTTTAATTTAAGTACATGCATATAAAGAATTACAGTAACTGTACTTCAACTACAATAAATACACCCATTTAGGTGATTAAATAAGATGGGATACTTCTACCTACTAGCCAAGTAGTTTGCTCAATTTATTGCATAATATTAGATTTGAAATAAAATTAGCTTCCCCTTTTTTATTTAATTATATAGAAATACACAATAAAAATAAGGTATACATAACATAGTAGTTGTTTCTTGCATAGATCCCAAGAGAGAAGCTTTCAAATCCATCTTGAACAGCTAACACCATATTGATGAAATGCTTCTATATTACCTTCTTTATATGTTTATGCTTTTCAGAAAAAGGGACTGTGATTACTTCAGGGAAAATATGGAACCTTTAAATTAAGGCAAAGTGAAAAAAATGGGGGAGTTTGTTTAGTTGCATGTAAAATAACACATGTAGGCAAATGCTTTGAAATAAATAATACCATCACTTTGGTACTGTTCAGCTACAGTTGAAGAGATGAGAAGCATCAATGAAGTCAATTAAACTACACTCATGAATGAGGGCAGCATAATCAGTCTGCTAAAGTAGATCCTTTATTATAATTCTTATACTTTTGCATAAGGTCAAATGCTAACTTAGAATATTTAATATTTTAAGAAATATTCACATTAAGTACTAAATTTATTTTCAAAGCTATTGCAGCAGTGGAAGACATTTGATAACAAGTCTTTCTTCACTACTGAAGCATTAAGAAATCTTATACTTCCCCTAAGTTGCTTATCTTTTACAAAGTTCCCCTTAAAAAATGGAAATACTTTCAGACAGAAAGCAAAACCTTAACTGGAGATGAAGAATAATTTTTCTTAACTATTACACTTATGTGTCCAATATTATTTTATCTAGCTTTTATTAAGAGTTAGACTAAAAATAACTACAGAAGAAATCAGTGGGAAATTAAACAATATAAAACTAAGATACCATATGTCTGCAGATCAACACCTTAATCTTGCTGTCATGGTTATCACTGTTACCTTTGAATTGCCTAAGGCAGAAAATCCTAAGGTAAAATGATTTAGAAGAAAACTATGGGAATGTTACTTTTATCTGTTAGAAGATGGAACAATATGAGAAATATTCCTTATTTTTCATTGCTTCAGCTTTGTAGTTAGAATAATAGAATACCATCTTGGAAGAGACCTTAAGGAAGAGACCACAGGTCCAATCTTTCCTGGCAAAAGCACAGACTAGACAAGATGGCCCAACACCCTGTCCATCTGGCTCTTATAAGTGTTCCATATTGGGGAATCCACCACTTCCCCAGGGAGATTATTCCAATGGCTGATTGTTCTCATTATGAAAAATTTTCCTCTTGTATCCAGCCAGAATCTTCCCAGAAGTAACTTGGACCCACTACCCCTCATCTTTTACATGTGACTCCTTCCAAAAAAGGGAGTCTCCATCTTCTTTGTAGCCACCTGGAACATGGTAACAAGGTCTCTCCTAAGCCCTTTTTTCTCCAGGCCGAACAAACCCGGTTCTCTTGGCCTTTTCTCACACGTTAGGTTTCCCAGTCCTTTGACCATCTTTATGGCCCTTCTCTGGACCCTCTGCAGCCTGTCCACATTTTTTGGTATATCAGAAATCAAAACTGAACAGAGCATCCACGTGTGGGTGCTGAGCAGATATACAGCTTGCTCCTGGAAAGACTAACAAGTATAAAAAGGCAATAACTAAGAGAGAAAACAGATAACTAAGGAGGGGGAAGCATATGTATTCACCATGCAAGTTTAAAAAATCCTGCAAATACATATATCTAAATACACCCTACATATTACAGACATGTTTATATGCACACACGTGTACACATTTACTTTAGAACTCTCATTACACAGTAATCCGTATCCTGTGACCCTTACATGACATGGATTCATAGGAGTCCTTCACTGTAGTCTTCTTCTTTTTGTGGAGTGGGCAAATTCAAATATTAATAAGTACAAAGATCTTTGAATTTCACCATTCCACAGCAAGAAGGACACCACAAGAAAGGACTACCAGGAGTCTGCCGCACTTACAGATCAGTGAGCCACCTCGTCTGAGAAACTATGGGTTAAGAAGTGGTTTAGGAAACCACTATTGATGTCCCAAATCACATTGACAGGCAGCACTTTGCCCTTCAGAAGCTGTAGGACCACACCTGAATTCCTTAATAAGAAAAGCAGGTCACTGGTAAAACTATTGTGAGGGAATGGTTATTGGAGGCTACATTTCTCCTTGAATCAACATACTAGCACATTTACTTTCTTCCTGCATCTACTTTCAGGATCAAAATACTATGAAAACCTTAGAAATACTAGGCTTAAAATAATAGCTGTGCAACTTTTCAAAAGGCATCGGGGCACAGGTTCTCTGCTAGAACCAAAATGATGGAGAAAACACTGCGAGTTTGCTTTTCTCACAACAGCAATGTCTTTCAGCAGTAAAGTATCAGTGAATTTAAGAGGTAAGACCCATGACTATTAAGCCTATGTCATGTCATTTATCCGGATGATAAACCCACCTGGATGAAAATATTGCATGTTCTCTGGAAGAAACCTTCTAGATAAAAGAGAGCTGACATCTCCACCTTTCAATATTACAAATATCCTGTGGTATACAGGGTCACTGTAAGTTTCCACCTCTTTCTCTGATCATACTGTAGCCGAGTTCTCAGCCTACCACTAAGGACTTCATGTTTCTACCTAGAGAGCAATGAAGCTGATGAAATCTCTTCCTAAGGGATCAGCTCAAGTGAAACTAAATGGAACCCTAAGTAAGAACTCACCCTTCACATTAGTAGCTCCCCATAGTCAGGCTGTGTGAATCTATTGACGTGAATCTGCTTTGTCTACAATACTGAATGCAAATGAGCCTAAATTCTGAAACACATGAAGAGAGCCCAAAATAGTTTTTGCACTTTCTGAAGTACATAGATTTCTTATTTTTGCACATTTTCCGACCAGAACAAGAAAGCTTGTGGCTGCATCCAGAAAGCAGCTTGTATTTTAAACACAGCCGAAGGCTGCTTGAAACATGGCTGACGCTTGCAAGGCAAACAGGGCACCTGTTGTGTGCAAGTGTCATTCTTGGGGAGAGATAAATTTTTGGTTGGATTCAGCGATCCATATCACTTCATTAGGTTTCATTGTATATGTAACAAATGTATATCCTATCTTTAGAGTGAGTAACAAAGAGGAGAAGATGCTGCTTAAATGCAGCTAACTCGCAGATTCAGAAAGAAGAAAAGGAAAGTGTCGAGACAACAAAGAAAAGCAAAAGGGAAGAAAAGAAGTTGAAGTTCATTGAGTCATCTCTTCCTAAAGCATAGTGCTGAAGGAAATGTTAGAGAAGTTGTAGGAGTTTGGGTGGATTTTTTGTTTGGTTTTGTTTGGTTGGTTTTTGTTTGGTTTGGGTTTTTTGTTTTGTTCTGGTTTTATTTTTTTTTTTAATCAACATACAGTTTATCACAACCATGCTTAGATTTGAACTGCAAGTCCTTCCTTAGTCCTTGGCTCAATTTAGTGGAGCTGGAAACCAACAAGGCCAATTCCTTAGACCCCAGATTACCAAAGACATGAAAGAAATGCCTCAAAACAAGAGCTCTGCAGATAGTGGAAGCAGTGAGCTGAAGAGGATGAAAGCTGTTTGATCCCCTCTAAGAAGAGGGAAGAAACTGGCCAGGAATAAGGCATATTGGTAACACTGCAGAGCAAAGATAACACTGGCTGCACTCCATCTTTAGAGAAAAACAAAACAAAACAAAGAAACAAACCAATGCTCTTCCAGTACACATCATCTGTCCTCTGCCTCTCAGATGACTAAAGTCAGCTGGAAAAACAAATTCAAAAGAAATTAAGGGACAGCTTTAACTTTATAAATTTCACAGGGACTGCAGACAATTTGAAATATACAACCTTTAGGGCAAAATACCTGCTTAGTGCCCACTTTGCCATTACCTCCTAGCATCTGTAGTCTTCGGTTACCATTACTTTGAAAAGAAGAAGACACCATGTTGGAACACAGTTCCTGCTCCAGTGAGTGTTGTGAAAACTGAGCGGACATCTATTAGTCATCCCAACACACAGGCATATGCCACAAATTTTAAAACACTGTGCAATTAAAGAGATTACTTTAAATTGCTCACATATGGTGCTGCAGTTCACCTCTAAGAAAAAGCCAACAGTTTTCCACCACTTGGTTTTAAACAACCTCACAATATCACATTTTCTTCTCTTCTTCCTTGAAGAGATGTGTTCCCACAGTCATACAATTCTCTGAATTGTCTACAGATCTCTGATTGTGGGTGAAAGTCTGAAACTATATGCTTTATTATGTCTAAATAAACAAAAACCTAACAAAAAAAACCCCCAAAAAACCAACAAAAAACCTCACACAAAACCAAGAAAAAAACCCAAACCACAATAGCAGAATATCACATAAAGACAATTATGTTACTTTACTATTTCAGGATGATGGTAACAGTATTTTATTGTCAAAAGAAAGCATATGAAAACTTAACATTTTCTAGTTGCCCCAAATCATTGAATCATAGAATTGTTTAGGGTTGGAAGGAACCTTAAAGATCATCTAGTTCCAATATCCATGCCGTGGGCTGGGACATCTGCAGATTGCTCAAACCCCCATCCAATTTGGTCTTGAACACTGACAGGGATGGGACATCCACAGCTTCTCTGAACAACCCATTCCAGTGTCTCACCACCCTCATTGTAAAGAATTTCTTCCAAGTATCTAATCTAAATCTACCCTCCTCCAGCTTGAAGACATTCCCCCTTCTCCCATCACTACATAACCTTGTAAAAAGTCCTTCTTTGGCTTTCTTGTAAGCCCCCTTTAGGTACTAGAAGGCTTCTATAAGGTTTCCCCAGAGTCTTCTCTTCTCGAGGCTGAACAACCCCAACTCTCTCAGCCTTTCCTCAGAGGAGAGGTGCTCCATCCCTCTAATCAGCTTGCTGTCCCTCCTCTGGACTCTCTCCAAGAGGTCCACGTCCCTCCTGTGCTGGGAACCCCAGGTGGGGTCTCACCACAGCAGAGTAGAGGGGCAGAATCCGCTCTCTTACCCACACTGCTTTGGTTGCAGCCCAGGATACAATTTTGGCTTTCTGGGCTGTAAGCACACATTGCTGGCTCATGTCCAGCCTCTCATCCATCAGCAGCCCGAAGTCCTTCTTGGCAGGGCTGCTCTCAATCTGTCCATCTCCCAGCCTGTATTGATACTGGGGGTTGCCCCAACTCAGGTGCAGCACCTGGGACTTGGCCATGTTGTACCTCATTAGCTTCCCATGACATCAGCTTCCAACTAGCTACACTTCAGTCACAACATGTATGATTTTTCCCAGCTATCAAGTGCTAAATGTAAGCAATTTTTCCCCACAATAACAACTGTTTTGTTGTCTCTAGACTACAAAAATGTTTAAGGAGAGAAGAATTGACTCTGAGATTAATTAGTTCAGTTGATTAGAACACGGTGCTAATAATGCCAAGTCACTGGTTTGATCCCCATACAGGCCGTTCATTTAAGAACTGGATTCAGTCCTTGTGGTTCCCTCCCAACTCAGAATATTCTGTGAAATCTGTGAATGTATTGACTGTTTTTTGACTAGCATTTTTATGTTTCAGAAGGGTTCAACAGAAACCAGTGTCCTTAAAGATTAAATAAACTGGAATATGAAATTACATTATGGTTTATAAAAAGAATTTAAGGTCTTGCTGAAGGAACTCTGGCATCCTTTTCTCATCCCTCTGGTTTCTTAATGACACCTTAATGAAGCTTAGAGATTAGGACTAGTTCTTTTCAATTAAAACTAACATTGCTTGAAAGGGAATTTGATTAAGAATAAGGAAGGTCGTACGTCTGGAAACAGACACCTGGGTCCTGTCACTGCCCTTCTTAATTCACCTCAGGTGAAGAATTTTTTCTTTTCTCCTCCCCATTTGCCTGTCTGCAAACCTGGAAATTAAAGAGAAGGAAGAAAAAAAAAAAGTACTGACCTCTGTTACAAAGTGTCTGAATGCTAAAAATACTTTTTTTCTTTCAGATGATACAGATACAGACATTTCAGGTAGCAGGGTTCAGAATGGATTTTAGATACACTGATTTGCATATCCAACTACTTACATATGCATTAACATATGAACATTTAAATCAATGTTATCAAAAAGCATAGTGCAAGGTTGAGTTCACTTCGACATAAGCCCAAAGTCATTCTAACAATTTTGAAGGAGCTCCCCCCTCATTTCTGGCAGAGACTGTGCTCTGTGCTGTAAACTGCACAACACATACTGATCAAATCTATCTTCTTTCCTCTGCTAAGAATTTTTCTTCAATATGAATACTTTTTTAATTGGAGGTAAAAAATACATTTTCCAGAACCTGGGGGAATAAAAACAACTGACTTTTTATTCTCTTTTCAATGGATAGAATGAAGTGCCTTGAAAATAGTACTTCGTTTACAATGACAACATTAAACACTGCAGGAAAATACAGATAGATAAATGCAGTGAGATGAAGTCCTCTAATTAGAAAGTAAGCTGTATTAAAACAGACAGTAAACTATTCTACTGAGTCAGCTAGTGAGGAGGTCCAAATCCCCACTGTTCTTTTAATTAAAAAAAATTATATGGGGAGAATTTAAATAATAAGTATCATAAACAACACTGAGTTTTTAAAATATGTGCATTCTTTATTTTATATATATAGTCTTAAAGAAGAGACAAAATAGTCTGGAGTGTTAAATGTAATCATTAAAAACACTACATTGCTGAAAAAGATCATCCCCCAGAAAATGCATTTTGCTGGCCTTTCTCTATCAACCAGAAATCAACTATCTTTCTCTAACAACCAGAAATCTTGATTTAGATGTGAAAATGGTACTTTTGGCAGAAAACTAAGCTTTGCATTATATAAAATCTGATCATCAAAGTCTGGCTTTTCGCTCTGGAAATCCTACCAGCTGTTTAACCATACTGATTTCAATATCCAACTTAAAATAGCATTTCACTGTTCAGTAAGATCATGTGTGTCTACTGAAACCTTCATAGTTCTGAATGACTGGATAAGCTAAATACTTATATCAGCACGTCCTGTAAATGATATTATGCAACCTTAATATATTCATTCATTCATTCAAAAGCCACATCTAAGCAAAGCAGTGTATCTTTGCTACTAATTAAGATAAAAAAAGCCTTTTTCACTTAAGGGGGACTTTTCACAGGCAATTCTGAACTTCACATTATAAGAATTAGAGCAAAAGAGTATTGAAATTTCATACTGAAAAGCCTTTACATTTCCTCTTTAAGATTACCTTCACAAAACTAGCACAACGGACGTGGTTCAATCCATATCAATTTTCCGTTAAGATTCTGAATTGATTCCATAATCATATAAAAACAAGCTCAATACACAATTAGAGCTAACTGTTGCCCTTGCCACTGGAATGCACAAAGCAATTTGTAAAGAAAAAGAAAAAATAATTCTTCTTTTCAGAGGTTCACTGCTTAGAAAGGTATTTTCCATAGTAAGTGACATTTCTCAGCATAATTCTGAGAACTAATCAGATCGGTTTCAAGAAAATGTCAAACCGTAGCCCCAGGCAGTGTTCTGAAAATTAAACTTACATTGCATTCAATTCAAAGGAAATTAATTATTTCTTTTCTAATGAATGCTTTTCTGTATATTGAAAATGAGCATATTTGCCATTTAATATAAGTACACTTTCCATTACAATTAGCTTTACTGTATTTAATATCTTCAATGTGATAACCAGAAACTTTGATTTTAATGTTCCACATAACAGGCAAGCAACAAACATATTTCTGTCTGATACTGTTGCATTTTAAAAAAGAAGTCTTTTACTTGATAGACAGTTTGCATGAACTCACTTTCCTATGAATTTATAGCTTTCTGGTAAATTCTGTTCAGCACTTTGAAAGACAGGATTAGAGACAAAATCATGTATTTTGAGCACAGTCGATGAGCTAGAGACCTCAAGCGGCAATATGGTGGAGAAGAGAAGATACAGCAAACTAAAAAGATATTTTACTTTCCCCTCACAACAAAAATGGAGTTAGAATCAAAAGTGGCGTGGGGAGAAAAAAATTACCACAACTGCTGGATTCCAGATAGAGAGAGAACTAACTACACAATAATGAGAAAGTGACAGCAGAAGAGAAAGTATCCCTGCAAAGAAAGGTCAAGTAACTACCAGGTGAACCTGTGCTGGATTCAGGTGTCAGTCTCTTCTCCCAAGTAACAAGGGAAAGGGCAAGAGGAAATGGCCTTAAGTTGTACCAGTGGAGATTTAGATGGAGTATTAGGAAAAATTTCTTCACTGAAAGGGTTGTTAAGCGTTGGCACAGGGTGCTTAGGGAAGTGGTGGAGTCACCATCCCTGAAATTATTTAAAAGATGTGTAGATGTGGCACTGAAGGGCATTGTTTAGTGGTGGCCTTGGTACTCTTGGATTAACAGTTGGACTCGATCTTAGAGGACTTCTCCAACCTAAATGATTCTATGAAATCCATATGGTTGTGAAATCATCATGCTGACATGTACAGGCAGCAGCAGAGCTACCTCACTTGTTTCTCAGAGCTGTAAACTGTCAAGTGGAAACACAGTTATCACCAACAGTCTCACCCTGTTCACCTCTCTAGTAGATCAGGATGAAGGTCCACTAGTGGAAAAAACATGTTGTGCAACTCTCCAATAACTGACCTGAGATTCCTAGTCTGCCCAGTAATTCGCTTCTGAATCCTCTCATCTCCACTGGCCTCATGCATGAACACCCCCACCCTGCCAACCTCAATGTCTCTCTTGAAGTTGTCCTGGACCCTCTGGTCACTGCAGCAGCCAACTCCTTCACACGCTCAGCACACACATATTTGGCTCCCAAAGCACTTAACCTACTCACCAGCTAGAGTAATGTTGAAACATCCTTCCCTTACAATCCATAATTTGCCCCATACCCTTGGGCAGAGACCCTATACACACACTGCAATGGGTACTCACAGCAATGAGCCAACCCGAAGCCATAGGATGCCCCAGGATGGGGGATGGGCCAGGGCAGAGGAACCTTTCTCTGAAATAATGGGGTTCCCCACCAGCTGTCACTCCTCTCTGTTCCTTCATGCACGTGGAGATGTGTCTTTTCTTGTATAACTTCGTATTTTGAAAGACAGAGTCATCAGATAAAAAAGTTTAAGAATGCATATGAAAAAGTGAAGCATGGATTAACAAGTCTTGCATGATTTTATTTGTATGAAGTATTGAATATCTAGAATCAAGTAAGTGGTAAAATAAAGCAGTTACACTTTATTCTGTATTTGACAGTTTATAAATATCTAATCCATTGTTTCTTCCAGTAAGTCAGTCTACTGATGAAAATGCAGCGTTCAAAGTTTACATGTTCATATTTGCTAGGAACCAAAGGTACTTCTTCCCCCTCTGCATCAGTTCTCAGCCTACCCCATTCCATACTAGGGTATTGGTTGCTCTCATGTTCTTGGTTTCTGTCTAGATTTTTTGTACCTAGACTCAAGGGTTCTGGCCATTTGGTTTTAAACACCTAAGTGTTTAAAAAGTTAAAATACTTCTCAACTCACCAAAAATAACGCTCATTACATGACATGGAATTCCACAGCTGAAAGACAATTTCTCTCTTTAATGTGCTTTAAATAAAATAAAATAAAAATACCATTGTATTGTTTTACAAGAAACTTAAAAGTCTTTTTCCACAACTGCTAGGGAAGAAGCCAAGGCTTCTGAGAAACATGGAACTGTATAGAAATAATCAGGTTTTAGAATAAATGTAAAAAAATATTTTTCTAACCAGTGACATTTTAACTCCTTTTAATATGGAATAGGAAACTATCAATCATCACATATTTTCTCATCTGACCAGTGAAAACACTTTATTCAAATTTAAAATTTGAAGACAGTATTTTCACTTCTCTTCTCTGGTAAAGGACAGCATGTTAGGCATCACATCAGACATTTCTAGCAAACAGGCAAAATAGCTCATTAACTTGGGAAGCTAAATGAAGCACACAGTTGTTAGATTATCTTACCCTACTTGATTGATCTCACTGTTTCAGGTAGCAAAATATTCTGAAAATCCTCTGGCAATTCTATATTGTGCTAAAATATGAAGGCCCTTAAGAAGTATACACAGACTGATATAAAGTTTCAAAAGTGAAGCCTGAGCGAACACTCAGACTAGATGTCAAGATGTCTATATCATATTTTATTTACCCTCTAATAAAACTTAGAACTTCTATGGCAGTTTTCTCTGCTCAGAAATACACAGCAGTCTGCTGGCAAACACAACAGTACTTTCACTTTCACGAAGTGTACAAGCACCAGAGTCACAGGGTGGAGCAAGTCAAGGGGTTAGGTACCACTCCGTGCACAGTAGCAGCTGGCACCCCCCAGGAGAAAAAGAAAAGGGACAGCTTTTCTGGGTTATGGGATTCCTTCCAGGGCCACCCTTTCTACTCACAAAATTCTCCCATTGTCCCAACAGCTGGAGGGGAGGGAGAGGTAATAAACACTGGATATGTCCTGTTTTCCTCCTGTTACTCTATACCCTACTAAACCGAGGCTACCACAAACACTATCCTGAGAGTAGTAAAAACCGTACTAAAAACAAGGCAACAGCAATCAACAAAAACAAAAAGCAAAACCACAAAACCTGGGAACTCTTCAATCCTATGCAAATGGCCCTATTCATTTAAATAAAATAATGTGAAAACCATTTGTTTTAAAGACCTCTTAGGCATATTGCCATTCTTGTCAAGGGAAAGTAAGTGAAGTTTTACACTGTTCTAAATATTCCATAGCCTGGACTCCAACTGCTCTCCTAGTTATAAGAGAAAGGCTTGGTGTTAGACTGGAATGCTAGTAAAAGTAACCTGCCAACTTCGTACACAAGAAAAACTAAACAAGATTTGCTGAAAACAGTATTTAAAGATCTCACAAAGTAACTCTCTGCATACCAAATAAAGAATGAATTTACTGATTTTCCAGGCCTTCTCTGGATAGCATTCTGTAGCAAGCTCTTTGAGTTCAGTACATCTTTTGTTAATATCTAGAAATCTATCACTTTCTTCCAGATATATCTCAATTCCTATTTAAGTACAGCACACTCTTTTTCACCAGAGGTCTGTGAAGACATACCCTGACCACCTGTGAACAGCTAACCCATCCTTTCACAAACTGCGAATCTATAAACTCCCCATATTTGCCTGATACACAGCAACATTTTGGGTCCACAAAACTTTCCTGGCATCAAAAGGCAACTGGAAAAATCTAAACATTCAAGGATGAAAGTTTTCCCAAGCTATCTTTGTAGAAGGTTTGACTGATTAAAAGAGAGATGCACTCGCTACAACAAATTTACTTCATTTTCAGTAGCAGCAGTTGACTTCGACGGATTTTCACAGAATCAAAGGCTAAATGAGGTTGGAAAGGGCCTCAGAAAGTCATCCAAGCCAACCTTCTCCTCAAAGCAGGATCAGCCATGAAATCCAGCCAAGTTGCTCATGGCTTTATCCATCTGGGTCTTGAATACCCCCAGAGATATGGGCTGCCCTACCTCTCTGGGCAACCCAGTCTACCACCCAGCTGTTTTCATGGTAAATTTCTTTTTAACCAAAACCAAAATTTTCCTGAGCTGCATAAATTATGCTGGATTTAATATTTGCGGTGACAGTGTAAGATGATAATTACTTTTCTATGTGAAATCTGTAAGTTTTCTATATATAGTTGCTTGGAAGAATTTGTTTTAGCTGATTTAAAACAGTATTAAACTTTGGTATTTAAGCTACTCATCTTTAAGTGACTAAAAACAATGCCATGTTTAGAAGCTCTTGTTGAAAAAACTAATCTGTCACTATCACAGGATGGATGATTTTACAGAAAGTTCTAAAAATGCCAAAGGTTAGGTAAGTTGGAAAACAGAGATATATCTTAATAATGCTTTACCACATGGATTCCATTGTGCCAGCTATCATCATAAAACAAGCCTGAAAAACAATGTTTAATGTACAGCTCCCGAAGAACCTCCAAGAGCAGCCTAAACCAACCAAAGGCTGGAAAGGAATCAGTAAAAACTGAAATTGCTACAGTTGTGGAGATGGGAAACTCTTGGGAAACATCGGTTTAAAAGGTTGAGTCTCACACTTAGAACCATCTGGACTGATAATATCCAATAGCAGAAATCTCCTACAGGAGAAAGGAAACACTGCAAAAATTATGTATGCAGTTTAAAAAGAGGCCCTTTAACCAACACAGGGCTGTTATTCCGTGAGTTATCTGAATTCTTCATTGCTGCCAGCCATATGTAAAAATAAAATCATGTATCTCAAACAGGATTTGAATAATCCAAAACATGCTAGCTCATCTACCTTGCCAAAAACACATCACTTCAACAGCTACCTACTAAACTGTGCACCTGAACAAAAAATGCAGCAAACCAAAAATAAGAACACACCTGAAGAGCAAATCTCCCTTTTTAATAAGGATTTTCATTAGGTTATCTATTGCAACTAATAAAAAATAAGAAAGTATTAGATCATTTACTTTGAGTAATTTATTCACGAAGACAAACAAAGCACCTGTCTGCAAAAAGACCAGAGTAAAAAATTTTTTAAATCAGTGTGACAATGTTTGTTTCTGCATTTATCACTCTCTACTCTCATTTATTTCTAGTAAGGTCAAATGTCACTATCAGGCTGTGGCAGTGATCTCTTCACATTAACTAATTGCTGAGAATGTTTCTACTGTCATAAGAAAAAAGGTCAGTGAATTATCGACACCTGAAAAAAACTTCATACATTCATAAGGATAAAAAAAATGAAGGAAAAAGGGCACTTCTGTGCTGTTCAGGAGATTCAGAGATTTCAGTGTAGACTACCAATTAGTAACAACATGATTAAAGTAATCTCTGATTTCAAACACAAAATTTAAAGGATTAAGGTTAGAGGAATACATACTGTCATCATTTTCCCCTTCCATAAAGTGCATAGGAAAATATATACTCAAAATACATGCTGGAGCCATAGCTTTGGCTAGCCATTTAAACAGAATATGAAGTAAAATTCTCAGAGACCTTAATATCACCTCTATGTGCTGTGAAGATTTGTCAAAATAAGGATTCCTTTGATTTAAAAAGATTGTTCAGGAAACCTAAGATACATACAGAAATACGATTCAAAACTCATGACTTGGAATGAGAATATCTCACAGTCTACAAGTGCTCTGGACAAAATAAAATATTTGAAATCACATTATGCATCCAGTTGTGAAGGTATAGCTCCTGATCTGTGGAAACAGATTTCTCTTTGGAATTACATAATGGCTATATTATGTGTCTCATTTATAACTACATAAAATGAGAAACATAGACTTAAAGGGCATGTTGGTTTTTTTTTTCTTTCATAGCCATTCAGGGCTAATGGGACCAGAGTCCCATTCAGGATATATATTTGGAACTTTGTCTGTTTAAATTACTGGAATAAGGTTTATACCCACAATTTGATTTCAGTGATTTCAGTGTTGTCGCATATTTGAACGTCCTCTGGATACTGACACATGGAGTTTTAAAGACAATTTTATTATACTCAGACCTAGACTCCTTACAAAGAGGGGATTACTTTTCAAACTTACAAAATGCAAATAGTAATAACTTCCATTTGTGTAGCAGTTTCAGTTTACAAATGAAACATGATACAAAACTTGCATGTTATTACTTTTACTACAAATTGTATTGATTTAAACCTTAGAGACGTAAGCAATCAAATGTAAGCAGGACTAAGCTACAGTGAAGGCAGGGGGAGTGTTCCAGATTTACAAAAGCACTTACATACCTAAACTTACTAACATAGAAAGAATTATGCACAACTTCAATCCCTGCAAAGCCAGGACAGATCATCTCACATATTCTCATAGTAAAGGCTGCCTGCCTTCACACCCTGAGGTAATCCTGACTATAGACCTAAATCCCTACCTGCAATTGTAATGCAAAGCAATCTCAGTGCAGCATACCTGTTCCATATAATAGATCAATCAATAAAAACCCAAGAAGAGCTGTGTAAGTCGATATGCACAAGTTAAAATGCCACTCAGAATTCTTCCCTGATAGCAGATTTACTTTTATTTTGCAAATGAAATTACTGAGAACTGTCCTTAAGATATTAAGTAGGCTGAATAAAAAGAATACCCCTGTAAATGCTCCACTGATAAAATAATTATGTGTCTATCAAGATAACATTTCATATTTAATAAGGAACAAAATATAGAAGGACAATTTTCCTCTGCCAAAAGCAGTAGTAATGTTGGTGTTCTTCTCTTAGGGAACATGCCTTCATGTCCACTTAAATATTTTGAAAAGGAATCTAGAAAGTCATCATGGTACACACTACATTGATATACAACTGCCAGGTATAGATAGATGTGAAATATTCTGTTCAATGCAAAAAAACACTAACACCCACGAACTGAAATGACAGTGAAAAGACAGTTATTAAATCCAATGCCAAACACACAATACATGTGTTATGTTCTGATATCCATAGTATAAAGAAGGTGCACTGAAAGAAAGCCAAGGGAACACTTTACTGAAAAAAACCCCTTATTTTTAAAATCAATTATCAATATCCTGGTAGGTTACAGAAAATCTTGATCTCCATAAATAGATGAGAAGATATAAACAAGATAGAAATACTATCTTTATTTGCTAGACTAAGAGGTGGACCTCAAGAATAGCTAGATTGATATTTTGAATACATTTCAAGCTTTTAACAATGAGGTTAATCATCCACAGTAGCAGTTTAACAAAGATATTTTTTACCAGTGGAAATGTTACTTTTCAGGTAGAATAATGTCTAAAGAAGAATTTTTCTGAAAGTTTCAGGGAAAGACAACTAAGTGAACTGGGTTGAACTCCTTGTTTACATGAAACTGTCTTCTGCAAAAGATTTTTCCAGTTTTCTTGCTCTATTTATGTGCTTGAAAAAAGGAGTTAAAGTAAATAAATAAGAAGAAAACAAAGAAAAAATAAATCTAGACTACAGAATATCCCAGACTTTCTGCTTTACTTACAGATTTTTAGAATAATTTACATTCTGGGAAAAAAAAACAAAAACAAAAACAAAAAAACAAGTTGAGGATCAAGTGAGACTATGCATAAAGCTACAAGAATTTGGTGTGTGCGATACCTTTGCAGTACCCACAGATCAGACCGCAGCAAATAACAACAACAACAAACTCATTGTGAGGAGAACTCTCAATTCCTGGGCAAAATAAATGCATTTTAGTGAAAGATTATTACTCAAGCTCAAGTTATTTTTTCCCCCAAGATATATAAAATAAGTTTTGGTTTAATAAAAAACAGAGTAAACAAAGTTCTCTCCTTTGTAGTAAGTATTAATATCAGAATTATAATATTTCAGCTGATTTTAGTTATGGCTTACCAATAAAACATAAAGTATCATTTCACATAGTCTTAAAAAAAGTCAACAAGAGCCAACAAAGGTAAATGATTACATTCAAGCTTATTTTGTTCCCTCTCAACATGTATGAAATGCTGTGCACGTGAAGGTACATTCTTGGCAGAGATCTGAACTGCTGATTAGATGAGATTAAGGATAAATGGCAGGCTAAAATGTAGACATTTTTCCGGTTTGGTTCCGGGGTTTTCTTATTCCTGCTATTGAACTTATTTGTGTGTTTTTTAAAGCAATCACACATCATAAAGCTAAATCTGCACTTTTTTCATCCTCACCTACTACCTGAATGAACAGACTGATCCATTACCCTAGGACCAAGTATTATGGGATTATTTACCAATGCAAACATACATTAAAGCAATTTCTGCACCATAGAAAGCAGATTATGGAAAGCATTATATTCAACCATTGAACAGAAATAAATTTGTGCAACCACTACTGGGTCTTTATTAAGCAGAGATCACTGATTCAGTGCAGGTGTTTCATATATTTATTCATTAGAATTCATTCTCTGAATAATAATTTACACTTCATTTCTTCTAAGAAATTAGTGATCTACTCGATTTCGCTGGATTCAAGTTCACCAAGTTCAACAACAAACAAGATATGTCTGCCTCAGAGAGACTAAGGAAAAAACTTGGTTTGTTGGTTAGTTGGTTTAAGGAAAAAAGGGGTATCTACATAAAACCATCTGCAAGGTGACAGGCAACATTTCAAGGGATTCCAGGAAGTACAAGTCATTGTATCTGTCTTGTAGCTGTTGAGTCATGGGCAATTCTGATTATTTAGAACAGACCACATCCAGATCAACATATCTGTGCTTGTGGTCTAGTCTGTTCCTACATTTTAACCAATAATTATAAAAGTCCTAGGTCATCCTCATGAACATTTAACTTTCATGTTTCTCTCCGACCAGGTGTGGATGGCTGAAACCATCACATAAGTCAACTGGGATCTTTCATAAACTGTTCAACATGCAAAAAGACAAACCGGAATCCCCAACATTTCAACTTCCTCTCTGAGGATCTCTTCATACCTTTTTTTTTTTCTTTCCCTGTAAATTCCACCTAATACAACTGTGAAGTTTTCATACTGTGTTAAGTCTCAGGTAAGAATAAAAAAGTAACAAACACCTTGTTCTGACGTTTAATGCACTCTGCATCATCGTCTCACTGCTATCGTTACACTTCTATTTTTCACATTCAGTGCATCCAATCTTGAAAAGAAAAACAAAAAACCCACACAATCACTATTTGGAATGAAGTCTGTCTTGTTTTATAGATCATTATGCTGCTGACACAGTGAAAACACAGATAGTCCCTAAAATACATTCTGACAGCTGTGTGTACTTACATATAACAATAATTTTTCTGACTTAAAATTCTTCTGTGGTTTTATAGTAGAAAACACAATTGTTTTCAGCTGGGGGTGAATTAGGGGGAAAAGGGAAAAAAAAATCCACCTCTTTTTATATTAATGTTTGAGAACATCATTCTGAAATTAAAACTAAACTAAGCATGAGTACTATTCAGCCCACTATCACAAACAGTTGATTAAAGCACTAATTTGAGACATGAAATATAGTATTTTTCCCTCATAAACAGGTGTCTGATTTAGTATTCATTTTACTCAAACTTGTCAGCAATAAGGATGGGGAGTATAGTTTTGAAACTAAGTCCACAGTGCAACAGGAGAAGAAATAAGAAAAGACAATAGTACAAGATTATGTTCACTATATCAGCAACATTCATGCTGAATTTGAATCTTCCTCATATAAAAACGAAGTCTGAAACATTTTATCTTTAGTACAGACTCATTCCTGTCATCTTGTAATTATCCTCCAAGCTGCCTTTTATACATCCAAGTTCCTTGAAATGACATTAGATAGAAATAAAGAATTAAATTATCTCCATCACCCTGATGCACAATTCTTTTAACACCCTTTGCTTCCTCCTCCAATGAGAGCTCTTAAAACATTGAAACATTTTCCTAAAAACCTTCGTAGGGAAGGATTTGCAAAGTCATCCTTTCAAAAATGGCCTCCCTGTTCCTTTTTTCAAAGCTCGAAAGCCTTCAATACTGCATTGTCTACAATCCTTTTCTTTCCCTTTTGTTATTCATTACAGATTTGACTGATCCTGCAACATCTTGTCCCCTTTGCTTTTAATTTATTTGGTCTAGTCCCTCCTTTTCATAAAGAAAATTGTAGTTTTGTTCCATCATGGCAATGCTGCAAAAGAACACAGTTTTCTTCTGGTACTACGATGTGGTAATTTTATTCTTTTTGTTACCATAGTTAAGTTCAGAAACCACAAGTATTATGCAAATTAATAAGGAAGTAGTTGTGCCACTAATTCAGTCAGCTCTTCTCAAAAGAAAGAAACAAACAAAACAAAAAACAAACAAACAAAAACAAACAAACAAACACAAACAAACAAAAAACCAGAAGCAAACCAGAAGCTAAATAATGTTCAGGTGAACTTCTAGCTACCCAGAAACATGACACAGAATGACAGAATGGTTGAGGCTGGCAGGGATCTCTGGAAATCACCTGGTCAATCACCTGTGCAAGTAGAACCACCTAGAGCAGGCTGGCAAGAACCATGTCCAGATGGCTTTTGAATATCTCCAGGGATGGAATTTCCACAACCTCTCTGAACAACCTTTGCCAGTGCTTGGTCACCCTTAGTCAAAAAAAAAAAAAAGTCTCCTGCCAGTCAGAGGGAACATCTTGTGTTTTAGTTCGTGCCCATTGCCTCTAGGTACCGCTTGCAAAGAGTCTGGCTCCATCTTCTTTGTATCTCCTTTCAGGTATTCACAGACATTGCTCCTCCCTGAGCCTTCTCTTCTCCAGACTGAACAAACTCAACTCTCTCAGCCTCTCTTCATAGGTGAGGTGTCCGGCCCTCTCATCATATTCATGGCCTCTACTGCTCTCACTCCGGTATCTCTATGTACCTCTTGTACTGGGGAGCCTAGAACTGGACACAGTACTCACAAGTGTGGCCTCACAAGTGCTGAGCAGTGAAGGATCACCTCCATTGGCCTGCTTCTAATGCAGTCCAGGATACCCTTTACTGCCTTTGCATCAGAGACACACTGCTGAATCATGGTTAACTTGGTGTCCACTGGAATCCCAGGTCCTTTTCTACAAAGCTCTTTTGCAGCTGGATGCCTCCCAGTATGTACTGGTGCTTTTCCCACTTGTGACTTACTTAGCCAGGAGACATTCGTAAAGTCACACAGCAGCCTGTTCAAAACATGACACAAGCTAACTGGAGTGGTTTTCAGGCAGTAACTGTGGAGTGAGGAAGCAGAGCTTAAGTGCTTTGTACTTGTTTAATATCTCAGCTTCTGTTATAGTTTAGCAAGTCCTCCTGCATTTTAACCTAATAAATAGGGTGCCTAAAGCGATGCAAACTGGGAGATCTGGCTATGCATTTGGTTTGCATCTCTATTTCTCCTTGCCCTTGCTGCTTTCTTTCTAAACACTTCCATCCTTCCAACTACATTCCCGCTGATGTGTAAGGTAACACGAACATCTTGTCCTCCCCTAGAATAATTTTTCTCTTCAGTTGGAGAGGGAAATGTTACTACTATGAAGTAGGATGTAGAGAAATAAACATGCCACTAAACCTACAAACACAATCTGTGGAGAATGCATCAATGTTCAAAGCAGAGCAGCTTTCCACTTCCCCAAAAGAACTCACAGGATTTGTCATAGCAGATCACATTTCTGCTCTGTAAAATCCAGCATGCTGCCTCCAGCACTGGCTAATACCTGATGTCACACAGAAAAGTGACTAGCAGCATACTGCACCTGGCTAATCTTGAGAGATATGTGCCTTAACTCCTAAGCAGAGCAGAAAAGAAACGCCCTAAAGTTCCTCTTGGGCTGTGTAAGTAGTTTTGCTTATGTTTAAATTTAGCAATAGAGGCACCTTCAGGTGACACTGCATTAAAGGCAGTCAATTAGAATTAGCTTCTTGCATTTAGTTGATAGAACCAATTTAGATAAATGTTCAAGTAGCTACAAATAATACAGCCATGCTAACGTGACATCCCTAGTCACTACATGAACAGGTAATACTAAGGAGTTTGTTTCATATTTTTTTTCCCTATAGGCAAAAGGAAGGGTACACTCCACAGGTATGTAGGACTGCTAAAATTGTGATCTGGGCTACTTTAACATTACTGTTCTTAACTGTAAGGAGGTCACACTACTTCCAAAACTCCAAAAATACTCCAGCAAATAACAACAACAACGACAATAAGAACAACAAGAAAATCATTAAGGGTTATCACATCTGGTTCTGCAAAATTTATCTCACCTGTTTATTGTTGTCCTCCCTTCCCACTCCATTCCCACCTTGCCCCTCGTCCTTATATTTTGTTTCTGGCTCTACCAGAGAAAACTCGGAACAAATAAATTTCCACAGAAAATAGCACTTGTTGTTTCCTGAAATAATACTCTGGCAGTGATAAGAAACAATGAGGACAGAGGAGCCACATTTTCGTAGTGAATGTTTACAACAACTATCTTTGACAACACGATATGAAAGTCATTTATTCAACACAAAACCAACATAATGATTTCATGGAAAAAAATGAGAACCCTTCATAAATTACTTCTTATGACTAAATTATGCCACATTCAGCTCACATTTTTCTCAAGTTATCACATTTGCTATACAGATTGATGATGGTCTTCATGCCCAAACCTCCATATTCTACAGGATAAACATTTTCAACCAACTCATCAATCTGTCACATTCCTAACATTTTATGACCCTCTTCAATTTAGTCAAACTACTTTTGTTGGCAGAGTAGGGTACAGTGCAATTGGTTTTCTCACCATTTGAGATAAACAAGATGGACTTTATCCTTCTTTTCTCAAGTCCTTCAAACTCTTTTGTACAGATATGATACTGTATATAGTCTTGGTCAGACGGATTTTTTTTTAATAGGACTAACTGTGGCAATTTTTAAACAGATAAAGCAAACCCACTTCAGGTGAACCACTTCAGCTTAAAAACTAAGATCCTTAGACTCAGGAAAACAAAATTCAAAGGTTTTCTATTTCTATTGACTGATTTTAGTCTTCTGATATTGGCATTAGAAGAGGCTACTGGCAAGGAAAACTGAGAACACCTACTAACTTAGGGTAATGTTATCTCACTGTGATTTTTCCCAAGCAAGAAAGTGCCAGATAGTATATGTTCAAATAGAGAGATTACTATTTAGCATTGGTGGGTTTATTATCATTGCTGCTAACACTTTCTTAGTTGTCATACTATTTGCTACTTTTTTTCCATCATGTTTCTGAAAAAGCCATTTATTGTTTCCTGGATTAGTTATGTAGTAAACACATAATGTCCAACCCTTTCGAATGTTTTTAATCAACAGAGAACTTTATATTCAGCCCATTACAGAAACAAGAGCTACCTATTTTGTATACAAAAGCTCTCATTTGTAAATGCTTTTATCTACTAAATGTTGCACTAAGAGATAATAACATACTTGACTACACAGAGAAAAACTGAAGTTTCTAGGAACTTCTCACTCATCCCCTCCAATACAGAGAATTTGAAAAGAGGGTATGGTACTTAGACAAATCAGAAGTAATCTGATTTTGAGTAATCTGAAACAGCTTTGGCTCTGGGTTTCTTTAACTTTTAAGTGAAGAAGTTAAAAAGTTTTATATTAAGTACATTTAGTAAAATATTAATGACATGTAAAAATAAAGCCAAACTAAGCTGGAAGTCACAATGAAATTGACAAAAGTTAATCCTCACATCTTCACAGATGTCAAGACTTGTTTGCAGAAATAATACAGTCTGTATTCTTCTCCTTAATTAATTGGTGAGTAGCAATGCCATCTAAGCAAAGATAACTAACTAGCCTTTCTAAGTTCATGTCCACTCAACACAATTTGAATACAGGACTAGAAACTCAGTAGTATAGCCTAATGTCTAAATGTCTGTCCATGTTGGCAATACTTTTTTTTGCTGAGGTAAATCATAGAAGCATAGAATATATCAAGATGGAAGGGACCCATATGGAGCATGGAGTCCAGATCCCTGCTCCTTACAAGACTACCCAATACTAAACCATATGACTAAGAGAACTGTTCAAATGCTCCTTGAGCTCTGACAGGCTTGGTGCTGTGACAACTTCCCTGCGGAGTCCCTTCCAGTGACTTACCACTCTTTCAGTGAAGAACCTTCTCCTAATGTCCAATCTGAACTGCCCCAAAAGAGTTCAGATATTATAATCTGACATAAGTAGACAAATTCTTATGTTTGTATAAAAAACACGAGCCTGGCCTGAAAGCTCAACCCTGCACAATCTTGTGTCACAGGTAGAAATGTGCAGACTTTATCTGTCAGGAGTCTGTAACATATCACAGTAGTTATAATAACATTCCAAAGCACTAATGTTTCAATATGGTGTTCAACATGGCTCAGTCTGTCTTCAACAGGACCAGGTAAATTACAGCTTTACACTGTTGAATTCCCCCTTCTCCTACATTCCTCCTGACTCTCGAAAGGAAGACAACTGCACTTCAACATTTCCAGCAAACTTCACTGCCCAGCATGATTGTTCTGGTTTCTGTTTTCCTTTATGGACATCCCCATCTCCTCAAACTCCTTTTGTCAGTTTGGCTGCCAGCAATGATCACGTCAGATCCCCTAGAAATGGCTGCATTCAAAAAGGGTGAAAAAAATATTGTTACAAGGTGGGATATTGAAGGAAAAGGACTGGATTACACTTATCTTCTAGGAAACAGAATCCTGAAGGTAAATGTTCAAAATTGCTTCTGGAGCTATAATGATTCAGACCTGAAGTGACCCTTGTTTGGAAGTGTGAGATCACATTTTTGTGGCACAACTTGATCTCAAGTAGGATTCACACTGCTAACCAGATGGGAAGTGACAGCTATCATGCCTCTGCAGCAGAAAGCTACCAAAGTACAGCACTTTTAAAAAGATGTTCACTTTTCAGATTAAAACCTTATTTGAGTCTGAGTCTAATTAACATTTTAGAGAGGTGGGACAGAGAGAATCAAACACTGTTTGATTCTCATTAAACAGCAGTGCTGTTTACAGGCTTGATTCCAGCAGCCAGGTTCCATTAAGCTGCTGGAGCCAGGTGACTGATCCAAGATTGACCCCTCTTTTACATAGCCAACCTAGACTAGTTTCAGTGGGAAATATGTTAAGACCATAGCAGAAATAAGACAACACTACATTTTGCAGAAAAGTGTAATTTATCATGACATATTACAAGAAAAACTTAGAAACATAAAATCTAGTGAAAAAATTCCACACTGCATTTGTTAACCAAACCTGGAGACAAGCAAAGAAAAATCTGACTATAGTTATATAAAAGAAGATGACAAGATAAACCTTTTTAATGTATCTATTATTTTCCTCCTTCTACTGTACTACATACCTAAAATTGTATAGACTCCTGGAAAGCATTCAGAAAGATTTTTTGCTTTCTAGTTACATCCTTAGTCATATTCATTTCTTCATATGTAAGGACGAAGTATAGTGACAGAGATCCATCCTAACTGCTCCTGCTATCAGAAGAGATGAGCATGCCATACTCGAGCAACTCTGCAATTGCACAGCTATCAAGGAACTGTCATCGCTGCACAAGCAGCAGGAGCTGCAAGGTCACTTGTAAACTGAGCCAAGGACTGAAGAGGTCTGTGATACAGATGAGTAACAAAACCATGCAGTAGTTTCCCTATTGCTCTTCATCACCCTTCTGAGTTCTCAACCTTGGAGGCACTCATGTTCAGGGTAAGTGAGAGCCAGCCTTTCTCTCCTTGCACTGGGCTGCAAAAGTAACTATGGGGTATGTTTGGAGTGAACAGGATTTCATACCGTGCACAGGCAGCTTCTCAGACAACTGATTCTTAATTCTGCTATACGTAGTTCAAACCATCAGATTGACCTTCACCTTTCACTTTCAAGTTCCCACCCTGGTTTATTCCTCTTGCATCTTTTCCTATTATAGAAGAATTTTTAGTTTTCCATATCAGGGTTATTCAGCAATTCAACAGCTCCTTAAAAAGCTAATTTAGGATTAAATACCCCTTCTGACAAACGTTACATAACTTTTCCTATTTAAAGGCATCGGTGCCAAGTAATTCATGATTTCAGATTATCAGCACTTTGAAATAATGTCTTCTTCATTAAATTCCACACTCAGAAGCTTTCTTGATCTCCTTGATAAACTTGCTACAGATAACCTGGAGTTCTCCTCTGTGTAGTAGTGGAAGATAATCCTTTTTCCTCATCTTATATGCACCGCCTTACACAACTTTTTAGAGTTGGTCCCCACGACAGTACTGATGGCACCAAAATGTGAAATTTAACTGCAGAGGTTCAGACAATAATGCTGCTATTCATGGAACAGAGTACAGTAACCAAATTGCAACAGGGAAAATGTAATAATTTTTATTATTCTTTTTGGGTAAATAAAACTCAAATAGCCCCAGTGAAGTCTCCATGAAAGTATGCACGAATAGGTTAATGTTCTGCCATCAGCTACCACACTAACTTCAGCTGAATGTCCTGTTATATATCATCGTAGCAGACCATACGCATCTAATTCTCTACCCCAAACAAAATCCTGTTTCACTGCCATGACGTATGTGTACAGTTCCTAAGCCAAATCAGAGCTACGTTCATGCTAACGTCTCTTACCACCAGTTATTTCCACTGGTTGACAGAACTGAAACAACAAACTGCCCCCACCATAGCAGCAGACACAGGCAGAGTTGTTGGTTTCCCAGCGTAACTTATTCCAAAAGAATATGACTCTAAATTTCAGCCTACAGTAGACCTGCCAGCAATGTTCTGCTGCTAGTCACATTACAAAGCTTCTTCAGTTTAGGCATATCCTTAGGAGACTCTTTAGATCAAAAGTCACAGCATAGGTGTTGACTGAAAAGTGATCTGAACCTGTAACACCAATAATTTAGGAATAAACACTGTTTTATCAAAACACATGACAGCGCTTATATTTAATCATGGTTTTGGAATTCTGAGAAGTCTCTGATACCATACCAAAACAAGCTGAAAAATATTATTCAGATTGACCAGTCAAGGATAAATTTCATGCATAATAAAGGACATGCAAAACTTGAAGTTTCTTAATACCATATTTCAAAGGCATTTAGAAGAGTTATTCTGGTAACAAGTATGAGGTTCTGGCTGGGAAACAATTTCAAATTTTCCAGCTCATTTAGAGATGTTCATTAACTCTCAGAATTAACACATCATTTAATTCCAAAGTTTCAGATGTTTGGGTTTGGTTTTTGTCTTTTAATTGAAGCATTTAAGTCCCAATCCCTCTGCCCAACCCCCGTATTATTCATTATCTTAATCAGTTCTGGGTTTTAACCTCTGATAAATAATTACCATTTCTAGTCTTCTATTATTGTCCTTTAATTTTTCTTCTGACTGGTTGCAAGTACATGTTCCACAGCTATGCTCAAATGCACTGCCAAAAACTCCCAAAGATATAGCAAGCTACTTTTTTAAAATTAACGTTTAGAAGCTTTACAAAGGTATGGTATTAGAACAAAGTGACTGTCTCAGTTTTGCAAAATCGTTGGCAAAGAGGGGGAAAATGGACTTGATTCCATCATGCTTCATAAGGCCACCTTGGAGGTGGGGACTAGATATAAAGAATTTTGAAGATTTCTATTAAGACCCTGAGATTTAAATTTTAGATTTAAAGAATACGCAAGATTTTCTCACTCTGCCTATTCTGTTTGTTTAAACAAACAGAATCTAAACCGAGTCCAAACTGAAAATCTGCTGATTCTTAGTTAGCTAAGATAATTACTCCACCTGCATAAAGTAATGCAAATACTCCTTAGGTAAGCCTAATTTGGAACATAAACTTGAAAGTTATACATTTAAAAATATACTGGCTAATTTGTGGTTAAATGATGAGCCAATTAAACAGATTCTACATTCTCTTTTCAAAGAGCCACACTTCCAAGTCATAATGTTAAAGCAATCTGGGATAGGAGCTAATGAAGTTCAGCATCTTAATAATGCTTGAGCTACTTCTAAAGGAAAAAGGCCAGGTGTTTTCTTGGTCAGAAAATAGGGCAGATACATATAGGCCATATATACTAAATGTCTGTGGTAACATCTTTGAGCTTTTTACACTTTAATAACTGTAAAGTTGCACAGGGAGAGATATCCAGAAACCTGTTGCCTAGTCCAAATAAACAGCCAAAGTAAGCCAAACTCCATCCAGGGATTTCTATATTTAACCTTCAGTTATATTTAAATCTTTCCAAGAGGTAGAAGAGTTTGCATTGGTCACTCATGACTAACAGCTCCACAGCTGCTGCAACATGTGCCTGGAGCACTACTCAGTCAGATCCACAAGCCTCGGGAGATCCTGCTGCTGGCTGGTACATTTAACCGGTAGTCTAGCTATTATTGACATAGGCTTAAGTGATCTCCTTTCTCACTTTAAATGTAAATACACACTGACTGTGATGTCCTGATGTGCATCCCACCTCTCAGACAAGAACTACTACTGAAAGCCATGTCACTGCCATGCTCACTAAGTGACGCATAAATAGAAGAAATGGATTGTTATCAATAAAATGATGCATTTCCTTGAGAAATGTCACATCAGCATCACAAAGTTGAGTAGAACTTATAAAAGGAAGCTCAAATGGATTAAAAATGGCACACCACTTTATAGGTCACAAGTCTGGAACCAGCAGTTCAGTCTGATCACAATTTTTAAGTGCAAGAGCCCCCAAAATGGGCCCTGGGCTTACAGCTGAGAAAGATAACTCCTGTTCCAATGAGATAACATGGTCAATTCCTTGAAAACTCTGAAATTAAGAAATAGGGAAGACAGAGGATAAGAGCAGTAGCAGCTCAACCACCTCATTATACAAGGATTAGTGACTGTACACCATTGAGTAGTGCTTACATTAATCAGCCACAGATAGATATATCAGTGTACCAGGCTGCTCTGCAGCAACATACCATGACACTTCTCAATCTCTCATTTTCACAGGTTTGTTGAAAGGGAGAGGGAAAATGTTTTCGATGGGGCCCTTTTCAAATAAAATCTGAAAATGAACAGAATATAGCTGATACAGACTTATGCAGGTTTTTTATAGATAGCTTATGTAAGTTATCAGGCAAAAAATGCCTCAGGTGTTTCAAGAAGATATGGAGACTGAAAGAAAGATGACTGGGGAGAGGGTGATCAATATAGTCTACTTAGATTAACCTTTATTGAAGACACATTTGATTAGGGACACTGTCTTGTTTTCATACTTCAGCTTGACAGACTTTTTTTCCCTCAACAGTGGATTGATGGGAAAGGGACAGAAAGATTTAAACAGGGTTTTCCAAGGCTTTAAAATTCATTAAAGTAGATTATTCTAACAATTTAGAACTCTAAACTGCTGAATCAAGTTTGCTACACAAGGTTCAGTTGACAGACATTTGAAAAAAAAAAATTGTTTATGCCTAAACTACACTTGGCTAGGGAAATAAAGCTTAGATCCAGATTTGGTTGCACTTTCTTTAAAAAAATTAGAATAAAGTTTGTCATATATTTCTCTCAAAGAAGACATATTAGTCAACATTAAGCCATGGCACTAACAAACATTTTTCCTCTATCGCATTTGTACAGAGCTGCAATTAAAGACTTATTTAAAGCAAAAGATCTTATTAATGGGTTGTTACTCTCTATAAAATCTATTTCAGTTCAGTAGCCCTGATTAAGTCTCAATTTATAAAAGTGGAAAGAGGCCAACATAGAAAATCGGTGTAACTCCCTAACAACATAGATTTTTATTTTATTTTAGAGAGCAGTACTGAAATAGATTACAAAGCCTTCTAATGAAAATCAATGACATTTTAAAGTTAAAGGCTTAAAGAGCAATCAAAGATTTAAAATGCCAGAAATGGAAACATATGCTTCAAACTTTGATTTTCTCTTGTGTGCCCAGATTGGCTTGATCAGCTCGCAAGCTTAAGGAAAAAAGTGACTTTTTGAAGTGCTACTACATAAGCTAGGGTAAAGAAAGGTCTTCATAGACCCACATATGGAGTAGTAGGGCAACATGTTCTGACAGACTGTCCACTGCTGATGTGAAGTTGCATTTTGTTTGCACCCACCCTTGGAATCCCCTCCCTGAGCACCTCCTCTCTTTCGCTCATATGCTTGTGACGCCCCACAGTGCACCTCTTCCCTACAGATGCAGCACCAGCAATGGGCATCAGCAACTCACCAGCAGCTTCACACCTCTGGCGCTGAGGCTTCACCAGGGAATGCTTTAAATGGTTATGTGTCTGTTTTATCTGTAATTGCAAATATTGGTAAGGCTCACAAGAGGGTGGGAAGATTATTTCCTGCAGCTGGACACTGACTCTGGACACTGAGAGCAGCCCTGCTCTCGACCCTTGTCGGTGGACAAGAAGCTGGACATGACCCAGAACTGTATACTTTCAGGCTAGAAGGCCAATTGTATCCTGGGCTGCATCAGAAGCAGTGTGGCCGGCAGGTCAAGGGAGGTGATTCTGCCCCTCTACTCCACTCCAATGAGACCTCACCCGGAACACTGCATCCAGCTCTGGGGTCCCCAACATACGATGGACAGGGACCCACCAGAGCAAGTCCAGTGGAGGATCACAAAGCTGATCACAGGGCTGGAGCACCTCTCCTATGAAGAGAGACTGAGAGAGTTGTGGTTGTTCAGCCTGGAAAAGGCTCCAGGGAGACCTTAGAGCACCTTCCAGTACCTAATGGGGACCTGCAAGAAAATTGGAGAGGGACTTTTTACAAGGGCATGTAGGGAGAGGACAAGGGGGAATGGCTTCAAACTAAAGGATGGTAGGTTTAGATTAGATACTACGAAAAAATTCTTTACAATGAGGTTGGTGAGACACTGGAACTGGTTGTCCAGATAAGTTCTGGATGCCCTATCCCCGGCTGATTTCAAGGCCAGGTTAGATGGTGCTCTGAGCAACCTGGTCTGCTGGAAGGTGGCCCATGAAAGGGCAGGGAGGCTGGAACCAGATGACTTTTACTGTCTCTTCCAGCCTAAACTATTCCATGATTCTGTGACTCTACAGTGACCTATTTTCTAGAGCTTGACGAGAGATTCCTTTGCTACCGCTTAATGCTGACTGCCATGATGTGCTTTAACCTTTGTGTGATAAAGGTCTAAGTGAAGTAAGCAGCCCTTGCACTACTACCCTTCGAGTCATTCAGAAAAGAAAGAGTGGCTGAACAGACTGCAAATATATAAAGCCAAGCCTAAACAGACTCGAGATCAAGGGGAAGCTTCCCCCTCATGCAGACAGTATCACACCATCCCAGAGAAGGCCAAAGATGTCAGTGCTCCCCTGGACCACTGTCCTCAAGAAAAACTAATGCCACCGACCTCAGGACCCAGGGGATGTCACATGAGCATGACATAAAAGGGGTCAATTCAAGGACATGTATGAACAACTTTAAATATAATGTTAATGAGGTTTTTTTGAGTCCAAGATATTATTAGTCCAATTAAAATGACACTTCTTGATTAGGCTGCTACAATTTCAATTAGACTAACAATAAATTTTTGTCTTTGCATGTAGGGTGTGCTTCTTTGACCTACAAAATGTATTAGGTGTAGTGCAGCACTACACACTTCTAACCATGACTGCTCAGCTTCTGCTTTCTGTATTCAAGAAGACCACAAAGCCCCATTCTCTTCCCAACAGTACTCCCCTTTCCTGCTCTCCCTTCAAAGCCGTACAGTAACTGACACAGTATCATCAGTGCCCTCCCTGTGTCTTCTTTCTTTCTGTTGTCCAGAAAAACCAAACACAAAACAAAAAAAAACCCAAAAACAACAAAAAAACCCCCACACACCACCTCCACTACCACTCATTTTTCCATTCACAGCTAGCAAAAGCACTGATCCCACAGTGCTGCCCAACAAAACTTTACCAGAGAAAGAAGGGATGAGTTTGATGCAGTCAAAGGTAATACAGGGCTGCAGTGTGTGTAAACTGCATAGATGTTTTATTCATGCTTCACTGCATAGAAAATGTATATGCTTGCCTGCTCTGGATAAACATACTAACTTCACAAGGTGAGTTCTCATAATTCTGAAGGAATGAATGAATGAATGATGTTGAAATAAACACAATACTAAGAACACAGAAAATTAGCATCAATATTGGGAACTTTATACAGATTGCTGTATCCTTTGGAGCTTCCTTTTCTGAATTACAAATTTGAGAGATCAAGTAAAATGTGTTAGCCTAGGAACACCATTCCTCACGTATCATAGGAGATCAGTAACATTAGTCTATCAGCCTGAGACATAAGTAGTTTTTAATCTCTCCCAAATCTCTCACCTGCAGAAACAATTAACATTTTTGACTTTTACATTAGAAATTGAATTCATATAAATTCAAACTGATCCTTCTCTGTATGAACTAATAATTTCCTTTTACTCTTAACTACTTAACGTATAAAAATGTTACTTTATACACAATGTATGTATCCATTACCAAACAATACCACTGAATTAAGTTAAATTTTCTTCTGCTTACTAAACCTGTTCAAGTATGCACACTTGAAACTGCTCTGGTCTTAACTACAAAGACAAAACAAGAGAGGCAAATATTAACATTCTAGGTCTTCTGTGATGAATACTAGTCCATCAACCAAAACCAAATCAAGAGAAGTTTCAAAAATTTTCTAAAAAGTTGGGTTTTTTTCTGATTGATTGTGAAGGTAGAGAGCTGTTCTGCAAAACATGCACAATTTCAGGTAATTTACACCATTGTGTCACTGAGGAGGAAGTTCAATTTTCAGCTGTGAAAGAAAAGTTCATTGTCGTCTTTTTTATACAATTCTATACACAGTAGCAACACATAGAGAAATTCAAAATTAGAATTTGTTAGGGAAATATTTGCACAGCATGAAGTAGCACCACAAAAATGAGATACCTGTTAGAGAATTTTAGAAATAATCTAAATTTTAATGTGTTTCAACCTATCAGAGAACTGTCCCACTACATATTTAAGATTTGTAACTGGATATGTATCCATTGCTTTCAGTCCCTGCAACAGAAAGCCCAATCCAAGATCAGAAAGTTCTTCCAAAATCACTAAAAAGACAGATACTCTTCAACCAAATCATGCCAATTCCTGAAAGCACACTACATGAAATTTCACCTTTCCAAGATAATCATTTGTATGTCCACAAAATATTATAAGTACAAACTTATGAAAGGGTGACAAAATAAAGACCACAAACACCACTACAGAAAGTTCAAATAATCAAGACAATTCCCAGGATAGACAGAGGCAGCAGAAAGAGCTGGAGAACGAACTAGCAATAGGACAAGAGGACATAATCTTAAGATGCTCCAGGGGAGGTTTAGGTCAGACATTAAGTTCTTCACAGAAAGAGTGACTGGGCATCAGAATGGGCTGCCCAGGGAGGTGGTGGAAACACCACCACTGGAAGTGTTTAAGAAAAGACCGGACATGGCACTCACTGCCATGGTCTAGTTGACAAGGTGGTGTTTGGTCATAGGCTGGACTTGATGATCTCAGAGGTCTTTTCCAACCTAATTGATTCTGTGACAGATCAGCCTAGTGTTTCTTAGTACTACTAAGCCTCTATGCATAAAACTAACATCTACCAAAGTTATTATAAAAACAAATGGTTACCCCTTTAGCTTTCCATTTCTTTTCCATAGCATGTGCCAACTCCTTCCCCCACCTCAAGCACAAATTACCAGTCAAAAGAAATCCATCAAGAACCCGCTCCAATTGTCAATCTCATAAAAAAAGTACAGGCAGTCTCTGCACACGTCTCTTCTGGAGAAGAATATTTCCCAGAATCAAGGAACACACAAGAATGAGATGTTCCTAGGGAACTTCTCCTAAAAAAATTCTCCACCAGTTGGAAAGACAGAGAGCCATTGTGCATATTTGCATTTTCTAAAAAATGTAATCTACTTTAGGTTGAGGAAAAAGAAAAACATTAGGAAACTCAATTTTATTGGACTAAAACATTTGATAATTAATAGTTTGGGGTTTTTTTCCTCATGTGTGTCTTTATTAGTGATATCCCCTCGTTCACCAAATAGATTACTAAATTAAATGGAAATTTCTCATAAATGCTCAACCTGCCAACTCCGCAGCACTGCTTTTTCTCTACAATTACATTTCACAGAGAAAATGCTTTGGTTTACCATTTAATTTTTATTATAGTGGCAATGAGGAAATATTAATTATATGTTCACATTGCAACTATGAAATTTAAGCTCTTCCACTCCTTCACAGACATATGCTTTCTTTTCCACGTGGATAAAACATTTTTAAACTGTTTTACAAACAGGTAGTACTAGAATAAATGGCTCTGTAATGGCTTTTGAAAAAGAAAAGCAACAATTTCACAGGAATGTGCAGCTTTCCTTGGGCATTGGGAAGTTTGAGTCAGCTCAAAAAACCAGAACAAAACACTAATTACTGAAGTATTCCTGAAATTAGGTGTTTTCTCAGAAAGGTGTAACTTTTTTGCTTACTATACCATCACTTCCTCTGCTTATTGTTTCACTATGCCATCTGTCAAACAGACTAAAAAACAGTCGCTAAACCACAGAACATTTTTGCCATACCTGTGCAGTAACTGGTAGCTCAAGACAAGCCATTTCTGATTAAGGCACAAGTCCTACAGCACTATACACTACATATATAAAAATGCAAGAAATAAGGAAATAGCTTGTGAACATTATCCAGGTACAGGAAACAACTGAAGAACAGATGTGATTGCTGACAAAAGAAAAAGAATTTTGCCAAATCTTTAGTGAGGCAAAGCAGACAACCCAGAGAAGTGAATTAGGTTCTGAATATAAATTTCCAATATTTTTCTCTATAGTACTATTTGAACGTCTGTTCCTGCAAGTTATTCTCATGTCAGCAGCCCCACTGATTCTTTTTTAATGTCCCAGTTAATGAAACCAATTCCTCAAACTTGCTTTAACAAAGTAGGAAACGAAACATCAGAACAAAACACCAAGAAAAAACAAAGTAGGAAGAGGGAAACTCATTGTATGCAAACTACAGGTAAGTGAAGGGAACTAAGAAATTTAACTATATATATTGTTCCTTAGTATAAGAAACAAAAGATTCTTGTGTAGTTGTAGTGGGTTGACCCTGGCCGGATGCCAGGTACCCACTAAAGCCACTCTCTACTCTCCCTCTACAACTGAACAGAGGAGAGAGAAAAGAAAAACAGCTAAGGATTCATGAGTAGAGATAAGAGCTGGGAGAGGTCAGTGACTGATTACCTTCACGGGCAAAACAGACTCAAAGTGGGTATAGTACTTAAATTTATCACTAACAGGATAAGAGTCAAAGAGTGAGAAATAAAACAGTCTTAAAAACATCTTCCCCCCACCCCTCCCTTCCATGTTCTCCTTCCTCCCCCCCAGTGGTGCAGGGAGACATGGAGGTTATGGTCAGTTGTTGTTTCTGCCACTGCTCAGGAAGAGGAGTCTTTCCCCTGCTCCTGTGGGGTCCCTCCCACAGAAGACATCCTTGATGAACCTCTCCAGCATGAGTCCATCATTCAGGCAGCAGCTCTTTCCAAACTGCTTTCCCATGGGTCACTCCTCCATGGGGTGCAGTCCTTCATGAATGAGCTGTACCAGCGTGGGTCCCCCACAGGGGCCACAAGTCCTGCCCAGGAAAAACCTGCTCCAGTGTGGGCTTCCCTCTCCACAGGCTGCAGGTCTCTGGCAGGACCCTTCTCCATCTTAGGCTTCCCACAGGGTCACAGCTTCTTTCATGCATCCACCTGCTCCAGCATGGGCTCCTCCATGGGCTGCAGGTGGGTCTCTGCACCCTGATGGTCCTCCATGGGCTGCAGGGGCACAGCTGCTCCACCATGGTCTGCACAGGCCACAGCTCCGGCACCTGGAGCACCTCCTGCCCCTCCTTCTGCACTGACCTTCGTGTTTACCTTGCTGTTCCCTTGTTCTCACTCGGCTCTTCCCTGGCTGGAATTCCCTCTGTGCAACAACCTTCTGTTCTTAAATATGTTATCGCAGAGGCATTACTATCACTCCTAATTGGCCAGCAGCAGGAAGTTTGTCTAGGAGCCTGCTGGCATTGGCTCCGTGGGACCTGGGAAGCTTCTAGCAGATTCTAGCAGAAGCCACCCCTGTAGCCCCCCTGCTACCAAAACCCAGCCACAGAAACCCACTACAGTGGTATAGCTGGAGGCATGTGTTGATGCCACTGCTGTTGCATCAGAATGTATCTCATTAATAAAACAAAAAAGCTGCTGTCAAGGTCAAAAAAAGAGTTATAAAAAAAGAGATTAATTTCCAGTTCTCCTGTTGAAGAACTTGCAGTGCAGTCTTGAAGTATTCCTTTAACCATGTTTCTGCAATAAGTCACTGTTTTCACAGTCATATTTGACATCAAGGAGGAAGTTGAAAAAGAAATTGAAGCCCTGATCCAACAGCAGCTTCCATATGAGGTCAACCATGAATATTCTCATGTGCACGGCTTTAAAGTGTCATAAAGTTACAGAATGAGATATGACCATGTTTAGCACTGAACAAATTTTTAATAAAGTCTTTTTTCAGCTGATGGTTGTATGTATCCTAAACAGATTTTGAAATGGCAAAAGAAGTGAAAGAATCTGACCTAGGAAGGATGTGCAGACTCCATCTTCTTCATTGCAAATCTTGTAGGGTTCCTATTCTAAAATGCCTCTAAACGCAACCAGCAGCCAACAGAAGTTCTGATGGAGGCACGTGAATAGCACACAGGGTCCTCCTCTCCTTGCAACTGACATATTCACTCTGCTGCAAAAATTCAGTCCACATCACTAAAGGACTTCATCTTTGCTTTGCCTTGCAAAGGTCTCAGAGAATCAGTTCTCAGTGTCATACAATTATAATTGTAGATCCCTGTAAAATGGACACAACCCATCATCTGCAAGTATTACAATCATTTTGCAAATTAGTAATGTAGCTTTGAACCCAAACAGATTTTCTCAGAATCCTCTAGCAACTAATTTCTAAATGCAAAACCAAAACACACTTAATGACTGACCCAGTACCTACTATTTATCTTCTCTCATTGACACTTTTCCAGAAATGAGTGTTAAAAAAAACCCAAACAACTGCCATGGGCACTGAGAATGAAAGTTTTCTTTCAGTATAGTTGTGACTCTTGCCATGTTATTGAAACTGGTCATGTTTTTGAAAATCAGTATACAGAGAATTATTACATTGACGTATTAACATCTTCTTTAAGCAGTTGCTTCACCATGCCTTCCCCCATATCCTAGAGCAGCACTTTTGTTATTTATGGCTCATCATCATCATGGCTAGGTTTTGTGAACGAAGATTTGGGAAAGGCTCTATCCACATTTGTTACAAGTACACTGGTGGCTAATAAGGCCAATATAGGCACGTTCGATTGCAAAAGGCACAGCAGAAAGACTCCCCAGGTGGTACACTCTGCAAGACACGATTCTTTCTACGCTGTCTTTTCTCCTCAAGAGTGATCCTGCGTGCTTTCTCAAAAGCGTCAGCAGCATTACAGATGCTGTGTCTCCAGGCCTCCCGATTTGAGGCCAGAGTAGACCAGTTATGTTGATCAATATGGCCAAGGCCGAGATGTTGTTTCAGGGAGTCCTTGTATCTTTCCTTCGGGGCTCCTCTCATGCGGCAGCCAGTGGCAAGTTCACCATAAAGCAAGATCTTAGGGAGGCGGTGGTCCTTCATCCTGGAGACGTGCCCTGCCCAACGCAGCTGTGTTCTCATTAACATGGCCTCAATGCTTGTGACTGCTGCTTGCTCTAGAACAGATGTATTGGTCACATAATCTGACCAGTGGATGTTTAGGATTGTTCGGAGGCAGCGTTGATGGAAGCGTTCTAGGAGACGCAGGTGGTGGCGGTAGACGACCCATGATTTGGAACCATATAAAAAAGTAGTCAGCACAATGGCTTTGTAAACACTGATCTTGGTACTTTTCTTCAAGTGTTTATTGCCATACTCTTTTATGGAGTTTTCCGAAAGCACTATATGCCTTTGCTAACCTGTTGCAGATTTATGGCTACTTTAACATAATTACTACACACTGACAACAAACTACATTTGCTTCAGTTAGAAGTCATCTTCCTGTACACAGTGATGTCATTTGTGATCCTCAATATTAAATTATAGTGAAGATATTTTTGTGGCATATACATTCAAATGTTGCCTGTTGGCTAAATTCACCTGTTAATGTACTGATAACACTCACGAGTTATTTTGCCTTTTAGCAAATGTACAAAATATGAACTGGTTCATAAGAATTAGTCACTAAACACCTCTTATCTGACATTACCTGTCTGTCACAAACATCTCATCAACTCCATTCCTGAGACTATTTCACTAACCCCAGAAATGTTTTAAAACAAGTATTTGATAATTCAACAGGAACAGACTATGTATGTGAAACATAACATTGTTCAGAATATTTAATTTGCTTTCTCCAAATGTTTTCAGAGTATTCCCACAAATTCCCATTACACCATTCAGGTTATTTATTAAATTCTTATTTTTGCTGTTTGGGTTTTTGTGTGTGTGTGTGTGTTTCTGTGTGTTTTGTGTTTGTTGGTTCTTTGGGGTTTGGAGTTTTTATAAATAAAAGAAATTCTAATTAATGCATACAAATAAAATATGACCATCTGAGTTGAACCACATGTGGAGGTTAGGGACCACCAACTATGATTTCATGCACAGAAATTGACACTAAACCAGAAAACTATATATGGTATGGAGACCTCCAATACAGAGGCAGATAAAAGTAATCCAAAATCTTTAACATTTTTTTTATAATGCAGCTGCATAAAGGATGCTAAAATTAGAAATGAATAGAGAATTTTTCAGTTGATTATTCACAGCTGAACACAAACCTCTGAGCTTACAGCTTTGGGAAATAATGTGTTTATACAATTTTATTTTTTGTTTGTTGTAAATAAAAACTAGCACAATGCACCTTAAATATTTTGTTTCACAGTGTTTTCAAGTAGAAAGCATAAAGTAAACAAAACAGAATAACCATATTTAGATGCTTTTATTTTTATATATATATATATATATATACGAATCAAATTTTGTTAATTATGAACCTCTGCAATCCGGTAATAATCCTTTGTCACTGACTAGGTTTCTGGATTTTTAAATGGATGATTAAGTATGTAGGACCAAAACCAGCTAAACAAAGGAGTATATTTGCTTAACAGCATCACATCTTTGCTTTAACAGTACACACAAGTAGGCACTTGTTTCTTCCAAGTGTTGCCTCTTTTGCTTAAAATACAATTTAACATTGCTTTCCATCATGCCATGTAAATACTGTACTAACAGCAGCTTTGAGGGTAGTTTAAAACTTGCATATACAGAGCATGCCAAAACACAGCCTATTCTCATTTGGAAAACTTCATGTGGAATACAACCCATTTCAAGTTCTGTTTTATAGAAAATGTTCCTGGCAGATGTAGTCAGGGACGTACTTCCCTTTCACTGTCCTCTGCATCCCACCCACACGCTTTTCAAAGGCAGCTGCTGGATGCTACACCCAAAGAACAGATTTAATATACATCAAATCCAAAGTAGAATAAAGTGCATAAAGCTCTGAAAGTTCATTAGTATTTCTGGAGTTCTGTGCCTACATATCATCACATATTTGCTATTAACATAAATTTGTTCAAATATGAAGAAGCTGTTATAGCAATTCTCTATCCACAGTTCTTGAAACATGTTATGATGATTAAAAATCCCACATGCACTGAGAAAAATTTACAGTGAATAAATTTGTTACAATACCCTCATACCCTGTGCTCATTTGCAGCACTCACAGCACACTATGTTAAATTACATACGTCTTGACTCTGCGTACGAGGTATTTTCTATAGACTATTACATACTGCCACCAACCACACTGGACAAAAGTTTGCTAATTAAAAAAGCTCACTTTCTTGGCATCTGGACTACTACTCAGGTTGTCCAGTAAGAGTCTGGATCTTGAATATTACTGAATGTGATTAAGGACAGGATACTTTGTATGCACACATTCACTCCCGCTTAATGCGTTGCCCAAAGGATAAAGTAGTCCAGGTATAAATTTTTGCAGTCTGAAATAGTTTCCTTCTGACCTTATTACATCAAAATATCATAAAGTTACTGCTCTAAATACTCTACATATATGATATGTCTATTGACATCTTCAAAGGAGGGGGTTTTTTTTCTTAACCAGAGAAAAGTAAGTTTACAACATGATGCAAACACTGTGGAAAAGATCAAATGATAAAACACTTCTTACCAGACTGAATGCTAAACAACTGTTGAACATCAACAAAACCAGCTGCAATGAGGAAACTGTGTTGCGACCTCTTCCAGTAAAAAGTGTCCTTTTGATTTCATGCCTTTATAATCCTTGCAGGCTCTCAGATCATTGGTATTAATCAATCAATCAATCACTGATCAGTTATCAGACTGTAACAGCATGTAATTTTAAGGTTTGCAAGTTTGGCAAATTCTGAGCTGATACAATTCGTATTTAGGTAATAGACTATTCCTTGAATCAGAACACAGCAGTACTAATAGTCAGGTACAGTGTCCTCTTCTGTTCCAGTACTAGTCAAAAGTGTTTTCACTCATATATTCTTGCCAAATCTATGGCAGAATTCTGCTTAAATGCCTGCAAGTGACTGTTTTCTTCCATTATTTTTTCCTAGTTATTTTTTTTAACACATGAGGATTATTTATTTATGGACTTATTTTTAAATTAATGGTTGCAGCAAGCAGTTCCACACAACTACCTTTATTAGGGGAGAATCATTGGCTTGTATTTTCAACCTGTTTCTTGCTTACTGCATTTGATGACCCCTTTTGCCTGCTAGTGGAAGAGAGATGAGAGCTTCAAGTTCATATCCTCCACGTTCCCTGTGATTTGTCTTACACTTATTAAGCTATCCCTTCTCCAAACATCCACCACCCCCCTCAGGGAAGTTGTTCCATGCTCTGATAATTATTTCATTTTTCTGTACTTTCTTGATCACTGCCATACTTCTGGATCACTGCATAATTCTGGTGGTCAGGGGGATGAGTCTCTCAGAAACCTGAAATGCGGCCTCTTGAGGACTATTTGATATCTTTTTCTTGATCAGCTATAAGGAAGTAGGTCTTTGACAGTAAATATTCTTCTTCCCAGGATCTTCCTTGGTTCATAGAATCAATGTATAACATGTTAGAAAGGAATTAAGTGGTCATCTACTCAAATCTACAGAAAGCAGAGTCAACTCTGAATTCAGATCAGGTTGCTCAGGGCTTTGTCAGGTAGGACTTGAAAAATCTCAAGGACAGAGATTCCACAGCCTTGCTAGGCAACCTCTCTCAGTGCTTAATTATCTGCACAGTGAATGGATATTTCTCCTTAAGACTGAGCCTCTTATCTTGATTTACGTACATGGTTTCTCATCTTCTGGCCAAGCACCTCAGTGAAGAGCCTAGCTCTATTTACTTGATTGTCTCCTTGTCTGTAGTGTAAGGCTGCCATTAGGTTTTCCCCCCTTTGAGCATCTTCTCCAGGATGAACAAGCTCCATTTGCTCATTGTCTCTTCAAGAGGTTTACATTTCAGCTTTCAACTGTTTTGATGGTCTTCCACTGAATATTTCCAGTCATTCAATGTCTATCTTGAACTGGGCTGAGGGGAGGTGGTGTTGAAACCTCAAGACAATATTCTGGGTGGGTTCTGACAAGTGCTGACAAAAAGGGGAATGAAATACTTCCATCAGTGTACTGTCTAACATAGCCCAGGATGCTATCAGTTTTCACTGTTGCCAGGGGACACTGCAAGATCCTATATTTACAACTGAACTTTCAACAAATTTGTTCATCTCTTGCCCACCTCTGATGAGAAGTCTGATATAGTTCCATGGAGAGACTGCTCTCTTTCTTATGTGTTTGTAACATTGTCCTTGACTTGACTTTTTAGGTGCTACCACAAAACCAATTGCTATTGCAAAAAATGAATTAAAGTTTCTCCTTATCTTTATGGTTAATCAACTTTTAAATACAGTAGGAAAACATGTAAGCTTAGTTCAGCTTCTAGAACCATCCCTTAAGTGGTGGAGAATGGCTCAATTTGAGAATTAATGAGAGAGGGAGAAATCATAGGCATTAAACCCTACCCCCTCACCATGGAGCAATCCTCCTTGTTTTTCCTACAGTGATGGAGAAGTAATTCTACTGTTCATGAAACTGAGGAAAATGAGATTGTAGAAATTTGATTCTGGCTCTGACAGGTATTTGATTGGGGAGATTATAGGCTCTAAAATGTTTGGAATAGAGATTGTATTTGAGCATTGCCTATGTTTAGGGAATACTTTTGCCAAACAGACAGTAAACATTACAGAAGAAAATCTCAGCTAAATAGAATAATAATTTAAACAGCAGAGATGCTCGTCTTAAATTTTGTCAAAAGTGCAATTGCTCACTGTAGACTGACATGTTAGAGGCTAAGTTCTTTTGCTTGAACTGTTCTTGACAGATTCTAATGTTAATTAGTTTGGGGAAGATGCCAGGCAATCTAAAACATTTGCTGCAAAACAAATGTGAAGGAAATATGGCTCAGGGTGCAGAGTGTCACAATTCACTTACAGCTGCAGAGAACAAGCACCATTCTCTACAGAAAATGACAGAGTGAGATGAAGAAAAAAAATAATTGTAAGAAGTGGCAAGTAACAAGCAACTCTGCCACTGGATTTACTTCCTGTACATTAAGCAGCAATAAAACGTTAATTATAGTAAAAATGCTGACTATAAACTCCAGCAAGGTCTCAGCAGAAAAACAAAGAAGTTGCAGTCAGCAGGATCTTTTCTGTACACAAATTACTGTTTATGGCGAACCGAAAAAAAAATTAAAAATATTCAAGAAAGCAAAAGCAATGGAAACTGAGTTATGAAGAGTCCCTTAGAGAGAAGGTAACAATGGTTGTCTCATCCCACATACTCAAAGAATTCACCCCAACTGCTCATTCCCCATGTTACAGCTGCAAATGCTAAGCTAGAACAACCGAACTACAGACCACCAGCTCTCTTTCAGGATCTAGCAATGTTATTATACCTTGAAACATTCAACAGACCAACAAAGCCACTATTTCCAAAGGAAGGGACCTTTGAACAGCATCAGCTGTTCCAGCACATCTTGTGTTGGCTGTAAAGCCAGCAGGATTTCAGACTCCTCAGGGCACGTTCAACCAACAGGTCTTCAATTCCAGGAGAACCCCTTCTCACACAAGACAACCATGTCTTGCACTTGGCAAAAGGACTCAGTATCTCAACATGAAATGAAGGGTGGGACTTTGAATCACCAAGTGGTCTGGATGCCCAATTCTCATTCATTCTCATTTGAACTGAGTGCACTTGTCTATTTAACAGTCTCACAAACTGATGAAAAGCCAAAAAAACATCTTTGAGTAAAACTGCGCAGACATGGAGGTTAGCTGATAAGATTTCTCTCTGGACAGAGACTTGCTTCCCAGACCCATAAAGCAGACACGAGCACATGCAGACTGCTATGCATTCTTTGTGCAATGCAGAATTTTGATTCTGCATAGTCTTCCCATTTGTTCTTCTGCCTGCTTCTAAAAGCCAGTAAGAAAGCACTTTTCCTTCAAAATGAAATGGATAAAATACTTCCCCAGTCATAACAGGTGTCAAAAATGGGAAAGCGGCAGAGGAGAATGACAGTCTTCATGAAGTACTTTGGAGTAATGGCTAAACTACATCTGTTTCTCCAATGAGGAATCAATATATTGACATAAAGAGGGTTCTGGCCAAAAAGAGAACGAAAATCTCATTTGTGCCATGTGCAGGAGTGAGTTAAAACAGCCCAAGCCATTTAACCCTTCAGAAAGAAGCAGTGAAACCCAGACTGCAAGATACCATCCTTCTTTTGTAGCACAACAAATAGGCTACACAAACTATCAGTCTCTCTACCATTTACAAAATAAACCAGCTATTTATCCAAACACAAAGGCTCAAATATTAACACAACCTACTGTTCAGCAGAGATAACAGAAAAGGAACAAGAATGTTGTAACAGCAGAGAATGCAAACAAGTGAAAGGCTTTGTTTCTCTTCAAAACACCTGGGTACCCACAGAAAAAGAAATCAAGGAAATTCTTCCACATATCTATTTTTTTTAAAGTAATAAATTTTTTAGTCTAAATCTTCCACTACAAGTAGCTTATAGTAAACATTTGCTGAATTAATTATTTGTGCATACAATTCTTGCATTTCTTTGAAAGTTCAAATTCATTATTAAAAAGTTACTACTTTTGTATCCTCTGAAGTTATTTCTATCTTTAAAATCAGTGCAATTTTTAAAGCATGAGATTAAATTTAAACTTAATTAAAAAAAAGAGCAATTAAAGAATTTTACACAGAACCTTTGACATCATGCCACCTGTATTAAAAAAAAAAAAAGTTTATTTAAGAAATTGCAATGATGACTTTCTAAAGGCCAGTACAGGTCATACTTTTGTAATTTATTCTTTTTATAGTACCAATTAAGGATTACTACTTGTCATTATAATGAAATGGTATCTAAGAATTTTAAGAGGATCATCTTTATCACAAAAAAAAAAAGTTTAAAATACATCTTACTTCATGAGACTGCTACTAATGAGCTATTATGAACTACTACAAATTCATTAATGCTATTAATTCCCCCTGCCCCTCAACACAGCAGCAGAGACACACCTGACCTTCCTTCCAGAACCATATCCTCAGAAAACACGTTTTCCCTTTTACAGGGAAGTACTCCAATGGCCAAAGCAAGAAAATACCAGCTCATACAGCCAATGTGCTCTACCCCCAAAAAAATCCCCACTACCACCTATTTCAGGCTGGTTTGCAGGAACTGGTTTGAAATGTTAAGCAAACTTACCTGTGAGATCCAGCTACTGAATATAGTGGTTATTTAGCTCTCCAATTTCTTTAGAAGAAAATTTCAAGGATAACAATATCAAACCCAACAAATCATGTCCTCTCGTATCTTCCTGGAGGATATAAACAGGATCTATTCTGCTCATGATTTGCCAATAGAGAGACTGGAAAACACAGACAATCTGTTTCATTATTTTCTCTTTTCTGGATGCAGTTGTTACACAGCTGCTACAGAGGCTTGTAAAAGAGTTAGCAAGTCTCATATACTTGACATACAGGCATATTGTATTGCAACAACATGTACCTCTATGCCCTGCCAAGTGAGACTGAACAACTGGGTTTGCCCACGTTGCCAAGATCGCAAGTGTTTCACAAAATCATGCTACAAAACCAGAGAGCAACATTTCTGGAATTCCGTGGACACAGCTGCTTCAGACAGGTCTGTCTGATCAGGTTAGGAATTCAGTCTATTACCCATGACATTCTTAATGCTCTGGTTTATGCAAGCCATAAAAATCCCGTTGCTCTTTAACCTACATGAGAGTACCTCTGAACTAGAGAGAGACACAAGCCAAAAAGAAACTAGTCTGCCTCTGGAAGGGCAAGTGGGCAGCTATGTTTTCATCTTCCCATACAGCGAGATTGCAAACGACAGAATCACTCCCCAGCCCTCAGTAAAGTGACCAGATACTTTTCAGGGCTTTTTAAGGAGCCACTAAGAAGTACAGCATCACACTTGAGACTGCTATAACAGACCTGACAAAATAAAGATTAATACAACTAGGACTCTAAAGAGAAAAGCTGTTTCCATTTTAAAGAAATATTTATTGAAAAAAAATTGTAAAACCAAATTTTTCAGCAGGTAAAATCTGATTATGGTACTAAAACTCACAGAAATCTCTTAAATTAGGAGAATTAAAAACCCAGTACTTTACCATAAGGATTGACAAATACAATTTTATAAAACAAAGATTTGTCAATTCAGTATAGGGTTTTTTGGGGGGTTTTTTTGGTTTGTTTTTTTGTTTGTTTGTTTGTTTGTTTTTCTGGTCATCATTTTTTATGGGCACTTATTTCCAAAGAAATTAGAAATGCCATATTTAACTTTCCGTGACCTGTCCCATCCCACCCCCAGCACAAGAACCCTCTTAGCATTTATACAGTTCCACAGTAGAAATATGAATGTAATGTTTCTATCCAAGACTCAGTCCAGAGATGCTTTTTTTCAGCCAGCTAGTCTAGTCTGCCAAGCCTAAGCAATTTCTGTCAGCCTTGGTTTTCACTAAGGAAAGTGTTTATTGCACGAGAAGTTAGTCTGTGCAGTTCTCTACGATTAAGGCTGACTGCCACATGGGGACAGGCATGCCTTACATGTCAGTGGTACTAGACACCCTTCCAAAAAGTCTGTACTTGAAGTAACAGAACACCAGCACAATATTGTCTGCAATTATTACCATGCATACTACGTACTTTTACTCCATCCCAAAGAGTAACATTTTTTTTAGCAGCTTGGGTGTGGAAACAGCAGACTCCCTTCAACTTAGCATCCACATAGCTCAAGGAGATATAGGGCTTCTAAGACAGAACAGCTCCTAGCACATCCCTTGTATAGGGCAAATCGATGCTTTAACTAGCATCGGTTTTGGCTGTAGTTTTTTTGTTGTTGTTTTGGGGTATTAGTGATTTTGTTTGGGGTTTTGTGGGTTTGGTTGGTTGGTTCTGCAGGTTTTTTTGGTGTTTTGGTCTGATCTTTTGTTTTTGTTTGTTTGAGTTTTTTTAATTTTGTTTTTAACCTTCTAAGTTTTTCAAGTAGGGATCTGACAGAGTTGTCAAAACCACTCCTCCATCTCCAGTAGTGCTGATGGATTTTAATCCTGTTATTTAGGATATGGTCATGTCTGCATAAACTCCTCATGCTTTGATCTCTCAGATTCTCTGTCTTGGATACAGGCTCTGTAACTGATCAGTGGGGAATTCAAGAGCAAAGTAAGTTTCAAACAACCACCTCACAAGAAATATTACTGGCATGGTACTACTGTTAGGATATATTTTTGATGGGCCTCCAAAGATTTTTTGGCTCTAGGTAAACACATTATTTAATAAACCATGTTGATACATCATATGTTCAGCATTTCAGTAATTGAGACACCCTACCCCAGTAAGAACCAGTTCAAAGCCCCATTGAAGACAGGCTCAATGACTCTAATTAGTCTCCAGGAAATAAGTCAGCAATGTTGAATAGCATGAAAGCTACACTGTTTCAGGTAACACGTATTGTTCATAGAGACAGCCATGCCTTTCCATTCAAAGGTATCACATTATTTTTAAATTTAAGGATTTTGTAGAGATATAAATTACATTTCATCCATTATTTCAAAGCAGCCAGTTGGAGGAATTAGAATAAGAGGATTCTTATATGTTTTGCTTATTTTGGATAGCAAAAGGCAAAGATAATTGTTAATGGGTTTGGGGTTGGTTTTTTTTTAAATGCCAGCTGTGATTCAAGCAATTTAAAACAATTGGACTGTTTTAAAATGAAATTACCTAAAATTTGCCAGATTACCACTGCCAGAAAAAACAATTTTGCACAAAAAAAGGTTTGAGATATTATTAAAGCCTGTGACATTCATAGCATTAAAAGAGTTCAAATAGAGCTCAATGTTTCGCAACATGGCATTAAAGAACAAATGGAAAAAAAATTTGATACCACACAGTAACAGAGACATTACTACAGCTTTCCACCTCTGGAAACACATCAGATATTCAGGGCTTCCATAACATTCCTTAATAAACAGGTAGTCTGTAAGAGAGGTAAAACACTAACAAAGAAAAATTGATGAGTTCCACACAAACTGTGAGAACAGTTCAACTCTCACAGCCACCTGGTATATCCAAACTGAGCAGCCAAGAAAGAGTTCAGTGCATGAATAAAAGCTCCAGGTCCAGAAAACTGCGTTAGCAAAGCAGTATCTGTGCTGTTCAGTCTTCAGCAATAATCCTGAAAGATTCACAAGCAAGAGCAAGAATTAAAGATGTCAATGCTTATGTCCCTAAACACGTGTCATAAACAGATAGGATTTATACATTCTAAACAACTAAACATCAAAAAGACAGGATTTCTTTTGAGCAGTATTTGACATACTACTCTTCCCCAGTGAAAAAGGCCAAAGCTGTTTCTTTCTGGCTAAAGCAAGATTCTTCTTTGAGGACGAATCTTTACAATTCAAAATTATTTTGGTTTTGTCAAGACTGTGATGTATCTGGACTTAAATCTTACACCTCTAGCAAAAGTAAATACAGCAAAGAAAACAGAATTTAGTTAAACTAGAGTAATTAAATTCAAAACTTAACACAGTCAGCCATATCAAGCTGAAGTCTGGCTGCATGGGGTGTTTTCCACCAGATTTGTTGGAACTCATTTTGCGCATAATTTGTAAAGCATCACCACACAGCAAGATGTTTTTCTCATCCTCAGTTTTTCCCATCCTCAGTATCATTCAGTGCAGAGAGCCAGATATTTGCTTATGGAGAAGCTTCCCCATTCTGTATTAAACACAGCTCCACATTTTCCTCGGCACTTCCTTCACTGTCCAAGGCCACTGGTGTCCACCACATCTCCTCTTCCTCATATAAAATAATGTTACATCAGCTCTATAGAATGGAAGCCAAAATTTAGTCAAGTTTATTTGCAAAATAAACCATTAACCACAGTAAAAAGGTGTACTCTCTTCTTTATGAAGGGAAGCAAGCAGAGTTGTGAAAGTCTTGAGTCAGTAACTTTCTAAACGAAGCTTTGTAATACATAGTAGTTGTCTAAATGAAAATAAAGTACTTGTATAAGCACCTACTTGAATAAAGTTTGTTTCAATGTAAACTGTAAAGTTTCTCAACTACTGAAAATTAAAAAGCATTTAATTTTGCTTTCAAAGTAAAAATTAGGCTTTTTTTCTAAGCCTGTGAGAAAGCAAGCCTTTGTCACTGCTAAAACATGGGGGGAAGATAATGTTTCATCAGTAGCTGTGGGTTATAAAGCATAAATCAATACTGTTTCAATGCCATATGCCTGTTAAAAGTTTTCCCTATAGACAGTCTTATTTTATAATTCTTTAATGGCCATGTTTTATAGTTATTTTTCTATTTATTCCAAGACTAGCTTGCAAATGTGTAACTTCTGGTTTGTAAGCATTTCAGGAGGAAAACCGTGCTCACAAAGCGACATAGGACTCCCTTATTCTTTGTACTAGCGTCCTAGTCCCTAGTTTCAATCTCTATTTTCAAATTCAAGTTGTTGTAACTCTACAGTGGAAGTCCTCTTAGCATAGGAACAACTGGCAGGAAACCAGCTGAACAGTAAACTTTTCTGTGCAAAAGAAAAATGATAGAGCGACTGAACACCAGTTCTGCTTTGTCTCTCCTCATCCTCCTCCAGGATCTAACTGAAATAACACACAGCTTCTTTCTGAAACCTGGTAGAATAATGAACAGTAATCCTGCTAAAGTAAATTTCTTTGATGTTGCAGGAAATGATGTTTTAAAAGAATTTAAATAAAATATGATGCTAATTTGTGGCAAAAAAATAGGAATAACTTAAAAGAATAATGAAAACCAGTATACAGAAGACTTCATAAGGTTGTCAGCATGCTAATTAGTCATTTACTTTGTAATCTTTATGTCTTTGTAATAAATACATTATTGGATGGATTATCCATAGCATCTTTCAGACAACTGAATTCGTTCACCATCAGTAGGATGTACTTCCAATAGAACCACTTAAAAAGATCTCTCTCCTACTCAAGAAAATTTCTAGCCTATGCCCCTGCAGATAAAAGAACAGAGGACTAGACTCAGACTAATAAATTATCAGTTTACTGCTGGTGAAAACACATTTAACACTTTTAGAAATCAAATTTCAAGTTAATTTCCTTACATCAAATCAACATCAATTCATGTAAGCAACATAAAATTTTTCCACTGTCTACTTGCTTCAGTAAAGTCTACTCCTCCAGACTGATCTATGATGCCAAACATTATCCTGCCTAGGTACAGCATGGCTTACACAGGCATCCCACTGAATTAACTTTTCTAATGCTATTGCTGTGTTACAGTGTCCATTCTCTCAGATTTCTTCACTAGTCCAACATGTAGATCCACAGTAGACACTTCAGCAGCTTTTGAGAACAGTGTATATACTGCACCTTTCACCTCTGAGCTGCACAGTAGTAAGGAAAGTAAAAATTTCTCATGCTAGGTCTGTGAAGTCTTTACAACCATTTACAGAAAATAAACTCAGGCAGAACCCATGACCTTGACACAACCCTTGTGCAGATCTATGAAACTTCTGCTACCATGTGTCCATATTATAACCAACTACATCTTGTTCTGGTACAACATCTTCATGCCAGTGAGAGAACCTAATGAGAGCCCAAGTTAAAGAATATCTAAAAACCCACAAAATTTTGAAAGGCTTCCCAGAGCCTAACAGCAAGCAATGACAGAGGTAAGGATTCTCCATGCATGAAGAGTAGCTTGTTTAACAGAAGTACTGTGGAACGGAGGTGCAACTCAAACTACTCATTTTTTTTTTTCTTATTAATTCACCTGACCCATGGCAAGAGATCGAAAAAAAAAAAAGGCAAGAAATTAACAGTTAGAAACTCAGTAGAGCGCAGATGACTGTGAAATACACAAGTGTTTATCATTTATCTCCAGCCCTTACTTTCAAAGAAGCATCTAGCTCTTCAAACAAAAATAATAAAGTCCTGTAAACCCCACAAGCCATCCATAGCTTTTTTCAAAACATTTGAGGAAGATGCAACAAAACCTTCTCTTTTATTCATTTGAAACAAAACCAAGAGCAACTTCAGTTACTGCTTTGACCTGATACCTATGGCATAAGGGTCTCCTGCAGGGAGACACAGACCAATAAGCCCCCCTCCCTCCCCGGACCCCGCTCACACCCACCAGGCATCACCACCAACACAAGCAGCACTCCAGGAGCAAAGCACTGAAGAAGCATAACAACATCTTGGTGATTGAGTTTCTCTGTTTGTGTTTTTCTGTTTTCATTTGGGTTTTTAAGTGTTTTTTCCAGTACTTAACTGCTCACAGATGGGATATTTGCGAAAAACATATGCAACACCCCACAGAGACCCCATAAGACTCCCATAATCTTTAGTTACGTCAGGAGAAATGCATGCAATGGTTCACTGGTGAGCAGATGCCGATTGCTGTTTGTATGTAGGAAACGTTGCTCACATTATCGCAGTGTTACTGGAGCAAATCTTACAGGCAAGGAAGATGGTTTTGTTTTTAAACAAAGCCATCTTCATTCAGATTCTTACTTTCATACCCAAATATTCACCAACATCAAAGCTCACAGGTCTAAGCAGCCTGCCCAATAGCAAAGCCACAGGGTCCAGGTGTCCCTGGCATCCATCCAGGGCCTCCCAGGTTGATTTGGGAGCCAAGAGTCTACCAGGATGAGTCCATCTCCTGTTGGGATGGCAGCCCCAGGCAGGTTTATGTGGGCTTCTTGTAGCCTTCAGGAGCTGCCAGTGATCAATCTTTCCATCCTAAGAGTCACCAGGGCCTAATCACTGTCCTTTGGCTCTTGACCCCAGGTCTCAGGAAAAGCTGCATTTAGACCTGTTCATTCCTATAGCCCCTTTCCAGCAATTTATTCCTCCTGGTGCTTCCACATTCATACATTCCTAACCAGATCTCCTTTAACAATGCTATTATAATCCTCTACACTTGTAATAGGAGGGATCAGACCCCATTGATTTATTCCAGCTAAATCTCAGTCCATGGCTAGTGTGGGAGACTATGGGAGGATATCGTCAGGAAAACAGAATCCATTGTGGGTGAGCATGCAATAAATAGCCTTTTACAGAATTTTCTTCCTAATCCCTTTGTACTTAGCAGAAACTGTAAAGTACAAGGACATATTTTCTGTTTTAATCCCTCTAAGGAAACATTTTTTTGTATTTACAGTTTTTTAAGGCCTGGTAATCTTTTTGCCCTCCAAATCTAATTTTTTTTACAGAAGTTTATCGCCAGTTACTTAATCCTCATATAAATAAGTTAATCAGCCTTTTTTATATAAAGAGATAGGACTTAACAATATTTTAAGGTCCATTATTTTGTTTCAGAAAGATATCAGCCAGGCACAAGAACGTAGAGACTTCTACAATCCCATGCACACAAAGCTGACTCCCACTGCATTCACTGATTACAGCCTACTTACTTTGCTGCTTTGGCTTCTCATTTCACATTAGGGGAGTAGAGGGCCAAATGTAGGATAGTGCATTATACTGGAAAAAGCAGCACCTTTATAGTAAAAGCTTTATCACCATCTGCAAATTTACAGTTTGTAGCTATGTAGGTATTTCGGTTTGCTTAATTCTTTTCCAAGCATTCCTTGATGTAATTCAGGATCAGCCTTCCGGCTGAACTGGTTTCTTGTGCAGCTATAGCTGATGCATTTATTCACTAGCTTTAGTAAAGCCCTAGGCACAGTGACAGCATGAATAATATACAAAGTAAAGCCCAACGTGCTTAAGAAATACCATAGTTTATTATGGCAAGTAAATAAGTTGAGGTGGGTGGAGAGCGTCCTCCTTTCTTTTTTTAAGAAAATAAAACAATTTTGGTAGACAGGATAAGCAAGGTCCTTCTTTTTCCCTAGATGTGTACATGTTGGTCATAAATAAGCTAAAATACGCATGGCATGTTCTACTCAAACACTCCCATAAAACTGCATATACTTCTATTAGTTTAGATTTAGAGAAATAAACTACTTGAATTTTAGTTCTAGAGTTTATTCATTCTCTGTGATCTCCAGTAATTTTGCCCATAACTCATACAGAGGAAAGGAGGTCACACAAACCCTGTCAAAACAATTGGAAGCAGCAGTCTGAATTCATTAGTCCTACAAACTTTGAATTTAATACCACAGTACAACATAAGCAGTACCAAGTATTCTTATCAAGCTTAAAAACCTCTAGATTTTTCTGCAAAATATCTTTCATGCAATAGTGGGGCTTGTCCTCTACACTAGATAAAAAGAGTCCTCACCTATAATGCCTTCTCTACCCTCTCCTCTGCCTTATAAAGAACAGTTTATCTAGTATATTTCAGCAAAGTTCAGGTTGTACAGTCATTAACCTGGTGAGCTCAGGGTTAGGAGGGTTTTGGGGGTATGAGGAGGAGGGCTTTCCAGTGTGCTATTGTTTAACACCCATTTAAAGGAGGAAAAAGAAAACGCTGCCAGGCTGTTTTATCTTCTCACTAATGTCTCAAGAATAAAAATTAAAATAGATACAATTCTTCACTATAAGCTAAAACCACATATAAAAGGTTCTGGAAAGCTATAAAGAAATATGGGGGAGGGCTCTTTTTTTTAATTAATAACGAGAAAGGAGAAAATATTTTGTACATAATGTAATATACCAAATAACGCACAGAATTTCCTATTTGCCTTGTGACTTATGTTCATTGTAAAATTACCCTTAAATAAAATATCACTACATAATTTTAGCTAATTATATTGTAGTATTCCTTTAGTCAGCACTGGCTAAAGTTCAATTTGAGAAGTGCACAGTGGGGTTAAGTACACAGCAAAAGAATATAAGTATGACAATGTTTCACAGCTTTCCACTGGACATCAAAATCACTGACAAACAAGCATTATATTTTTCTGAAGTTTACAGTGGAAACAGGATAAAATCAATGCAGACAATAGCTGATGAAGCCAGTTATTGAACTAGACATTTCAAACAATATTTTATATTTTTATGCTAGTGTTTAAGTATCTGAATGTTATATGATCATCTCAATATGCAGTTTTTCTCCTTCATAATGCATAATGCAATTTTTCTGCTTTTTAAAAATCATTTACAGGGTAAATAGCAACACTCACAAATAAACTGAAGTGTCTGAGATCATTAGGCAGTATATACACAGTCAGTCCTCCATGAGCTCTCTCTTTCTCTTGAACAATGAAAGATTATTTACAGATGCTAAAAATCAGCAGCACTCTTTTATTTAATAAAAAGTGGTACCATAAAAAGAAATGTACAACTGCAAACAGAAAAAAGACAGAAAGATGGACAAAACATTAAAGAAACTGAAAATAATGCAGTAAAGAAAAATAACAAAAAAACCCCAAACAAACAAACAAACAACAAGAACAAAAAACCCATACCCAACCAACCAAAAAGAAAACCACCCCACAGTACTAAAACACATAGTAAAAGCAAAATTAAATCTATAATTTTACCGTAGATTAAAAAAGCTGCTCCTTATTTAGCTTCCTAATGTCTTGTCTGAGCTAATCCAGTGCTACTTGTAAACATCTAATACTGATGTACCAGTCATTACTACCCTATCCTGAAGATCCTTATGACAAACGGTATTTTTTCCAAGATTATAAAGTGGAAAAGTCTTCCCAGAATCAGATGGGACTACGCAGTTTGCTGCCACAAAAGCTACGCCCAGCCACATGGGCTCTCCCTGCTCGGGCACACGAACAGAAAAGTTGCATATAGTCCTCCTCTTTTATTCCTGTCTTCCACACATCACTTAGCTTTTTTAACCAAGGTAGTGTCTTTTCTCCTAGTAAAAACTAATGCTTTCTCAATGTAAAAATCATTCAGGCTTCCTCTGGGGACCTCCAGAGGTCTAGGGAGATGTACGCCAAAACCTCTTGTCACCTCAGAGCTATATGGTCAAAACAGTCACTTTCATTTAACTCCATGTGTTTTCCTCACTGCTTTCATCCCACATGCACAAAGAGCTAGGTAAACGTTCCTGGGTTCACTGTAGGTAGAAGCACACTCACAGCAGGTCATGCCTACTTTAGGTGTGCCAGAATTGCAGGGATACACACAGAGATGACTTCCACCATCAACAAGAACCTGGTATCCACCAGCTAGCAAAATGCCTCCATCTTACACCTGAGCATTGCCTGCATTGGAACAGGACATGCAAGGGGAAAGCTGGACACAGAAGCCAGAGTACTTCCAAAACCTGGCAGTAATCTATACAACAGATGGATAATGCACAGATAAGACCACAGCTCAGAAAAAACTCACTTTATCAGGTCCTGAAGAGAGCACAGACCACCAGGACTAAGCAGGGGAGAAAGACAAAAGGTACATTGCCTTCAGCTAAAACACACTCTTATTTTCATAGAATGGTTTGGGTTGGAAGAGACAGCAAAAATCATCTCGTTCCAGCTTCCCTGCAGTGAGCAGGGACACCTTCCAATAGACCAGAGACCCATCCAACCTGGCCTTGAACACTGCCAGGGATGGGCCATCCACAGCTTCTTTTGGCAACCAGTTCCACTGCCTCAGCACTCTCACTGTAAAGAATTGCTTCCTAATATCTAATATAACCCCACCCCCTTTCAATTTAAAGCCATAATCCCTGTCCTATCTCTACAGGACCTTATAAAAAGTCCCTCTCTTGTTTTCTTGTAGGCCCCTTTAGGTACTGGAAGGTGCTCTAATATCTCCCCAGAGCCTTCTCTTCTCCAGCCTGAACAACTCTAAGTCTCTCAGTCTTCCCTCGTAGGAGAGATGCTCTAGCTCTCTAATCATTTTCATGGTCCTTCTCTAAACTCACTCCAACAGGCCCATATCCTTCTGATGTTTGGGGCCTCAGAGTTGGATGCAGCACTCCAGGTCGGGTCTCATGAGAGCAGAGTGGAGGGGCAGAATCACCTCCCTCAATCTGCTGGCCATGCTGCTTTTAATGCAGCCCAGGCCATGGTTGACTTTCTGGGCTGAGAGTGCACATTGCCAGGTCATGTCAGCTTTTTATGCCCCAACACCCCCAAGTTCTTCTCAGTAGGGTTGCTCTCAATCCATTCTCCGCCCAGCCTGTATTTGTCTATGGGATTGCCCCCACCCAAGTGCACTTTGTTTGGAATGCAGTTAAAATACAAAGAATCTGGTTTACACCAACTATCTACACCTTTCAACATGACAAAAATAATATCACCAATATGAAGACAGCTTTCACACTCAAAGTGAAATACAGGTCCAGCAGAGAGCTTGTGCTTCACATCAGCCCTTGTAAACCCTTCAAAATAGTAGCAAGTTAGGATTCATATGATCCACAGACTTTCTGCTGAACATAAAAAAAGCGCATATTTCACAACTACAGCAGAAACCCAAGCTCCTCACATCAGCAAAAAGCCCAGCAAAACACAGAAACTCAGAACTGGCCTTTGCTTGCTGACTCCAGCAAAGACACCTGGCTGCATTGATGGACCATGTAATAGGCTCACTGCTTTGATGAATATTCACCCTTACAGACCTTTCATTCACCTTCTCAAAAAATTTTAAAAAATTCCATAGGAAGTTATTTGCAGCACAGCGCCTCTGCGTGCCTCTGCTTGGCCCAAATTTGCTAAAACACTGAAGTGGAATATAATTTTTAGAGTGAGGGGATATCTGGATAATGGTGAAATGTAACACTGAAGAGAGAAGCACAGAAGAGAATAATGTTTCAAAAGGATTTTTTCACCATGTTAAAAACCATCTAATACATAAAATGCGATGCCTCTGCTATTGAAACAAAATGTTTAACTTAAGTTTTCTATTTTATCAAAATTCCAGCAACTCCACATCTCAAAAATTTGCCCCTAATAAGTATTTCCATTCCTTTTCTGCACTTGTGATACTTCAGCTTACTAAAATACAAGTTAATATCCGATAAAGATCATTTCAATTTATAAAAGGTTGAAGGTTACGAATGAGTGAATTTATTTAAAGGTATGCTTAAAAATTTACATTGACATTTGAACACGAGTTTACTCTGTGTGCACCAAAATAGCTTGGCTCTTTCACCTAGACACCTGAGAAATCACACACTTCTAAATAACAGCAAGCAGATGGAGTAATTTCTGTTTTCCAAAAATTAGCTGCAGAAGCTTATTAAAGCTCTGTAGTAAATGTGCAACTTCATGTTCTTCCTCAAACTTCAAGATAAATATGACATTAAATGAAAGGACACATTTTAATATAACATTTAGGAACTAATTTTGACTAATTTTAACTGACTTCTGAACAGTGTCTGAACTGGATGCAAATGACAAATAGTTGGCGTTTATCTGCAAGTGTTGTTCCTGCATCATAGATATACTCATCTGAGCCTGAAAAAATACACTGCATCTCTTCATAAAGTGGAAGCAGCTGCAATGACAACTCATTTTTGGCAAATTTAGTCCATATCTACTTATGGATACCAGAAGCAGCCTAAATCACATATTAAAACTAATTAACAAACCCAGTAAACCACACCACAGCAAATACAAATGTCAGCTTCATCAGCAAGAGCAAATACCTAGCTCCTACACTGCATTTCCACAGCAATTTTGAAAGAATGTTATGGAAGAAAGTAAGCAGATCTATCTGACCATCTCAGATCTACACATCGATCTTCCACCTCGTCTGTTTCATTTCATTGTAAAGGCAGGTAACCTGGACTCTGTGCATTAGACCACAGTCTTAAAATAAAACAGAACTGGTAACTGCAGGAGCATCACAACTCAGCAGATCTCACAGTACTGAAAGTAAGATTCCATATTTCTGCTGTGTTGCAGAATGGGAGATTTATGCATTTTCTTCCATAACATCATGCTAGGCAGAAGAATTTTCTGTGTTCATTACCAGAGAGCACACTGTGATCAAGAGTCCAGAACAGGGGCATGAAGTGCTGTAACAGCAGCATTACCAGTACAACGCAGGCCGCAGTACAAAACAAATCCTTTTCATGTGACTTGCTTCCATCTATAGTGGAGGTACTTGAGAAGAACAGAGTTGAATAGATCATGGTTCATGAGGAATAAAAAACTAATTTTATTGGGTCTGAAACAGGTCACATCTTGACATACCAAAGATGATTCTTTGCGCTCAATCAGCACAGAGCACTTTAAAAGCATGTTAAAAATGAGGAAACCACTGCACAGCAAGACATCCACAAAAATCCTGCTCAGACTTTTTCTTTTGTACCCTTCCTCCTACTGAGAAGGGAAATACATTGCAAGAAAAAGCTGTGAGGTCAGGACATGGATGCAACAAGTCTTGAAACCTTCAGAGTGTGGGAATCTGGAAAAGGAAGACCTTTCCTAAACAACCAGCAGCAGTTCTGATGATCCCATACCGAGATCAGTGGTGAAGCAATCACTGCTACAAAGAGAGAACAAACGCAGCCCCCATTCTCAGTAACAGACTTGAGAAGGACAGCAACAAGTTTTCTTTTCCTGTGGACCAAAAACAGCACATATATGCTCACCACTTAAAAAAGCAACATCCATAGAGATGTATAAATTAAGCAACCATGGCTCAGTTGCAGGACTAGCTTTTTCTTGACTCAAGTCCTATTCTATTTGGCACTACCACTAGCACCACCACCATAAGCACTGTTCTCCTGGTAGGAAGCAGACAAAACAAACTGATCAGACTGCACAGTACAAAAAGGTTCTTAAATTTATATTTTACTTTGATAATTATCAAGGGTTAAAGACTCCCAAAGCAAGCCAAGCAGGCTGGAAGTTTTCCTGTGTCAAATTATTCCTAGAAAAAAAAAAAAGTAATTATAATAATAAGTCCTACTAAATCATATAATAGTAGACCTAAGCTTCCTAATGCAAAGTGCTGTAATGCTGTCCCAAGCCAGCAGACAGAAAGCTGAATTAATCTCCACCGTTACACATGGGCTCGTTAAACCTCAGCAGAGTGAAAACAAAAAGACCGTGTTATTATCACTCAGTGCTGCCACTGAGAGCCCAGTGGGGAGCCACGACACCTTGCATGAACCAGGCTTATTTCACAGCACTGCTGTTGGCAAGACCCTGTGAAGAGCATCCGAAACAAGTGGTGCAGTCATTCATGAGCTAAATGGATGCCAGAAACACCACGTAGCAGATAAAGGGATAGCGAAAGAAATTTGCACCTCTCTTTTCCTCTGACAGAACTAGTAGGTGGAAGAGACAGATTTGTTACTCTCCATCCTGATGTCTGCATTGGCACGGAGGTTTTGGCCAAACCAGGAAACAGCTTCTGCTCTCACATCCACTCTAAAACTGGGCTTGAAAACACTCTCACTGCCAGAAGAGAGAGAAGGGAGCTAAGGACTTTTCCTGCATCTCCATGGATCAATACACATATCTTCTAAATGCTGAAAAAGATAAACAGCATAAAATGGAGCAAAGTCATTATATGAGATATATCCTTACAGCAGTCATATAGAAGAGAGACTTTCTGTAACAATGACCTAGACAGATAAACTAGCAGGTGTCGCATACATCTGGGAGACAGACAAAGCACTATTAATCTCGAAGAAAAATAATGCAGCGTGATAACATGACATCTGGCCATGCACAATAAAAGCACTGTAAAATATTTATTCTTCCCTATTTGCTAAGTAAGCAATGACTCTTTTAATTATCCACATCAAATCCAGGTTCAAAAGATGACAATAAAAACATCTGGGAAATGTTTATATGTATATTTTATACTTAGCAAAAAAGGATGTTGCTGCTTGTGGACCTGATTCTACCCATGCTTATCAAGTTTCCCCTCTTGAAGTCAATGGCTATCTGTGCACAGGAGGGAGCACATTTGGATAAGTAGGATTCTAAAAGTGAAAATAAAGATCTACCAATGTCCTTTCAAATCATGTTTGAATCTGGCTTTGTACTTTTGTGCTTCTCTCAAGCATATCAATATCCTTTGTTGAGTTATTTGCCTGTTCTTAATCCATTCAAAAAGAGATGGTTTTAATGTCTTAAAAAACTAAAAATCAAAAGATGCAATGATTCTTTTCAACTGCACACAGCAAGTGTCTATGTGGAATTAAGCATCTTTGTGCACCAAAAACATAAGCATTGACAATTCTGAGGAGAGAAGCAGTTTTTCTTAGACTAAGCTAAAAGAATAAAAAAAACCCAACAAAACCAAACCCACCACCACTAAAACCAAGTCAAACAAACTCCACACAAAACAATACCCCAATACTTACCCTAATAAAGTTAAAATGCCTTTCTGAACTAGACTGAACTTCACTAATAGCCAAATGTTATATTAATGCATTAATACATAGTGTATTTAGAACTAACAATTGTCTTATTTAAACAGCCTTGAACAGAATTCAAATTACTTTCTACAGTGCATAATGCGCACCTTGCTGTATTTTCTACTGTATTTCTGAATGCTGACAAAACTCTGCTTAACGTTTTTCATAAGTCAATATACATTTCACCAGTTTCAGGAAGGAAAAGGAAAAATCTCTCACAAGGGTGTTTTTGGAAGATGCATGTTGTATAAAATTGTTACACATACTGTTTCATTCTGAAGTAAAGCTAGTACTATCACATTAGCAGTTAATCACTAAGTCCACTACCTCTTCTATTAAAGTCAGAGTGAAATTTAATAGATTTACCATAAGGAAGGGTGCAGAAAGCAAACTGTCAGCAAACTGGACTGAATCTTGTCCTAATTACTTCAGCTTGGGGACTTTTCAAGACCCCTTACATAATGCTCTTTTATTTCACCTGACATTGCAATTGCTCTTTCAAGCATGATTTATATAAATCGAGAAAGCATCTTCAGTTCCCCTTTCTGAAAGGCTTATCTTCAACACAGCAGTTCCACCCCCCACTTAAGAGTGACAGTTCTAGACCCAGATCATGGTGTAAAGCTGGTCCTTGCAGCTCTCCAAAGACTCAACTCATTCAGACCACACAGCCCAACAGCAGCATAAAACCCACATCTCTCTTGACAAAGCCCAAACAAGCTCAAGGAAAGCTAAACACCATTTAAACGACTTTGTGATTTATCCACTGCTTAAGAGTAGCTTTGATGCTTTAGCCAAAGCCCTCTGAGAATAGTGCAAGAGGCAACAGGAAGACCAAGAGTTTGACTTATTGACTAGCACGTAGCTGCTTAAGGTCCACCAGTAAACAGCAGTAATTACATAAGACTTTGAGACTTCACTTCTGCCTGGACCCAGCAGGAGACAACGATCATCATTCCCTGAAACAAATATTAATACCATGAAAAAAAAAAAGCCACCAATCTTTATCTGTGGATTTTAAGAGGCCAACAGGCTGACAATCCAAATAGTGATTATAGGTCCATGTTAGCATCCTCTGAAAAAAAGGGTCCTATGAACAAAGAGCACTTGAGTAACCAAAATACAACTGAAGGCAGTGCCTCATCTCTCCAGGCAAATAAGGAGCACTCATGCACCAAAACAAGGTTTTCAGCATGGAAGAGATAGTCCAGAGTGAAAATAGAGACTCAGAACTTTATTCTTGTGATAAATAGCCCAATGTACTTTTTCAAACCCCAGAGCAGTACTGCCTTTAAGCCAGGCTTCTAATTAGCCACACATAATTGAGATATGCAGCTGTTGAAACACTGAGTATAAAAATAAGCCCAAGAATCATTTTCTACTTGCACGTGCATTTCTCTCTCAATTAGTTATGAGATGCTCTATTTCTGAACTCCTGGTTCACTAAAGAGCTGTTACTACTATAACTGAGGGAAAAAATACTGAATCCTCATTTTATCTGATCCATTTCTATTTATAAGTGTAATGGATTAAAAACAAAGAAAAAAAGTGACAATTTTGGTCACTGAACTCTTACAAGAGTTACCTTGTTCTAAATGACATATCTTCCTATAACAAATCATTTCTAAATCATTTAAAGGTGCTTAGATTACATTGGTCATCACCCTTCAGAGAAAACATAATCATAAATTGACATTATATTTTGAGGGAAACCAGGATTTAAAAGACTGATGCGTGTTGTCTTGGAATGAGCCAGGCACAGGCAACCAAAGGGCCAATGTGTTTCCTTTTTTAGGAAGCAATAAAATGCCATAAGTTACAAAATTACCTTGTTTCACAAACTCTCCATTATTTATAAAGGGTATTATAACTTCCCAACAAACTTTTCTAACCACTGAAATTTTACGAAATGCCTACAAAAGTAATGACTCACACTTAACAAGCAACAAAATAATCACAGCTGGATGTAAACACTGGGAAATGGACTAGAAGGTAGATACAAAATATTACATATTAATCAGCACTACCAAGAGTAGAATGCCAGGATATACACCAGGATACATGCTAGGATTTAGAGATGTAGCAGTAGACTGACATGGCAAAAATGCATGAGAAAGAGAGAGATATAACTTTCTATTGCTAACAAATCTACTGCCAATTTCTGAGAGTCAAAATTGATACAAATTACCCTAAATATAGTTCTCGAGAACTAAAAAACTAGTGGCATACTATATACCACATCAACGCTTGGAAAAGAGAAACCTTAAAACCTAAGACTGCAAGCTGAACTTGTAGGTGCCTAGGTTGTTAAAAACCAAAAGATCCTTAGTAGTCTATAAGAGCTGGGTTTTATAAAGGTTGTATGTAGTTTTTACTGCAATCTTAGGAAGCGATCTTTATTTCTTAAGTAACAGGTTTGGAGAAGAATAAGCTAGAAATACATAAAGGCTACTGTAATTTGACAGTTTTATTTTCATTATGCACTACAACCACTATTAAAAGTCTAAACTCATCTCTAAAATCAATTTGTTCAATATTAGCCTCCAACTCCTATTTTTTTATTTGCTACAAAATTAAAAAGCCCTCCAACAGAAACCACTTTCCTGTGAGGTGCTACAAATATGCAATCCATCTGGTTCATCTGGCAAAGGAAGACAGCTTGAGCTTATTCATAATCTTCTGCAGGTGTTTTCTAGATCATGATTCACTCCAGTAAGACCCTTCTCAATACACCTGCAGCGTCTCAGCTGATTGCACTGAAAAAACAAGGATCCTTAAACTGTTGTTTTTTTTTTTTAGATTATTCACCCAATTTTTAAACCAATGCATAACATGTGATTTTGTTTGGGAAAGACTGATCCCTCCTCCCTTTTTCTAAATCCCCAAGTTCTGCTCTTTCCTAGAAATGACATCAGATTTTCTTTGCACTCACATGACTAGCTTCATAAATAAAACTTTTTCTTAAAGCCAACTGATTTTGTTAATTGCACCCATTAACCTTGCCATTCTAACAAGTTGAGGTTTTACTGGGACAACCTTTTTTCTTCAACTAGTCTTCTCTGACCATTTTCAGCATGTTTCCTCAGCACTCCATTCAAAAGGAGCATCTCCAGTTAAGAACGTATACTACTTTTTTTAAGAGAAGTTTTTTTTTCAGGCTCTTAAGTCTGCAATGTTCTTAAGGTCCTCTTTAGGCAGGTCATGTAATTAATTTATACGCAGTACAATTCTTGTAGACTAAATATTGGTCTTGATCATGAACCACAAATTCTGTTAAAACATATAAACCATCATATTCCTTAGGAGACGATATAATTTGTGGCAAATTCCACTAGTTTCACTCATGTAATGGGTCCCACTTATGTCAACAGAATTTTGATAGTAGTTATGAACAGGATTTGATTGTTTTGATCAGAATACAAAGATTTTCCATACCTAGAGGTGTGGGGGCAATGGTCCTAGGTCATATACAAATCCTCTAAACAATCTTATATCAGAAGCTTACAAATCCCTACAAAAAGCCTGAGAAACTTCTTCTCCAATTTTTAATCTGTGTTGATAAAACCAGCTTTGATATAGGCATATATCCTTACTGTCTACAACCACTTTAGGACTTCAAAATTAAAATTAAAGGAGCAGGGATTTTTAAGGTAGCTGCATTACTGGGAGCAGGAAGAGCTTTCAGGGCCTGATCTTTGACCTGCACTTCTCCACTTCTGACATTAGTAGCACAGGACCCAACAGCTTCTTTAACCAAAACCAGTTTTTGACACCCTCTAGAGGTTTTGCTCCCACAGAGAAACAACTCAGAAGATAGATACTTAAAGTTATCATAAAATTTGGAAGAGCTTATGACCCAGAATTCAAAACTGTAACCAGTGCAGACCATTACAAAAAGGTTTAAGCAAGAATGCAAAGCTAATATATTAGAGAATCAATTCTGGTTTCATTCTTTGTGATCAAAGAGATCCCATGAGATTTCTCATCACATTCCATTAGCCCAGGACTTCTGGCCTGTAGGAACAACTAGAAAAACAGATAACAAATTAATACTCCACTGTTAAAAGACAGGGAATCACCACATACCTATAGCTTTATAAAATTTAATGTTTCACTTAGTTAATGAGAAAATAAAGCAAACCTGAAGATAGCTACCAAAATAATAGGTCACCCATCTATGTAACACTGTAAAATAATGTTGCAAACCTTCACTGTCACACGGATACATTTTTATAAAGCGGAAATTAAATTTTGTTCATGTTCAGTTTAGTCATCGAATTTGCCATCATTTGTCCAGACACTTCTCCCTTCCCACAAAACCCTGTCCACATAAAACAAGAGGGGAAAAGGACTTTCTATTACAAAACTGCCTTCTGACTTTTTGATCTAGTTGGTGTTAGGATGACAATTCTTATACTGTATAATGAGGAACTACCTGTGCAGATCTCAGTAGATCATGCTTTTCAGGTCCAACACAAATGTGTTCAAAAATGAAGCATTCATTTCCTGCTATCATCACTCCAGGTCTAAAAATACAGGGTATTTCAAGCAAACTTACACAACTTCCTCAAAATAAAGCAGAAAGCAATAGCTCATTTCAGACACTTCATTATTAAAGAAAAAAAAAAGAAAAAACATTCTGCAATTTGAATATTAAAGAGGCATCTCCTATCATCAATTATATCATAAATGTAAATTCCAATTGTGAAGTGTTTATTTTTAGAATAGTTTGAAATTGCAAGCCATTAATCCACAGCTTTCCAACACAGAGAGTACTGGTCTTTTGCTGCAAACATTTTGCCTTGGTTTTCTTAAAAAAGCAAATAAAAATAAAAATGAAAAACACAGATCAGTGTCCAGGGTATCCCAGAAGCAACAGAAAAAAGGAGAGATGTTATATCCTCGGCCCAGTTCTCTTCAGCATCTTCATTAATGACTTGGACCCAGGACTCAATGGAATACTAAGTAAGATTGCTGACAACACTAAATTGGGATGAACTGTTGACTTCCTTGAGGGAAGAGAGGCCCTGCAGAGGGACCTCAACAAATCAGGGAGATGGGCAATCACCGACCATATGAAGTTTAACAAGGGAAAGATGCAGATTCTGCATCTGGGATGGGACAACCCTGGTTCTGTGTATAGACTAGGGAACAAGAGACTGGAGAGCACAACTGTGGAAAGAACCTGAGGGTCCTGGTTGAATATGAGTCAGCAGTGCCCTGGCAGCCAGGAGGGCCAATTGTGTCCTGGTGGGGGGCATCAGGCAAAGCATCACCAGCCAGTCAAGGGAGGGGATTGTCCTGCTCTGTTCCGCACTAGGGCCGCCTCACCTTGAATACTGTGTGCAGTTTTGGGCACTGTAATACAGGAAAGAGACTATGCTGTTAGAGAGAGTCCAAAGGAGGGCCATGAGGATGGTGAAGGGTCTGGAGGGGAAGCAATATTGAGGAGCGGCTAAGGTCACTTGGTCTGTTCAGGCTGGAGGGGACTGAGGGGAGACCTCATTGCAGTCTTCAACATCCTCATGAGGGGAAGAAGAGGGGCAGGTATTGATCTCTTCTCTCTCTTGACCAGTGACAAGATTAGAGGAAATGGCATGAAGCTGAGTCACGGGAGGTTTAGGTTGTGTAGTAGAAAAATGTTCTTCACCCCAAAGGTGGTTGGACACTGGAACAGGCTCCCCAGGGAAGTGGTCACAGCACAAAACTTGTCTGAGTTTAAGAAGTGTTTGGACAGTGCTCTCAGGCACATAGTGTGATTCTTGGGGAGTCCTGCACAGGACCAGGTGATGGATGATGGGTCCTGATGGGTCCCTTACAACTCAGCATATTCTGTGATTCTGTACATATACTTCTCCGGTTCCAGGAGCAGACTAATTTGAGACATACGCATCACTTTATTTGAATTAGACGTCTGTATCAGTGACTGGTGAAATGAAATGAAGACCAATTGCTAACAAAATCATACAACATCTGCTTTAGAGAAAACTGTAATGAGACTCTCAAAATATCCTGATGATGGCTCCTCAGGGATCCAGCTCTAGCTACTGTGAATTCTGAATTTTGGGAGACAAGCTCTTGAATGTAGAAGAGGCAGTCTCAGGCAAAGCTGAATAGTGCTGCACAGATACCCTTATGGCAGGCATTTGGGCAGTACTAGAAATCATGCAAAGCTCCTTTACATCTTGTGATGCCTAAGTTTTCAGGCAGCATCCCTTTGCATCTGCCTGGCAAGAGACTTCTTCGTGCTGGAAAAGCCACAGTAACTAACGCAAGCATTCTTGGGATGACCGCCACATTCAATGTACGATCTGAAGACCACACACAGACTCTCATAAACCAGTTGTCTACTGTGTTAAAAGCCAATGGAAACACACCAGGCCCACACCCAAGCCTGCTTCTTAGTCCCAAACAGCTTCCATTTGCAGTTTAAAGCTTCGTTCCTCGTTCAATATTAAGTAACAGTTAAACTGATAGTGTAGTCCACTAATATCTGAATTTCTTTTGAGATAATGCAGATGTCAAAGCATAAGTCAAAGAACAGCTGTCAATTATCTAGAAATGCAGCAGAATCGTGCACAGTTGTCCAGAGGTGGCTTCATCACTACTGCATAGAATGGAAGAGCAACTTTCCTCTGCAGCCCAGGAAGCTGTTGGGACTTCTCTGCCATGAGAACACACTGCTGCCTCATGTTCAGCTTGTCCACCAGGAACTTTAGATCCTTCTCTGCAAAGCAGCTTTCCACTCCATTGGCCCCAGCACATACTACTGCAAGAGTGCAACCAACTCAGGTGCAAAACTTGGCATTTTGATCTTCACAGTGTTCCTGTCAGCTCTTTTCTCCAACCTGGTAACTTGTTTCTGAATGGCAGCACAATCCTTTGGTCTATCAGCCACTCCTCCAAGATTTGTATCATCTGCAAACCTGCTGAGTGTAAATCAGTGTTCCATTACTGAGATCAGGAATGAAGATGTTCAACAACATAGGGCACCTCATCGACCCCTGGGGTATATGGTTACTGCCTGGCCTCCAGCTGGATTTCATGTTGCTGATGATAACCCTTGAGCCCATCAGTTCCAACAGTTTTCAGCCCATGTCACTGTTCATTTATCTCACCCATACTTTAAGAGCTTGTCTATGAGTAGCTTATGAGAGATTGTCAAAAGTCTCCCATAAAGTCATAATAAATGACACTCGTTGCTCTTCCTTTACCCAACATGGTCATCATATCTCACCATAGAAGGCTGGTAAAGTCTGTCTTTTCCTTCATAAATCAGTTAAGACTACTCCCAATAACTTTTCTGTCCTTCATCTATTTGGAAAGTCTGTACAGGAGGATTTGCTTCACCATCTGCCCAAGGACTGAGGTGAGGATGACTTCCCCAGACCATCCTTCTTGAAGGCAGAAATTATGTCTGCTTTCCTCCAGTCCTCAGCAACCTCCCTCGATCACCATGACCTTTCAAAGACAATTATTAGAGACTTTAAATCTCCTATAACTAGAACGTAAGTAGAATTTTTAATGCAGATGATAGGCAGATGCCACGATCAGTATAAACTCCTCCACACCTCAGTGAGCAAATATACTGTTGTCTAGAAGCTAGTTCTGAAGCCCAAATCAGCTTTTATTAGCATTTGATCAGATATGTTCTTGAATGTATAACAGAACTATCCACACCAGAAGTATCCTGCTTGACAGTCACAGACTGATAAAGTTATGCCATAGAAATTCATGTTACCACAGTGATGAGGAGTGAGATCGGGTTCTCTGCCTGTGTCCTAACTCAGCAAAAAAGCAGCATCCAAAACAAGCTAGCTAGTACCTGAAAACACAGGTAATAAAGCCTAGAGCAAAGCTTGTGAGAGGAGACTGAGCAATGTCAGGGAAGGGTACTAAATTGTGGAATAGTCTATTGGAAGAAGAAAAATAAACAAATAAATTAAGATTCAAAGTCTAACCATCATCCGTACATAAAAAATTACCTATAACATGGATAAAGGAGAAAATGTACTCTGCTATATTCACACATACTGGCAAGCAAACTTATCTCCTAGAAACTAAGGATTTTAAACTGAATTTTCTCTTCAATTATATCTGTAGGAAATACCTTTGTCATTCACTGCATCTACCCTTTTAAGGTGTAAGTGGTTTGTTAACTCCACAGTGTTTGCTGATTGTAATCTAACAACCTAGAGGAACAATGGATAACAAAAACAAAGACATGATTTGAGCACCTCCTAGAACAGAAATGTATAAAAACATCTCCTTATATACATCCTTTTAGGATAGTGATATTTAGAATAATTAGAAGGCAGATGTTCTAAAATTCACTGTGAATTTCAATAGAACATACTATCAAGGCTGACTACAAGTATATGAATGGATCAGAGTTGTGGAAATTAGATTTCTCCAATAAATTAAATTAATTTTGCTCTGCAAAACTTCTTTAATTATTATTTTAAGTGAAAGAGCAGAAGCTACAAAAGCTGTAACTAATGCTTCACGGAATTTGTTAGGTTTAACAAATTTTCTTTTTCAAGTTAGTATTACATTAATTATGGTTTTGATAGTGTATTATATTGCTACCTGTACATCATTCCAGGATAATAAACACAATCCATAACATGTCCAAAAAAATTATACATTCTTGACACCTATATTTGTTGAGTGATAAAGGAAACTTTTATCTAATAAACCAAGTGCGAAGAAAAGTCTACAGTTACCTTCTGACCAACCAAGCCAAAGCCTAGGGTGCTTGGCCACTGTGGCCCCTTCCCCTTCTGTTTCCTTTTTGTTTCTTTTGTCTTTTGTTTGTTTATTTCTCCTTGAAAAATGAATGTCAAGAAAAACTATGTCAGAAAAGACTCCTTGTGAGAAATCATCTTATAAGTTTTGAGATATTTTTAGACAAACAGATATTAGAATAGTACTAATGTTTTGTGAAAGTGAGAAGAAATTGCTGAGAGATTGTCCATACATTCTAGGACTCACCTACACTAACTATTGTGCTGAAAGAATCTTTAATTACTTCAACATCAACTTGATGCTTGTTTGAAGAAGAAAACCTATGGATACAGGAACTTCAAACATTTGTCCCTCATCATCCTGCACTGAGACTGCTTCTTTTCACTCGAAACAAAAAAGGATTGAAAGGGAATTGGTACCACAACAAGGCTAGAACAGAAGTTGTCTTTCCTCCCTTAGTACATGATGAAACAACAGCAACACTCTTGTGCTTATAAATGGGTTTAATAACATTCCTTACACATTCTATATTAACATTGTAGTATTAATGGTGTAGTAAAGGACCAGCAGCAGAGTACTCACTGACGTTTTGTACAACTTCATTATTCTTGCCAAAGCAAGTTCTGATTTTCTTCTTTAAAATTCTCAGAGAGAAGGGACCCAGTACAGTTTACCCCCCCTTTATACTCCTTCAAATTAAGAAAATGAAAACAAGTAAAAAGACAGTAAAGATGTGACAGAAGCTCAGTAATGACTTTTCCTACTTTGAAAAAAAAACAAAACTCTTACGTCACATAAAACATGTTGTTAACAGCTTTGGAAAATGTTGGATGTGGTCGAACAAAAGTTAAGTTTTATGACACCCATGCACTGAGAGCAGTGTAACAAGAGACAGGTATTTGCTTAAGCAACACGGAAAGGGCTATATGTTCTAGGAGACAGAGTACATAAGCAACCAGGATCCTATTTTCATGCTTGTTCCTGACCCATTTTAAACCCCTCTTGACTTGTTTTTCCTTCAGCAGTTCCGTTAGCTAGGTTTTTGAACTTTTCAGCACAAGGACCATCTGCGAGTATGTTTTGGACTGCACAGGTTCAACAGGGTTGTGATCTAAGTACGGTTGTCAAAACACTGATGTAGTACAAAATAAAGAGCCACCACTATGTTTGATTGCTTAGATGATTCCAGTCTGTTCCTCCATCTGCATTCTTGCATATGGTCTGTCATACATGGTACAGTTAATGAATCTACTGCACTCAATTTTCTAAATGCACCTCGGGAGGGAATTGGTTATATGCCACCCACAGGCAGACTGCTGCAGCACAATCCAGACTATGGTTCTGTTTACTACTTCTTGTAAAGGGTCACAGATCAACTCAGAGGTGTTGAGCTCACTCTGTATTTAAACGTGGGAAACACTGGGATATTTACAACCAGCTTCAAGGTCCTGTTGTAACTTAGGTCTAGTTCCATAACAAAATTAGCCTACTGAAATTCAGTATCAATATGCAGCAAATACCCTTCCACTTAAACACTTTGATTTCCACTTAAACAGTTTGATTTCACATGAGTAGAACAGGAAAGTTTGAAACAACAGCTGCAAACAGGTCGACTGAAGAAGTTTCATGAGGCTTCCCCTATGAACTAGCCTAGAGCTAGAGGCAGCAGCTTCAGCCCCTTGAAAACACCTTTTTGCACCATAAAATTATTTCAGCTGTAAAGTAGTCTCATATACTGTAGAGGGATGCAATGTACAACACATGCACACTGCTAACAAGTGATAGCACTTGCATTCTGTCAGAGACGAGGAGAGAACCCAGCTGTTTAAAACAATTTAAAATAAAAGCAAGAACAGAATTCACAAGGCCACTGCAATTTCCATTATATTTTATTTAAGCCATTAATGACTGCTTCAAGACAACTGAATAAAAAGTCTTTACAAAAGAGGAAGACTGCCTGACAGAAATAAACAATTAAGAGATATATACTGCTTTACGTCTGTTATGTTTTGGGTAATATTTAAATGTCATATTTAGATATTATTAAAAACTGCATATATCTTCAAAAGTTTTGGGTGCATAAATGTTTGCAAGTTGCAAGTCCCTTTTTATTCTTCTCTTCTACACATGTATGAAAAATGTGAAGATTAAAACATGAGAAATATCACACAATGTTCTATAAATTCATTCAGCAAGTTAAGCCACCTTTTTGAAGAAGCTCTAGAGTGATTCATGTGCAAAGAAGAAAACGCTTTTTGCTGGCCTTCCCTTTCTTCAACTGTTCCTGTAAAATGCAGATGTAGAGCTGTGCCTCTGAAATACACTTTGTATCTAAACCTGGTATTGTGAAATCAATCTCAAGTCTCTAACCCTTTCCTTTTACAGATTAAGGATAGAAGTGCAAGCTTTGGATGCTAAGAACACATTTGGGAATACCTGTTCTTCTGTATGTTTCTTGAACGCACATATATTAATATCTGGAATATTGCTATTCAAATAAAAGTTGTAAAATAAAAACAAGAGAGAATTTGAAAGTTGTAAATTGCCTAACATTTTGTTAGGAAGTCTGGTAGCCACCTGAAACTCAGGTTAGAGGAAGTTCTTCACTTTTTTTTAAGGAAAAAATATTTGCTTCCTTACAGTGAAATAACAAGACTACAGTACTTAATAACAATTATGGCAGAACCATATTAAGTAGATGGTATAAGAGAGACAGACACTTCAGGTTCTGTATCAAGGTGGGGGAACATACATAAAGGTAGAAATGTCTAAGTAGAAACGTGGTACAAGTTTTCAGTCAGTGGTCCCATTCAGAAGGAAAATCAGCCTTGGCAGTAGTGGTAGTGACAGCACCTCAGCTTGCCTGTATAATTCATGAAGAACCTTGCCTGTTGGAATGGTATAAGTTCAGATGTGTTTGGTTTCAGATCAGCTAAAGGAGGCAGCATCAATGCAATAAATCTTCTACTACTTCAGTGGAGTTTGAGGATAGCTAAAATAATTTTATTTTTGTATCCCATTCCCTTAAATGTGCAGCTTCCAGTAGTTTACAGGAAAGGGTTAAAGACTTGTGATTTATTTCACAATACCAGCTTATAGATACAAAGTTTATTTCTGAAGGACAGCTATATATCTGCATTTCAAGACAGCATCACTTTTCCATTTGTGCCATTCCTCCTGGCCAACTCATCTTTTTCATACTAACTACTCATTCTCTTTTGTTAAGCAAAAATAAGAATATACGACATAGTATATACAAATTAGATACTCCTAAACAAAACATGACAAAAATCTTATTTTTGGCCACCTGCTAATACTATGTAGTTATTAAATCCAAACACAATCAATAGACTATATTTAAATAAAGGTTTATTAGAAAAGTATTTGAAAAACATGGATATTTAAATGTTATGATAAGAATATTAAGCCCTCCAAAAATCAGGAGTCCTTGCTTCTTTTTTACAATCCTGGAATTTTACTGAGGGCATGTGAAAAACTGAATTTAAAAACTCAGTTACTTGTTTTGGAGGTCTATACAACTTCCTAGAGTGCAATCCCATTTGATGACAAGCACACTACAATATCAGGTAAACAAACTGTATACTTCCAGAACTATACTGTTTTACAGGTCAGGAAGGATATGTCAGTAGGATAAGTTAGCTAAAAACACTAGCATTCTGATTTTTTCCTTCTCTTTCCTACTTCTCCACCATTTCCCCCTCCCCTCCGCAACTCATATATTGACCAAACAGTACAAAAAATATTAGCTACTACTGAGATGTAGTAGTTAACAGGTAGATGTCCTGTTTTATGATAACACTGTAATACCTGTAATTTTCTTTTTTAAAAACCAATCTAACAAAAAGAAAACAAAAAGCCCCAACCAACCATAAAAAAACCCATCACAACTGTTTCATGACAAACATTATCTTATGGAATTACTGAAGAGTCAAGTGAAAGAAGGCTGACTAAACAGAAAAAAATATTTTCGCTAAGGTATGTCTAGTAGAACACAGGTCTCCCATTGAATCAGCTGGATTTCTGTTACCAAATTCAGTAAGAGTACAACTCAGTTTTGTCAGGGGGAGAATACAAAATTACATTGTTTTTAAGGTTAATATGCAAGTTATGTAACATACATATAACAGAGGATTTTAACATTTGACACAGGTGCAACTAATTCCATACCTGCTTACAGTATACAAGTAGAATATAAGCATGCATGCATGCATTTCTTAAACATGTTTAAATTGTTTATTGCTTATCTGTGCAAGATGTCCTGTTAGAACTGATGCACTTTTGTAAATAAAACACTCCTAAAAATGTATTTCTAAAAGTATTTGCTAGAAATCAGACTGGATCAGTTACCTACGTTAAAAGATTGAATTAGCATCTTTTCTATTCATTACAATATAGCAATTGTGGTTTCCAGTCTGTCTCCCTGTCCCCAACTTCCTACCCAGCCTTTTTTTCGTCTGCTGTAACCAGTATCTCAGATCTCTTTCTCTGCTTTGGACATTGTGTACAATGAAAAAAAACCCATCCCAACCCCCCAAAAACCCAAACCCAATCAAAACCAACCAACCAACCAACCAACCACCAAAACTAGAACAAACAAAAAAAACCCCACAAACACATAAAAGCCATTTATATTGCAGACTGTTTAATTCCTTGATAAACACTGTTGCTCCCTGGTGCTCCAAGTCTGTTCTGTCAATAGATCACCAATAATCTGTCATTTGGGGACCTGAAATATTGTCATCACCACCGATCAAAAGCCAGGTAGCTCCTCACTGGATATTTTTAGGGGAGACCATGCTAAGAGTCTCAGAGGGATCCATCAGCAATGTCAGCCTGAGGACTCTGGTGGGTAGAGCACAGTTGTAGAGAAAACTCCTGCTCCCTCTTACTGGGCAGCTCTGGTTTCAGTAAATACATATAGGGATTTCACACACAAACAGGAAAATCAGGTTCTTTTAAATGACTTTACCCCATAGGCTTTCCAATGAAATGACACCAGAGGGTTCAGGAGGTCAAACAGAAATGCCAGATTTCAAAAATCCAAGATGTCCCAAAATCCTGAAAGTAAGTCAAACTTATGTACCACTTAGCTGGCACTGTCAGGTATAGCACATTCCTCAAATCCTTGTTTTGCACTTGCTCACAAAAAAAAAAAAATCTTATTTTGTGAATCAAACAAAATTGCTTATCATCTGTGCAAACTTTTATCCACTGTAAGCTAAACTGAAGGCATAAAACACGATCAAAGCCTGGAATTTTGTTTTTACCAGTCAAAAACAGATGTCTCCTCTGCTCGGTTCAAATATTGTTATACTAATACACATGAAATACAAGAAATTACTCACTACCAAAAATTCACAATTCTTTAGATTGGCAAAAAAAAAAATAAATAATACCCAAACAAAACCAGCAAGACCTAAACAAGTACTGTGCCTCCTAGACTTAGGGATAGAAAAGTAGGAATTACAAAGCTGATTAATCTTTGCTACTTCTAATTAAAATGTATTTATAGAGAGGAAACCTTTAAGACAACTAATCGAAACTCAACCTCAAAACAGGCAAAGAAGAGATGTAAAGGTTACATTTCACACCATTGCTTTCCATTTCATCCACATAAAGTAATTGCCGCACAGATCTATGCTACATAAGATACACAGAAATGTTTGTTCCTTTCTGAAATGAGGAGTATTATCCATCCTTTGGGTGCTCATTATAGGAGTCAGCACTGAGAATTAAGTGCACAGGATCCCAGTGGAAACACTCAGAGGCTAAGGAACTTCCATAATTTGACCAGAAATGCATGCTTTGGAATTTGTTCTTATTGAAAAAGCTATGTAATGACACATATTAGGAAGGCCTATTTACCTGAGGGTATTAAACAATCGCTTATCAGAACAGTGCATTAGGCTTCACAGATATACTATGACTTCTGTTCAATGCTCCCATTTATATGAAAAAGACTTTTTTGGTATCATGACTCTGTTTTTAATGCCAGTTCTTAAAACTTATGATTCTAAATTTACCCTTTGATTAGACATGCATGTTTCTAATTAAGCTCGACCTGTCCATTCTTCTTTGAAGACATTTAAGTCAGAGTCCCCCAAGACTCTTGCGGTTCTGTGTAATAATTTACTTGTTCTTGGTAAAGACAATAGAATTCACAAGTAAAAAAAAAGTGGAATAAGCTGCCAATCTTGTCAGAAACACTTTCAACCAAAAATACATACTAGTGAACCTATAAAATCTTTAAGGGACCATCATGTTCATATGGCAGAAAAAGAGGAAATGGTATTGTCTACCTCCTACACATTCAATTATACAATGCTATAAGTCATCAATAAAATGAATGTATGTGTAGCGGTTAATCCTCGACATCTGTGGCAGACGACAAACACTGTTTTCTCAGAATGGACCAAACTTCACCTTCTGAAAATCACATAGACATAGCTGAGGCATTTGGGAATTAACCTGGTGACCCCTAAGCAGGGCAGAACTTCCAACCCTGTTACTCCAAATCCTTCTGTGAGTAAGTTTAATGCAGTTAAATGACAGAAATAAAGAAAACAGAAGCCAACTGTCTTCTGTTGCTTTAACTGTAATGAAAATTTTGAGAATGCATTATGCCTTCTATATTATTGACACTTATAAAGAAGAGATGCACTGCCACACTTCGAACTTTTCCCCTGTACCACCAGATGACATACATCAGCACTGCAGTGGAAATCCACATATAAAATCACATTATTCTTGTAACTCAAGCTTTAAAACCATTTGCAGCAAGAATTATGCAATTCATCAATTACTGTCAATTTTCTTCATTAAAACACAAACTTTTTAAAAGACCCAGATCTTTTTTTGTTCTAGTCACTGCATTTCTAAGCACACTACGTCAGACGAGGTTAGGCACTGAACTGAAGGTTCAGGTAACCATCATGTGGTGATCAAGAATACAGGTACTTCATCAGAAACATTCAGAAAGTATCAAATATGACTAATCATATTGTTAAAATTTGTCAAAATGCTCGATTTGGGAGAATTCACTAGATATACCAGTTTGTATTTAGTATCTAAACTGTTTAGCAGCCCCAACTCCAACTTTCTACGAGACTTCAGCTTCTAGATCACATAGAATCTCACTTATTACAGTATCACGTCATTCAGAAATTAGGCATATTCAAAAGATATCCTGAAGTTTAGTTGATATACTAAATGTGAGAAAATGATGGTGTTAGGAATGTCTTCAGGTATCTGCTTATTTAAAGAACTCAATTACTCTACAGGTTCTGAGATAGAGGACAACAAGTAAAAGGTTTGTCCAGGCAGGATTTCCATGTCTAACCTTGAGCTATTTCCATTGCTGAAAACCTTTAAGCTGTTGTTTCCTTAGATAACAATTCTCTGACACAGCCTTCTGCCTTCTCACTCTGCTTTTCCCTGAATATGAACATCCATATGTAATGCCATGACACTTTTCATGAAAAAGCATGAAAAGGCTTTTGCCTCCCAGTATGCCAAACAGCTAAAGCAACAGTCAACCTTTTGGCAAGAAGAACGATTATTTTTGAACAAGCAAATTTGACTGGGACAACAACAACCTGCTTTCAAATAAACCTGATTAATACCCAGCTGCGCTGGTTATAGAAGTAAACCCATGGGAAAAATGAACCCAACTCAAGAGAGATTACAAGTCAGATTTACAATTTACTAAAAAAAGATGACAATAAATGCAATGATACAGAGAAAAACTGGTTTTCACCCTCAGAAAACAAATATACAACCCAGCACACTGGGCAAGAACAGAACAGTGTTTGGTTGGCCCCTGTGCTGAGCACCCCATGGTCCCCCTGGGTGCAAAGTAAAAGGAAAGGAAAACCTGTTGGTCTGGGTGATGGTCACAGTCCTGTTGAAGTAATGATCTCAGTCTTGTCGAGAGTGGCAGTCAAAGTCCTGTTGAAATTCTGGTCCTCCTCTGGATCTGAGGAGTGGTACCAGAAGTCCCAAGACTCCAAGATTATATGCGCTCAGGTTCAGGTGGGAATGTCCAGCACCTCCCCCAGGGCGGGGAGTTTCAAGATGGGTGATTCAGCTCTGAGTCATGGGATATTTTTGGAGTCTTTGATGGTCTAGGTGGTTGCAGCTGCCTATTGTGCCACTCCAGTATGGCCCATTAGCAGAGATGCCCCCTCAGGCTGGGTGTGAAGGTGCTAATGCCTCCCCTGAGGGGAGTTATCACAGTTGTTATCACAGTTACTAGTGTGAAGACAAAGAAACACCCCTCCCAGGGTTTCTTTAACACCCAGCTTGTAGCCTGAGGTGCCAGTTGTGCCCTAGGTAGCTGCTGCAAATGATCCATTATTAACAGTCCATCAGAAATTACATAGAGGGTGTAGAATACACAGTTTTGGTTATACCCACATAGTGGTAAACTGGTCCCGGCCCCTCTAAGTAGGACACCAGCCAACTACAACATTAGGACAAAATACTAGGATGCCAGGATTTAATTCATGTATGTCGTCTTCAGAAAAGTTAGTTTATTTGCTCACATAAATCTAAAATAGTGCATATATTAAAAACACCCAAACAAAACCAACAAAAACATCTCTAGAGCAGCTAGCATTCCAAAAATACACACACACACTCATGAATCTCAGTATTTTGGTGGAAAACTGTAAAGAAAAACTGTAAGGTTCACACGTTCTGTTTTCAACATTCAGTGAATGTTTTTTTGCTTTCCAGCTTCGAAAATTGCAGAAGTACTCCCTTGGGAAGCAGGAACTACCCTGAAACTCATTGTCTGGAGCCTTGAGTTACATCTGAGATGCTCCTTGCCAGTCACCCTTCCAAACTGCTTGCTGGTTCTGATGGAAAGCATGTTATACCTTCACAGGATGCAGATTACAACCCTTAGTAATCCTGGTGGAGCTAAAAGGTACAGTAATTTTCTACCACGACATTGCAACTTATTTCTAATTATTTTCCCAAATATCTTAGTAATGTGAAAGAAATTACTCTAATATAAATGAGTGTGTAAGAGCTAAGTCTTATCCAGCGGATTTAAAACAATTAAGAATCTCATCAGAATACCTGTTTACATTAGCTGTTTATTTCATTTGTCTCCCTTCAAAAATTCAACCTTAAAGGGATATTTTGGTGCTGCTTAGCTGAATAACAACTGACTGTGTTAGAACACGAGAATGTAGCCATGGCTTAAAAAAAAAATACACATATGTTACACTAAGCAGATAAATCCAAGTTTTATTGTCAGTTTCCAAAAGTAATTTTCTTGACCAAAAGGAAATTGCTGCTCTGTGAAGATTTTTGGGAGATGAAGAAATCAATTGCAAAGTAGGCAAAAACAAAATAAAAAAAGGAGTGGGAGAGGGAAATGTAGGAAAAATAGGACGGGAAAAGGCAAAATCTTCCACTAGAAAATGTAAAACTCCTTTGAGTCTCAGATGCTCTTCATTTTGGATGTTACTATTCAAACTCTGCATATATGTGGCTTCTTAAAATGAATTAAAACAAGCAGAAAATAATGCTTTGTTATACAGTAGAATTATTATGACTAATGCAATGAACCACAATAAAATGCAACATCAAACACAGTTATTTTATATATGAATTTTAGAAAGTTATCACCTTCTTGGCAGCTTTGGGAAGCACAAAGTTTTAGAGTTTCATTAGAAGCCTGGTTTGTTTTTGTTTTTTTTTTTCTAGAAACTTCAGTAAAATAGGCAGTGACCAAAAAAACAAGATAATACATACTCTTGCATGCTGATGTGTCTTGAAGTTATTGCTTATTAGTATAACTGAATTTTGTAAAGTAGAATAGGCAGATTAAGAGGCAGTAGGATGCACTAGAAGTTAGTATGCCAAGAGCAATTTAAACAAATATTAAATACTTGCTCTCATGGATAATAAGATGTTTCTCTTTTTCTCAGTTTTACACTGAACTGGCAGTTAATACAAGAAAAAAATAATATCTATTCACATGGCAATTGGTTTACATACAAACAGCTACCATATTTCGTTTTCAATATTATTGAACTTAAATTTTGTCCAGTATAGTGCCAGAGAATCTGGTCAAGCAATCTGCTTTTACAACCCACTTGTGACACAAAGTTAGCACATCCCAAGCGGACAGAACAAATTGTTTCAGTGTGTCATGCTACATTCAGACTTCTTTCCAAGTGAGCCTAACTACAAAGGAACCATTAGCCAAAGGGTCATGTGGTTCTGCAGTGCATGAGCAGAGAACTGCACTCCTGTCCTGCATGGAGACTTCTTATTCACATGAAAGAAATTACTTTTCCCATCATGCACCCATAAAAAACAAAGGTCAGAAAAATAACATTTTCCATAGTGTAATGTCTTTTGTCATGACAAAAACAACCTCTTCTTTAAGAGCAAATGTGGTTTAGCCCTATTTGAGAATCATTCTGTCACTTAAAAAATAAATTCACTCTATTTAAAAATGCTGCCTCCATTAAAGTTTATTGCTTATTTGTATGTTATTAATAACTATACTACTACATTTAATATTGTGCAGTTAAATAAGTATGCATAATTCATCCTGCAATAAGATCTTACTGAGACCTTCAAAGGCTAATACAATAATTTTCATTTTTGTCAAACCTCAGCTGTAACTTTTGATTTCAAACTCTTCATGACTTACAAGTACAATCAATAAGCATCAAACCCACAGGTTCTTATTTAAGTGAAGAGTACTGTAATAATTCATTTTCCTTATCTTGCTGATACTTCTGAAAACAGGGATTTCTAGGACAGAAACATATGCTTGAAATCCTAACAAAGATACGTTGGAATTTCCACAAGTGATCAGCCCTAAAAATCATATCACACTGAACCATGAAATAGAAAGTGTATCTGAAATTTAGTGCAAAATTTAACACTCATGAGTTCCGCTGATTCTGTTAGCTGCTCCATTTACATGCCAATTTACATCCCTACCTAAAAATGCATTTCTTAAAACCCTTAAAATAAACTGCTTTGGTACTTCCTTTGTAGTATAAGTTGATTTTACACGTGTCTTGAGAAACAAACATTCAACACTGAACCACAGCCATTAAATTGATACCACCATCAGCAAAGGTAAATTATGCAAATCAGAATTATGCAAACATCTTGGGTTTTTTTAGTTGCTACTATTTCTATTTTGTGCAGCTGCTTGTCAGAGTTCATTATGCGAGGATGAAATTTTTTTAGTACCATTATCCAAAAAAACCAGAAGTCACAAACTTGTGTCACCAATGAGCTATTTATTGCTTTTAACGTCTATTAAGGTACCTGACAGCCGGAACTCGAGCACTATAGCTGGAGTTCTCTCCCAAAACCATCTTTCTTGCAATCCACAAAAAGTCATACAACTGGCATTCAGAAATAAATACTTTGCTTCCTACCAGCAGGTTTGAGGAGTATTTCTTTTGGTACGTATACACAGCATAGCCCGCAACTCCCTTTTTTTTTTCCCCAAGCCTCTCTTATATAACAGACTGCAAAAACCATCTCTGTGCAACGTGATCAAGATGCGATCTCCTGTTTCGGAACTACAACATTTAACATAATCACATTCAACCCAGTCCCGAGCTATTAATCAACTTCTCATTAACGTCGATGATCAATCAGAAGTTCTCAGCAGTTTTGCGAGACACAGACTGATAGTCAGTCAAGGCTCCCAAAGGGTCAAGTCATTAACAGACTGAAGAGAGACGGCTTCACCAACTTGGCTCAGAAACGGTATTACAAGGGTATTTGAACATCATATAACGTTTTGCTTAAATATCACAGCCTTCCTAGGTGGTTTAAATTTAAGGTTGGGGCTCCTCCCCAGATAACCTGTGTAAAGGCAAATAGGCTCATAAAAGCCCTAAAGCCACTTGAGTCTCAGAGGCCCACTAGTAGAATATGCAGCAGCTTTCTCTGGAGACCTGCCCTTAACCCCTTCATGCCATGTCGTTTATACACTGACCAACTAAGTAGGCTGTCTGAAAATTATCAACCCAGCCTATGAGTTATATAATCAGTTTATTTCTTAAGACAGGATGAATATATCCTTAAATACAGGATGACAAAGATTTTTTTTTCCTCTCTTGATTTTGCAAAAGCCACAACAGACTTACATAAACTCCATGTATTTCTGGGTTGTCCTCTCTCTATCTTGAGGTATGTAAGTCTTGACGTACCTTATGGAGAGGTTTGTTACGAACCACAGCTCAGGCTGACTCACGGTTTTCACTTTACATACAGGCTACCTATATAGATTTTGAAAATAAACCTGCAATGTGAAGTTTTTACTTTCCTTGTTATTGCCAATAAAAAGGCATACTTGTTTTAAGAGGTAAAAATATCAATTACTACAGCCAATAAAGTTAAGAACTGGGTGTTCGATAAAGGGACCTCTTAATTTCTAAATATTTCCCCAAGTTTTGGATATTTCTTCCTGTAATGTATAGGGTTAACCACAACACCCTGAATCCAAACAAAGCACACTCTAACAAAGTATAAGAAAATGTATCTGTACGAGATACTGTATTACACTCTTCCATGTATTCGTGCTTCCAATCCCTCCAGGGGAAATTTAACATGGTTTCTAAAATTATCCCTCTTTAGATTTTTTTTTTCATTTTTCTCCAAGATCCCTGGCCAGATGAATTTGTGTATTACATGAACTGCCTGTGCCACTGTACCTCCTTCCTCTGTGGTGACTTGATTCAGCTGAAGCTACGCTTTGACCGATCAATGCAAGCACATTACACACCAGAATAAGAGTAAGGTAAGGGTAAAGGAAAGAAAAGCATCTCTCCTTTCAGCCATTAAATATAGATCAACGAAACATCACAGCGCACATCGCGGCTCCGCTCCCCACCCCCTCCGCCCCGCTCCTCGAGCGCAGGATTTCGCAGACGGTGGCTTCAAAGGAAGAACACACACCCCACACACCCCTCCGCGCACACACACAGATACACATACACATGCAGCACAGACACACAGAACCGCGCAGCAGCAGCCGCTCGGAGCCGCCCCAGGGCCCGGGCTCCGCGCAGGGCCGGGCGCTGCCCCCGCCCGCGGGTCCCCGGGCTCCTTCTTCTTCGTCTTCCTCCTCCTCCTCCCTGGCCCATGACTTCACTGCCGTAACGAGCACATTAGTGCAGGGCGTCGGGAGACACCGTGCCGCGGATGCCCTACATAAGCAACGACTAACGTAGAAAGAAAGGCAGGAAAGCGATGGAGGGGGGAGGCGCGGGAGGAAGAACCGTGGGGAAATAACGCACTTTGTTACCTCTCGGTTGAAGGCACAAACACTGCTCCTTGCAGCCCAACCCAGCCCGGCTGCCTCGGCGACGGGAGCAGCGCAGGACCCCACACCAAAAAGAAACATCACGCAGGCAGGAAGGGGGGGGGGGGGGGAACCTGGCACCATTACGGTGCCTGTCGTACTCACCGATCGGCGCCGATTCAGCGTGCTTGCTCCCAAACATATACCAAAACCCAAGAGCAAATCCTCAGTCCGTTAGGCAAGGATGAAAGAGGGGAGGGGGGGGGGGGGGGCGAGCGACGGCCCCAGGCTTCACCACAAGGTCCTGACCTTGCCCAGCTGCAGCATCTTCGGCTTGCCCCCCCCCGGGCGTGCGTGTGTGCCCCTGTGCGCCCGTGCGTCCCCGTGTCCGCGCGGGCGCGCCGGTCCGGCTCCGCGGGGCTCGGCCGCAGGACAACTGCCCGCTGGCTGCCGGGGCGAGGAGGGCTCGGCATCCACCGCCCCGCCGCTGGGGCGAGGCGCGGGGCCGCTGCGGCGGCGGCTGGGGCAGGCTGCGCGGCGGCGCCGTAGCGCAGCGCGCCGGGCGGGCGCACCGGCCGCGGGATGTGGCCGAAGGAGACACAGCCGCCGCCGCAGCATCTGCCGCCGCCGCGCTCCCGCCCGCCCTGCCTCCCTCCCTCCCTCCCGCCTGCCTCCGCCCCTCCCTGCCCGTCCCCTCCCCAGCAGGAACGCGCCCGCCGCGGCCGAGCAGCCGGCGCTGGGGGGGGGAGAGAGGGGGGCGGGTGGCCCCACTCCCGATGAGGCACCGCCGCCCGTGCCGGGCGGGGCCGAGGTAGGGCCGGGCCGGGTCCCCTTCAGTGTCGCCGCAGAGGGGCGCGCCCCCGTATTTCCCCAGTACCCTGCAGCTGGGGTGGGGACTCTGATTTACTGGGGAAGGAGGAGGCGGGGCGGCGGGCGCAGGTGTGGAGGCGCACCCCGGGGCGGGGGGCGTTGGGCGTCGATGTGGAGCAGCCCCTCAGCAGTGACCGCGGCTCCTGCCGTCATGGGTTGGGAACTTGAGGTCTGCCAGCCAAAACGGTGACAGCAACACGGCAGCAAGAGCTCGTTCCCCGGCTCGTGTTTCCTTCGGTTCCCTCTTCCAATCCTTGGGAAACCTAGGTGGGAAATCTACCACGTTTTCAGAAGTCTTCTTGCGAGCAAAGAGGGTAAGGAATATGGAAGTCATGTTTTACTCCTGCGCACCCTTAACTCTTCGCTGAGAAACTTGTGTGGAATGCAGTTGCAGCACTCACCTGAAAGTTGCCACTCCAGGGCTCCATTCAACTCGCTGCGCGGAGTTTTGGTACCTGAGAAAAACCACCAATTTTTGGGGATTGTTGCCCGGGGTAACTGCTGCCAATTCCCGCTCACAGCAGGCTGAGCATCAGCGCGGCAATGAGGACAGCCACAGACTCGGCCGAGGCGCCAGGGCAGCGCCTACAGCTGGTCACTTGTTGCCCGAGCCCGCAGCCGCAGCACCTGCCCCGCATGGAGGGGACCCGCATGTGCCCTGGACGCCAGGGGCTGCCATGCCGGCCGCTCCCGCAGGACAAGGCGCTCCCATCTATCCTTCCCCGCCGCCTCCCTGCGCCCCTCCAGCACCGCCCGCCGCCCTGGAGATGTCATGGCGGGCCCCGCAGGGACAACCACGGGCGCGGCAGCGGGACCTGCCGCCGGGCTGAGCTGGGGCGGCAGCGGCACCGACGGACCGACCGACCATCGCGGCCGGGCTGCACGGCGACTCGCTGCTGCCACCTCTCGCCTGGCGTTCTCGCAGCTTCCCCCAACTCTCCGGCGAGAAGGAGCTTCACCTGGCTGAAGTTCCCCCTTCACCTCACCGAGGCTTTCGTTGGGGTGGCTACCCCTCTCTTCGTTTCACGGGAAGGCCAAAGGCTACATATCTTCCCTGCACCAGAATGCCTTCCTTTCGGCCTGAGGTCTCCTTTTTGGGGAGTTTTATTTCCATATTTACTGAACAATATAGATGACTAGTATATGTCCCTTTTCTGGGTTAAGTGAAGGTGACCTATCCACCTGTGTCAAAATCAGTAAGTTACAACTGAGGGTGATTCAGTCTGGCAGCACCCCTCAATGTCAAACCAGACTTTGCCCAACTACTAGGACCTGAGGGCAGAGCACCTCTAGGTTCAAAACCAGAGTAAGTCCCAAACCTAACTGTCAAGTACTGGTATGGCATGCATCTCTACCTCTCAACACCTACTGAGTTGCAACCAGAGCCGAGCTTGCTAGTGGCAAAACACACCAGTGAATATAGTCTTGCCCTTGACTTGAGTACAAAAGCAACCAACTTTGCCCAAGTCCTTTGCCCAAGTCCTTTTGGTCTAACCAAAAGTTACTTTTCACCCTAGATAATATCACTGGTCACTGAAGCCAGCAATAGGGAGAGTGAAAAAACAAAAGCAGCTCATCATCTGTGTCTGGAGGAAGAATAAAATGTCTCCTAAGTCCAAGACCCTGGGTTTGTGATTCGCAGCCTGAGACAGGCATCTAATTCTGAACTGAAAGTAGTGTATAACCCAGTAGTTACCTAGGCTCACTATCCTACTGTTAAACCTTAAAATGTACTTGATAATAAAATTACTGGGTATTATACCATCCTAGATCCACCATAGCACTACGTGATCCACCTTCTGCAACCTCTTCTCTTTTTCAAAGCTGAAAGGTCTTTCTGTCAATAAAGGAAAAAGAGGTAAAAGGACTAGAAGCAGGCCATGTCCTCCTTTCCCCCTGAAATATAGCCATGTAATAGGGGCATTTCATGGCCCTGGGGATTGTACATATCTGGCCTAATTGTGGGATGAGCAGTGTGTGCTAGTGAAGGATGTACCTAAAACACCTGATTCTCCCCACACTGTAAAGGTTACCCAGCTAGCTTTACTGATCTGAGTAGTCTAGCCTGGAAGTTAAATATAGTAGCAATAAAGGTATATAATAATGTAGACCCTCTGTAGGGAAAGTGAGGGCTGGAGGCAGAAGTGTTTTGGAGGAATCTGGGAGGTGTCTGAAGAAATTTGTTTTTCTCTCACAAGACTTCCACTTTCCCACCACTATTTTGCATGACAGGGAATTCATCCTAAGGTGTCGCAGGATTCACAAAGCTTCTCCTCCTGCTTATCACGCCTGATTCTCCCTGCATCACCTTTTCAATATTCTCTGACACCAGGGGAGGTCAGAGAAGGAGCCAAGACTAACTGAGCCCTGCTTATGGATATGGAGAAATGGGACAAGGGAAATAAATCAGATTTTCAGAAATGGCTTTTTGCTGCTGCTGTCACAGAGGAAGGGTAAGGAAGAGTAGTGAGGGGTAAGAATGTAAAAAAGAGTGAGATCGACTTCTGGAAGAGATTGCCCTATCTATAGTAGGTACTGTCTGCCTACTTCATTCCCAGTGACTAAGCCTCTTATTCTGACAAGCCAAAAGCATATGTAGGTGAAAGCTGTTCACTTTTTTGGTCAGTCCCAGCCTTCCCAAATACAGACAGTCCGTTTTCTCAGGTCTATGCCTGGGCGCGATGTATCTATCCTAAGCTTTGATTAGCTTTCTTGAGGGTTTGCTTGAGTTAGTTTTGTGTGTTGTTGATTTTTTTTTTCTTGAAAAAGGTGGGAAAAGAAAAGGAAATTATTATCACATCAAGGCCAATATTTTCTAGCACAGAAGCTGAAAAAGCATCTTCACCGTTTGTATTTGCCCTTTAGGTTTACAAAGGCCCTTGAGGCCTCAAATGTCTATTTGGTCAAAGTAACAACAAGTAAAAATTTTAGAAAACAGAAAAAAATAGTAGTAACATGAATAGAGTTAAATTCAGTGATAGAATTTTCAGATAATTAGTCTTCTAAATGACTATATTATAAAGAATAATAGCAGTTACAAGTTGTTTAACCTTAGGCTCAAGAGTTGCATGCTACTATAGCTGGTTGCCAGTGATACTCTTCCCATCCTGCTAACTAGAAATATAACTTTTTTTTTGTGGAAAATTTCATCTACATGTAAAGGATGAAACTCACAGCAGAAGAACACAAGGAAAAGTCCATTAGTCAACAGTTAGACAATGCATCAAAAATATGGGATACCTAGATACAAGCACTAGTTATGTCTGCTTGTACTGTCTCAATACAAACTATATTTAATTTTAGTTTAATCCTTCTTGGAACAGAGTTTGGGAGCTTGTTTTCTGAATGTTTGGATAGAAGGGAAAATATTTCTTGGCTGATTTGACTTTCTTAATTGAAGATTATGTTTAAATTTAACTTTGTACTTCATATGAAGATTGTTGAGATCCTCTGGAATGGTCAGGATCCAGCAACTTCCTTTGTCACACTGAAGCCAATGGAAACCTTCTATACTAAGAATATAACTGAAGTAAAACTAAGTGTATGTAATAGATTCATGTTTCAGGCAATCTTCAGCAAATCTGGAATAAAATTGGAAAAGCATGGTTTTTTTTCCCTTTTTAATAAACTCAAAAAGCAGTCAAGCATAATTAGTTTTTCAAGTTTAGAAGAATATTTCAAAGAAGTTATTGCAATTACTGTCTTATCCCTCTCTAAGAATTAGTTAAAGGTGCAATTATTCAAAGGAGATGACAACATCCATTGAATTACATTTCAAATAAGAGCATGTTTCTTGAAATGCACACTATGGTGTCTTAATGAAACTAAGCTAGTAACGAATTTAATTAACTGATCCAAATTTCTTCTGTTTTATTTGACTATGGTATTATCTTTAAAAAGTCAAGTCATCTTTGAATTATAGTAATACTATCTATATTTTCCATTTCTTCTACATTGTTGCAGAATATTATATAGTAACAAAGTATATGTAAATCCTGGGATGACACTGGCTTTCTATGCCCCAATGATGACATGACAACAGAAGGTTTGCATGATTGTATTTGCATAAGCTCATGTCCTGATCTCATGGAAATATTTTTTTAGCAGAAGTCTTCTAAAGAAATCTAAGGTATTTTCTATTCTGAGGCACAGCTGGCTTTGACTCAGTCTGATTATGAGTAAATTAGTGTTGAAGTGCTAAGCTTGACTGGCAATAGGAAGACACAAATGAATTTGTAGTACCTGAAGATTTTGTAAATGAATCCATATTTGCATTGAGAGAGTTGGTTTGTATGTACTGAAGACAACTCTTGGTTCCCTAGGACATGACTGGGATTTTCTTATTCCCAGCTTCATCCATCGATGACCACATGGGCAGTTATGAGCAAAATCTCTCTGGAACAGCTGTTTCAAAATGTTTTTTGGACCTACTCAACTTTAAAAAATCATTTTAAGAATAATTATTTAGCTAGTAGCTGCCATTAATTTCCTAAGCTATTTGGCATTTTGAGCATGACGGATTTTCACAAAAAATTATACAAAAAGCTAAAAATTCAATTGAATTCAATTGTCTGTGTCGGTCGCAATCATCCAGCACTCCTATTCAAGGTATAGTAGGGGGATGGCATTATTTAATAATAAAACTTATCTAAGTGTTCCTGATTAATGAGCTTGTTGGATTTTTATTTAACTTCAAGAAAAAACATAATGGAAATATTAAGAGGATAAAAGAGAATGTAGCTGCTTATTCCTCTCAATTAAACACATCTGATTTAACAAGAGGTTAGGAGGTTTAGTTTGGTTTTTTGTTTGGTTTTGGGTTGGGGGTTTTTTGTTTGTTTTGGGTTTTTTGGTTTTGTTTTTTTGGGGGGAGGTTGGAGGGGTTTGTTTGTTTGTTTGTTTTTAAAACTTTTTGGGGTATTGTCATTTGAAAGATGGAAGGCCAGAAGTTGAAATGAAAATTAATGTAGTGTAAAAATTGCTCTTTTCAGCATCCAGTAAAAGACAGTTTGCTGTTATAGATTCCTATATCCTGTACATGCATAGGCTATACAAAGAGCTGAATGTTCTGAGAAAAGTTCTCAACCCTTATCCCATGAAAGAGAGTAATCTCATTCTATCTTCATGTCACCCAGTATTATGAACAGTCTGATGTCAATTCAGCTGCAAATTACAATCTAGTTTTAATAGTTCAAAACACCGTTATCCCTTTTACTGTCAATTGAAATGCGAAGACATTCTGAGGATGCATCCCTCAATACATTAAAACCTACAAAAGCATTTAGGATTAAGGTATAACACAAAACTATATTGTACCTTTTGGATTCTTTTTCCTCTTCACTGTACTTGCAAATTGAATAAGTCTATCTCAACAAAAAAAGACCATCCTGCAAAAATCCAAGTAGAAAACTTTCTACAGATACAGAAAATGATGCAGTGTGAATAAAAGTTAGTGAAATCTTGTTATACTGATTATCCTTTTATTTAATCTAATTCTGTGTGAGTTTTACTATGTATTTTTCCACAGTTTAAAAGACTGACAGAGTTCAAGGAACCAGTAGAGCATCTAGTTAGACCTCATATTGCACAAGACTGAGATATTACCAACCCTGAAAGAAAATCAGTGACTTGGTATATCTTGCAATTATGGAATGCTAGGTCATTCCTAATCTGTGCTCTCTTATATTTAGTCAGCATCGGGAAAGATAAAGCTAGTTTTGCTTGACTGTTATACTCCATGAACATGGTGCTCCAAAACTTATACACTTCTACTTTTCCCAACCAGCATGGCTCTAAGTTTCTGAAGATTGTTGATCTATTTTTCCAATGCTCAGGAGCTTCTCATCTGACACCTGTTCAGAACCTTCCTCTAGTTTCATTTGATAGTTATACTAACAGCTCTTGTGAAAAGCCAGACCTCTGAAGCTCCATGGGTACACAATAGTTAGCAAGGACTCCTTATAAGAATTCTCTTCTTATTTGGCATATACATTAATGTTTTAACATACAGGAAGACACACTGTAATATTCCTTGCATCCATACCTGGAGTTTCTTGAGTATGCTCTTGGTGCAGTCAAAGCCTTTCCCCTACCGGTAGCACTAAGGCTGAAGTCACAGATGGGAGCTGTCTGGAGAGCACTGTTTGCAATGGAGACATAAGGTCCTCCAGCATGTCCTGTACATACTGAGGCCCAAACTGCCTCATTTCCTTTTTTTTTCTCAACTGAACTCTTCTGTACTTCATAGTTGTGAAGCAGATTGTCTCACACTTTGACCTGACAATTCCCTCCGTCAGGCCTCAGAATTAGTACATCTCCAAGAACGTTGGACTGTGTCAGATCATCCGATTCATGACTATTAACCAGTTTTGCCACTTTTTGAACAGGCTATCTTGCATAATTGGATGTATCTGGTCCTATACATGATTTGCACTGGAAAGATGTGCATTTGTCATCACCTCATAGAGTTTTCAGCAGTAAGCTTACTTCTAAAATCTCTGTAGTTTAGAAAGAATAATTTCAGCAACAAAGGAGGACCAGCTGCTGCAGTTTAAATAGCCATTAATCTAAGAGTAGAATGGCTGACTGTGCAATGGAGGAGTACAATCTGAATTTTTCTTACGAAAGTTTACATATAATGGTTTTCTATCTGGGAAACTAGATTTTCACAATGATGTTGTAAAAGTGGAAATAAATTATAAATTGTTCAGCTCGACACCTTTCTTGAAGGGTGTCGCTGCCCTTCTATGTTCTCTGTGATAGTTTTCAGCACAGCTTTTAAATATGTCAAGAAAATATGTGGAGCACATGGGACAGGATGTATTTTCCTTCATTTTCTGTTCTGTTCCTGCTCTTTCAATTTCAGGATAACAGCTGGTGAAGGAAAACTTGAGCTTCTTACCCTATGCTTTTTCAGCAGAAAAACTAACTTCTTATTTCTCATATAATTCTGTTATTTAAATCTCTGTATTACTGCACACCTGACCTCCCTTGTGTTATTTTTAACTTAGTGCAAAGCAGAAAGATGTATTTTATCAACATCACCTGCTTAAACTAAAAAAGAAAAAATAACTGAGTTTAGTATTCTCTTACCTCTTGTGCAAGAAGAAAAAAAATGGAAATAATGAGCTGTAAGGTAGTAAAAAATTTAAGAGGGAAATACAAAGATATTTCTAAATACTAATGTAAAGTTTTTTAATTATTATTATTTACCAAGTACTTATTAAAAATGGATTTATATTACATTTAGTTGGTCAGTTATTTTTGCTGGATTTTGGAATTTCCACAACTTCTACTGTGGCCGTACACTGTAAGAAAACTGCAGGTGTTCAAAAGTAACATAGTCAGTCCCAGCATCAGTCCTTCTGGAGAGACATTAAAAGTGTGCTGTGACAGCTCTCATGAACTCAACAGCAAGAATCCTTTTAAAGGGGTAAAGCCTTTTAACTGAGTTGCAAAAAATCTTTGACATTTCCCATGTCAACTGTGTCCCTAAAGTAAGTTACTATTGTCACATACAAAGTTCAGATGGCAAATCTATTCCTTTTTCACTCTAGGATATCAATTTAGAAACTTGTATTAGATTCAGTGACCTTTGGCTATGTTTATGTTATTTTGCGATGCCTGAGAGATTTTTCAGCTGTTATAAAGCAGCAGAGAATAGCACTGTGTTTTTGGAAGTTTAAACATATTCTGTAGAAAAATACAGGTGAGCAACTATCCATCTTTGGATTCTTTTTTCCTGTTGCTTACTCTAACGAGTAACTGACAAGGTAGTTGCCAATTTAACCTAGTACTGCATCAAGCAGTCATGTGACACAGAGTAGACTTTGATCTTCATACCCTTAGTACGAATTTTATGTCTAGAATGCACTTTCTTGAGGTAGCTGTTTCTTGTAAAAAAGTTATTAAGCCACAAAATCAAAATGTAAGGTTTTTCATCTTTCTGCCATGTTATTTTAGTAGTCCAGAGTAGCTATATGCCCTCACTTTTCAAAAGCTACAGTTTTTGGTTTTGTATGTAGAGCTCAAAAGAAAGAAGAATCATAGAATCACAGAATGTTCAGAGTTGGAAGATCATCTGGTTCCAATCTCCCTGTCATGGGCAGGAACACCTCCCACTTGACCAGGTTGTTCAAGGCCTTATCCAGCCTCATCTTGAACACTTCCGTGGATGGGGGATCCACAGTTTCTCCGGGCAACCTGTTCCAGTAACTCATCATCCTCAGAGTGAAGAGTTTCTTCCTAATATCTAATATCTAATATCTAATCTAAATTTTCCTTCTTCCATTTTTGACCAATTATTCCTTGCCTCTTTATAGAATGCATTGTGTGTTTCTAAGCATTAAAATGGCAAGCATTAATTTCAACAATATGTAAGTTTTATCTTTCACTTAGGTTTCATGTGTAGAAATAATAGTCAGGGTATTACAGTGAAGAAAAATACTTTGATATGTAAAGGGTATTTCATCAGTGGTTGTTTAGTGAGTTGTTCTTCAAATATAATATTGCATTAGTCTATTATAAGAAATATGATCTGGAGCTTTAATGTATCTAATAACAATCTCAAGATTGTCACAGTGATAGAGATAGCAGACCATCAGTGTGTTTCGTTTAATATGTATCTGGGGCAGTCATTAGAACAGATGACTGAGGGTTAGGATACTCTGTTACAGGTCTTCACTGAGACAGGATATGTCCATAACTTCCATAAAACTGGCTTCTACTGTTTCACATATTAAATGGAGATATCACACACACTAGACTAGACTGAGGTCTATGCATAAGGAATAACATAGAAGCAAGATAGAAAAAGTCCCTGAATATAGCCAGTGTACTTCAGAGTGAGCAAGTACAAAGAGCCACCACAATGTGAACTTCTGTGAAGGGCAGACTGCACTGACTATGGCTGGTAAGCTCCTCTTCTCCCACTGGTTTGTCAGACGGTCTCAGCTTTCCCTCTTATGAGTAATTGGCAAACAAATATGATGTTACTGAAATAGGTGAAGTTGCCCACCAGATGCTGCAGATTACTACACTTTGTTGTCAAGAATGCCTAAAAATATGTGCTCCTAACCATTATAGTAACAGTTCTGACAACTCTTTCAGATCAGAGAGGCAGTGGAGGTTCATTAGCCTTCCAGAACAATGGGGAAGGCTCTTTCACTTACTATATCACAGCTGCCTCCTTTGCTCTTGATTTCTCGTCTCTATAGATCTATGATCACCTGATTTCTTTTCAGCGTTACTGTCTACCTCAGCCAACTCTGTCAACCTTTGTTTTTTTAACCCCTAACATCCTATAGTAAGTTGCACTCATTCCCTTAATACCCCTTAAAGATTGAGAGAATAAGTTTGCTTTCTTTCTGTGAGACCTATGACACTCTTTTTTCCCCCCTCTGCACCCCTTCTTGTCAGTTACAAAAAGCTGGTGGAACTACCCCAAGGCCTTGAGTGATTTGTTCAGTTGTGTTCACTCAGTTGGTGAGCTGAGAGATATGGTCATAGAAATTATCTCTGTTATCTCTTGTTCCTTAGGTTCTGTGTATCTCAGTGGGGTTTATTACTTTTTATGTGTCTTCTTTTTGGTTTTTTTTCAACAATATTCTTAAAAAATGTCCCTCCATTACAGGTGTTACATATCTTTTACATTTCCCATAACTTTTACCTTCCACATAACCTTACATCACTTATTAATATTAATACCATGTTTGAGCAACTAGAGCTCATCTTCTTAAGAAAACTGATCTAGAACAAAAAAAGAAAAATAAAAAAGAAAAATAAAGCCAGTCCTCTCTGAGTCATTTATTAACAGGATTTAGAGGATAACATCACCCAGTGTTCTTCTAAGCAATATAATGTGTTTTTCGCAGACTCTGAAGAGAACAACAACCACAGAGAAATAATTTGATTTTTACACAGTATTTTGCTAGTAGAAGAAATGCACTGATATTAAAACAAAAACACCCATGGTAACAATAAATAACTAGCAACTTGGATTATATAATAGTTTACGTGAAGACTAAAGAACAACTCCAGTCCTGTGGGTTTTTAAAATACCCAATAAACTTCAGATCTTTTAGTGCTCCTTTGACATCTTTTTTGCAACAGCAACTGAGACAGTCTGCATATTCTTCACAGAACTCCTAGTATTCAGCAAAAACTAGTAAGCAAAAATATTTTAGCTGCAACACACTACATTTCCCAAGGTATCTTCTTGAGCTGTTTCTTAGTAATTTTAGTGCTGTAGTGCCTTATGTGACACGTTACACATGAGACTTCATTTCACATGATGTTCTTTGGCTGTGAATCAGAAATTATTGAAAAAACTCAGTTTTCAATAATAATTTTCTCTTTCAGAAAGAGGATACACAAACCATTATGTGAAGGAAAAAACAAACAAACAAACAAACAAAAAAAAGGGCAAAGTTGTTTAAATTTTGATTGATTAAAAACATTTGAATTGTTGTAGAAAGCCTGTCAAGATACTTCAAACACCACAACTCCTTTTCAGAGGCAGCTTACCCTTCCCTGTTTTGTCCCCAGGTAACACAAGACAGACCTGTTCCTTCACCTTGAAGTACTCAGATTTTTGAATGAACTATGAATTTGATAGACTTCTTTGATCTAGAGCTCAAAACAGTGAAAGAGTGGGGAGGTGGGATTTAAAGCCATTTTTGCTTTCCAAGAATTACATCAAAAAAGCATCTTACGTTCTATATAGCAAAATATATGGATGAATTAAAATGGTTTCTGAATGACATGGCATAGGCTGTTACAGCCTACAAACCTTTAAAACTGTTGTGGAAAGAATCACTATTGCATCTTACATAGGACAACACAGAAAAGAACATATCTTCTTAGAAATTGGTGGTGATTTTATTCATTGAAGATTCCTAACAGTTCAGAAATTGAGGCAACTTCCCTCTGAATTCCATCCCCTCATGCTGAGACAGCCAGCCAGTCCAAAGGTCCAAATATCCATGAGGTCTACTGCAGGTATTTTTTGAGAAACCGGGAAAGAAGTTGCTGCTTCTGGATGCAATAGTAAAAAAGAATTATTGCACAGATAACTATTGTTTCCTGACATTATTTTTCCATAGAGAAGATCTCATCCTTTTCTGAACTATATTCAAAACCATTAAATACCCCAAATTAAATCTTACCTTATCTAAAATACTGTGTACCTTCTTTCCTAGTATATGGAAAACAGGACTAAGTAACAGGTGCACAACGTAGACACATGGATGGCTTAAAACTGCGCTGTCTTTCAAAACTCATCCTCTGAGAGTAAACTTTTTATGCTCACATATTATATTTCTTCTCATAGGACTGATTTCTAATAGATTGCTTTTCACCTTTTGCTTGCAGAAATGCACATTGCATTTGTCACCATTGAATTTTTTTGTTTTGTGTGATCATTTCTGCAATTTATCAAAGTAATTTTAAATTCTAATTTTTTTCAACCTACCTGCAGCCTCACTTGGTTTTCCATCATTTGTGCATTTAATAAGCTTCTTTTTACTTTAGTATCAAATTCATTAATGACAAGATTTAAGTAAGACAGATTCTGAGCAGACCTCTTGTACTGTGGGCGGCAATTCATTGATAGCTACCCTTTGGATTACAGGTTTCCAACAAGATTTACACCCACACTGTAGCAGACTTTATCCAGATCATCCTGTAATAAAATTTTGTCTACATCGTGTCTTCCTAACCTGCCTATAGAGTATCATGTAGGACATCATTCAAAGTTTTTATTGTGATATGAAACATGTTTCTATGTTTCTGTGTTTCCATTCTATCTGCAAGTTTCATTACCCCACTGTAGAATAAAATTACATTGATTTGACGCATTTAATTTTTTACAAATCCGCATTAGCTGCTATTAATCCTGTAATCTTTCAGTCTCTTCTCTACTTGGAAATGGTTTAGTTACTTGTATCAAGGTTACTCGGGGTCCACAAAGAAGAGGAAAAATCTGTAAAATCCCCATGAAATCCTCCAGCTCACTTTCTTTTACCATTCTTAGGGTTAGTCTGCATTTAGGTTTCCTCTTATCCCTATGAATTTTCAAAAATAACTGCCAATGAATGTATTTGTTTCAGTCATTTCCATAAATATTTTAGAATTAAATTTACCATGGTCAGCTTATCTTACCAAAATGTATTCACACCTGTTTTCCCCTTGCTCTAGGCTGAGATCTTTTCCCACTGGTGTGAAATAATCAACTGTGAAAGCCAGTGCTAATAGGTGGGGAATTTTGGAAAGGCAAGTTTCAAAAAGGGCATAAAATGCATGGGTTTTCTTAGCTGTTAGTAGTTTTCTTCTCTGTTGGGTAATGAGCAGGGAATTTTTTCTACTCTTCTGCTAGCATGCTGTGCATACGTTATGGTGATATGTCTTGTTGATTTCATGGGTTTATGCCTTGGTCTTTCTACATGATACCTATGTAATTTTAGCAATCTGATTTTTACTTCTCTTCCTGGATTTTTCTTTTGCTTGAAGTAACTGATGAAATCATTAGTTGAATCGATTGCTTCTTATCCTTCCTCTTCACTGTGCTATAAGATTGTGACTCTGGCTTAAAAGTCATGTATAACATGACATTCTTTGGAACAGGTGATGCCTACACATGAGTGGATGTGATGGATACAAATTTAAGAGGGAGATATATAGCTAATACAGAGCGAATTAACTTTTTCTAAATCAGCTGTATATCTAACTTACATAGCATGCAGAGTCATTGGTATTGTTGTAGTTTATCAATTAAATATTTTAAGAGTAATACAAGAACCTTGCCTAAGAGAGCATTAATGTCTTTTTTGTCTCTCACCTGTTTTTTATAAAGCCTGTTTTATAACCCTTCCACTGGTTCAATAACTCTGTTTTGCAAACAGTGCTAATAGTAGTCAATTAACTAGCTGGCATTTGACAAGACCTAGAAACACCTAACAAATTACCAACTGAGTCACTACACGAGCAGGAATTTACAGCTATGAACAATGCTGCCGTTTCTATTTATAAGTGTTTCTGACTGTTTTTGTTTTGATTACTTACACACACGTGCACATAAGCGGGACTCATCAGCTCATTGTGGCTGGAAAGTTGACTCAGTCTGGCAGCTGATGCATCTACAGCAGATCAGCTGTTCCTTCATTAAAAGCTGTCACTGTAGTCTGTAAGAATTATTATAATTTATATTGCATAATTCAGTATTGCTGGACAAGTGTGGATCCCCTTATACTGAAAGCATTAAATAGTGTCAGTGTTTACGTAATAAATGACATCTAACAAGGCACAGTATCTTGGTCCTTTGTAATTAATAATATTTTCTATTAATTCTGGACAAAATATGACCACTCATTCTACAAAAAGAAGTGATCTAACAAATAATATGCAAGGAGATAAAAAATCTCAAGCTCATACTGTCATACATGCAATCAGTGATCAATGAAGGAACGTCTGCTTTACACCTCAGGCTGTGAAATTTTGCCACATTTTATTTGAGAAGAAAGGTTTTGGGGGTCAATCTGAGCTCCCATTCTTTTGTGATTTCATCAGAAGAGAGAACTTTTGAGACCTCCATGTCCTGAGATCTGCAATGAAACTCCCATAGCACTACAGCACCTGCTTGTAGCCAGCAATTTCTGTATCTTTAGCCTTAATGTGCCTGATTCTGTGATATGCCTGATTCAAGAGGTGCAGCTGCTCTTGTGCAGAGAAATTCCTTTCCATGAGAACGTGCCATTGCACAAAACAGCTCTCTATCAAACTCCAGCTCCTACTTCATGAAGCTTTTCCCATGCTGAGAAGAGCATAAAGAACCATTATATTTCTGAAGTTGAATATGTATTTCAAATTCACAGAGCTTAGCTTTATAGAGTGTAATGTTCCCACAGGCACTGACTGAGAGCAAAATGGGCAAGCTTTAGATTCTAGTCTTTTTTACTTATACACTCAAAGAATATGCTGGGGAAGCTAGTAACTAGCTAGTCACTGCTCTGCTTTTGGGAGGCAGAGCGCGGAGGTGCTCCAGGCTGCTTTTTGTAGCACCTATGTTATCTGCTACTGTCAGAAGCTATTGCTGTCACAAGGCAGTGGAAAAGGGTGAGCCAAGGAAGGGTGGAAATTGTCCATTCGTTGATCTCTTCTGTCTATTGTGATGAAGGTCTCTTAAAACCGTGAGGGTCAAAATTGTTTCTTCCTGCCCCGTGCCCATACCCATGCAAGCACACATGCATATACATCTACATCTAAAATGCCAGGAAGGAAGACATAGGGTAGCATGTTCATTGCTGTTGGGAATGACATTCTCCTATTATTTCAATGGCAAGATAAGGACCTGGAAATCCTTTACCCTGCATCTGTGTATGAAAGGGGAAGGAGGAAATGCACCTCAGGCAGGTTAAGTTTCTGAATGCCTTGTCAGAGTCCTGGAAAGTCCACTTTCTCCTCCTTCATCTTTTGGAGCCAGGGCTCCCCAGTTTCAAAATATTGAACATGAGGCAACAGTGTGCCCAGGTGTCCAAGAAGGCCAATGCCATCCTGGCCTGTATTAACAATGGTGTGGCCAGCAAGACCAGGGCAGTGATTGTCCCCCTGTACTCAGCCCTGGTGAGGTCACACCTCGAGTACTGTGTCCAGTTCTGGGCCTCTCATTACAAGAAAGCCATTGAGGTGCTTCAACGTGTCCAGAGAAGGGCAACAGAGCTGGTGAAGGGTCTTGCGAGTAAGTCGTGTGAGGAGCGGCTGAGGGAGCTGGGGTTGTTTAACCTGGAGAAAAGGAGACTCAAGGGACACCTGAAAGGAGGTTGTAGCTGGGGGGGGAAGGTGGGTGTCAGTGTAGAGTCATGACTGCTGATAAAGATACAAGGAGTCAGTTATGTGCAGATAAGATGTCTTAATAATCTTTATTTTCTCATCTGCTTTTTTATACCCCTTGCTAGCAGCAAGCAGTATCCTTATTTTAGGTAAGCAAGCAACAGAGTTTTTATTGGCTAGGTTCTATGGGCAATCCATTTGGCAAAGCTAAAGGCCTTATTGCAGTTCCCATATCCTAGGCCTACCAACTTTACAGTCTACCTTTGTTTTCTCCATTAGGGCTGCGTACTGACTTCCTTATCACCAAGGATACACCCAAAAGTTTGCCAAGTCGGCATCTTCATCCTGGGAGCTAATAGACCCGCTATTAACCCCTTCAATAGGGGTCAGTCTCTTCTGCCAAATAACAAACAACAGGACGAAAGGAAACAGCCTCAAGTTGTGCTAGGGGAGGTTTAGATTAGATTAGATTCAATATTAGGGATTTTTTTTCCTGGAAAGGGTTGTAAAGCATTCGATCTGACTGTGGTGGAGTCACTATACAGTGGAAGTGTTCAAAAATCGTGTGGACATGGCTCTTGAGGACACAGTTTAGTGGAGAACATGGTGGTGGTGCTAGGTTGATAGTTGGACTTGATTATCTAGAAGATATTTTCTGGCCTAAACAATTCTATGATTCTATGGTACTGGCAGACAATATCAGTAGGCAAGAAGAAAAGCAGGAAGCAATGAGAAGGGCTGAAAAGGGGAACACTGTGCACCCCATGCCCAGCACTCAAAACAACCCTCACCACTCAGAGACCTGGACCACCCATGTCACATGGGTGCTCTGGTTATAACTGGAAGAAGCTGAATGAGCTAGGATTGGGCAGCAGAGGGGCTGGGGTAGAAATATTTGCTGTACGTCCTCTGGACGTAGTCAAATGATGGGGAGTATGCAGACTGCATCAGAGCTGCTATCACCCCTGCTGTAGGGCCTTTTCCCCTGTCGTTGGCCTGATTTTAGATGCAGTGTAAGACTTAGTTCTAAATGCATTAGAACAGACATTTTTGTATTTTAAGATACACTCAGGTATCATTTTGGACACTATTTGGCAGCTTCTGGAAAACAAATAAGGGTTTTAAACCTAGAAACAAAAATGAAGCTAGTATTATTTTCAAAGGAAAAAATATTGAAAAGTTTTTTGTTTTATGTTTGAAAACCACCTTATCAGAAAGTACCAGTGGTTAATTTTCCTAACATTTTATGTGTGTAACATGAAGGTACAATAAAAAATTGGGAAAGGTAAAAACAATCATAGATTGTTAGATAGACCATATGGTGAGGGCAAACCTTGAAAGACAATAAAGTCATCATCTTCTGGCCTTTAATCTTCATTTGTTTTCCTGGTTTTTTGTAATGTGCCCTGTGGCAGCATTATAAATCTTTTTCCTGTGTAATAAGTCTTACTACTTCTTTCCTTGCAATTAAAAAGGGTGGTTTATGTTTATCAGCCTTTCCAGACAACACAGATCCTATCTAACGTATATCTGAAGCAGTAAAAAGATTGAGTGTGTAAGTGCCTCATATAGTGTGATACATAAAATCAAACATTAATAAAGGCTTTTGACAACCTCCATCTGTTTAATCTTCACACTTCTTCCTCTGCTTTTTTAAGAGATAAAGTCTTGAAATATTTCAGCATTTCCTCTAACTCCTCTAGTCTGCCAATTTTTTTTTGTAGATCAGAAAATCTCAGTTTCTGAGTTGCTTAGTCCTATGACCAAAACAGAGAACTGTGGTTTTTTGGGGTCATGGGTGTTATTTTTGTGTCTCTGGAAGACACACAGAAAATATCTTGGAGCACTTCTGAATCTGAGGATGAGTTGCTGGAAAGAGTTGACTATAGGGTCAAGGAAAGTGTGATTGCATATACCAAGATGTAGGAGTAAAAAGGACTGAGAAACTCTTGAATAGAATATCCAGTCATAAGGCTCCACTTGATCTGAAAATAGAATTACCATTTCACTCTTGCAAGCATAAAGTATTAGTGCAGGTTTTCCTGATGAAATTTGTTGAATGTCCATCTCAGTAGCTAAGGCACAGGAACTGCAGATCTTGTTCACAAGAATTCTCTTTTCACAAGTGTAATCTTCTCTAACATAAATCAGATAAAGAAAATTTAAAGTAAGTATCTAAATTTGTGGTTCTGTCTCTATACTTACACCCCTGACACTGCAACTACATTTCATAATTATGCTGTTTTCAAGTTCAAAACTAAAATCAGATTTTTCCAGGTTTAAAAAAACCCTAAAAACTAAACAACAAAATCACCCAGATAAATAGGAAGTATGAATCCACAGGCTGAAAATGAGCAGGTTTTCCTCAGTTCTAGTTCTTGTGTGTCTTCTAAGAATTACTTGCTGCTTTCCTGTAAGCACAAGCATTGGGCTACAGTTTCATGCTCTCAGGGAGTTTAATTGTAGGAAAAATAGATACGGGATTCATACAGGAGAAAAAAATATTGGAACTATACACTTTGAAATGTGAAGAAATAGTCTTACAATTAAACACATCTCAAGAATTTTCTTATCAGCTAGTGAAATCCTTGACAAAATTCAACCCTTTCCTTGTATTATTTCCATTTTATACAAATAATTATTTTTTTTTCATTTTCTAAAAATGGTGTCAATCTTCTATTTCAAAAAATGAAAAAAGCAATGAAAAAATGATAATCAACTTGTTCATGCGTTGCTATGAGAAGAAATTTGGTGATATTATAACTGCCTTAACCTAGCATAAACTTTTATTCTTCGTGAAGATGTAATCTCTTGTCCCACAGAGATGAAAAATCCCTTAAATTATTGTTTTCTGCTGTACTTTCATAGGTGATGCCATACATGTCACAAAAAAAATGTTCTTACCAGTTTTAATTTTTCATAGATGTTAATTCTAATGTGTGTAAGGGGAAACCAATTTTAAGAAGAAATAATATGTCTTAGAAAGTGACTCTATCTGTAGCATAAATGTATTATGAATTCGTTTTCATATAATCAACTTATTTCCTGTATTTTCACGATGTAGCACAGCACTTCTGAACAGCATCCAAACCAAGTAGGACCAAAACAAACATCTGTCTGTTATTTATAAAGAAAGATCAAGCAGACAATTTTATTTTGTTCATTTCTTTAAGGAAGAATTACTTCCCTAAAATTTTAACCTATGATCCAACACAACAAAATACTTAAGAGCAGACTATGAATGATGTCAATGCAGTAAGCATGTCTTGCTAAAATAGAAGCTGTGAGTATTTCTGTAATTCCAAAAAGGAACCCTACTGAAGACTAATGATCAAAGAAAAACGATAGGTGTCTAACAGAATGTTTCTCCCACACGACCAGTGTGTTCAACACTGATTCATAAACAAATACAGATAGTAGAACCAGTTAACCTCTTCTCATTTCCTAAACTGGAAAAGTGTCATTGCAGTTCTGCTACAATTATATCCCTTGGAAAATTTCAGAGGAACTTCCCTGCTGAAGTAGCTCTGAAGTAATCTTTTTCTGAATCAATACAGAAGGAAATGTCCAAGGAGTTCTCACAGCACTTTTGCTGGTGTTCATATCACAGATGTCTCAAACAGCTTTAAGGAAGTTTTCAAGAGTGAACTGGGCAAAGCCCAGGGCAGCCTGATCTGTATTGAACATTGACTTTGCATTAAGTAGGGGTCTGGTAGGAGATATCTCCCAAGATCCTTTCCTAACTGAGTAAACCTATCGCTCAGTTACCTCAATCAGATTTTTGAAATGTCTATTTATGACAAAAAAACTAAGCAAAAGTGTGGTAAAGTATTCCATTACTTATGAATCAAAATTAGCTTTATGAGCCTGCAGCATTATCTACTTTTGACATATCAGCATAGTTCAAAAGTGACTTCTGGACCAGAAGTGACATTCTGACTGATTGCCACGCACCTAGAGAAGAGTGAGTAACAATTGTTCAAAGAGATCCATGCCACCTAAACATCCAGATACCTCTATATGTGTTTGATCTCTCCTTCCTCTGTAAAGTAGTCTGTCTCTTTTTTTTATATGATGTACTTTAATGTCCCTCATTCTCAGGTGATGTTTCCATATATTCTGCTAGGTCAAATTTCATTTCCATGTTCTGCTACTTTATGATCATTGAAAATATTTCATTCTTTAATGACTGAAAAGAAATTGGATTATTGTCATTCTATCTTAGAAATTGCATTACATTATATTTCTTTCAAATTCTAGATCTGCATATCTTCTCCCATACCTGTTAGAACAAAAATTTTACAGTAAAATGATGGTTGGAAGAAAAAGGTGAAACCATATGTTCTCATAATAAAGACAAAAATATTGTTCAAACTCAGAGTTTTCTTCTTTTTATGCACAATTTTGATTACAATGTAAAGAATTTAGGTTCTGGTGAGCAGGGTGGAGGAATGAGAAAGTTAAAATTCAAGGCTATTTAGTAAGGTAATGTGTTAGGTTATTTAATAAGGTAATATGTTAACCATAAGATCGTATTCTGCTGTTGAAGATACCATCCTTTTTCCATAGGCACACTGGGAATGGTCAAACTGTATGTTTTTGTTGTTGAGTAACTAATGTGTGCTAGCACTTTTATTAAGTCACAAGGAATTCTCATGATAACAAGGTAATTTCTCCAAAAGACAATGAACCTCCATATGCACTTTATCCATTATCCACCTGGATAATCCTCACTAATGAAACAAAGTAGAGGAAGACCTTGTGTTGTCTGGACAGGTTCTTAAGTGAGAGTAAATACATACGACAACACACTAGAGGGTCTATCATCCTTGACACTTCTGTCATCATGCTTTAGTATAGGGTTCACAAATGGACTTAACTGTCCAATCCACTCATTATCGTTATTTATTTCCTTCTCATCACTGTGACTCTCATATTACATGACTCTTAAGAATGACTTCATACCCATATTCTTCCTTCCAGGCCTTTCCTAACAGGTGGCAAAGGATAACTGTAGTTGTTTTCCTTAGCTTTCTTCAGACTAAGCAAGGGCCTCTCCTATGCTTTCCTCACATTTTCTCGTAATGCCTAACTCCAGCGTTTGTCAAAGGGTCTTGTTTGCAGTAGATGGCCCCAACAGTGCTTAGAATATGAGTACTCCTGACTTACCTAAAGTCTATCTGAAATTATTCAAAAACAGTCAAGCATAAAGAGATATGCGTTTGTTTGTGTATGTGTGTATATCTCTCTGTGTTATAGGTACAAAGGAGAGTTGCCATTCTTATGGGAACAGCAGTGCTTAGAAGTTCTTGAAAACAGAGAAAATGGAAATACCAACAATTTTCCTAAGAAAAAATGAAAATGTCTCCTTTTTTTTATGAATGCTACTTCTTGCATGGAAACTTTACCTAAAAAAGACAGTCCCTCTCCTGCTAACTGAAAATCCACTCGTTTTTAAAACTAAAACAAGGACTAAGAATAAAGCCAGTAACTATCACAGAAGAGTTTTTCTAGGTGAATGGTTTTGTTCAGCTCCTTCTGTGCATTTTTTTAGATTCAGATGGTCTTTGTAGCATAATCTGAATTGTGTTACAGATACTGCATAGATCCCTTCTGTGTTTGATCAGTTGGTTTCTGCTTTACCTTTCTTTCTTACACATAGTGTTGTCAATTATAATATTCATTTCAGCCAGATGGATAAAAATCTGAGGTTCCCTATCCATGAATGAGTATATTCCTATAGCACCATCATGCGAGTGCACTGCTGAATCAAAGATCGCAATTCTTGTGGAGAATCAATATGTTGTTTTGTTTGATCTGAGATAACACCTTAGTTTCCATTTATGTGAACCTCAAAGATCTTTGAAGATTACTTTGCACAACTGTTTTTTTCTTTTCTCAGAATATGATGAAAAATTACTTTATATTGGCAAGCATTTTTAGGAACAAAAATCTGTAGAATTTTATACAAAGGAGATAATACTTCAGGTATGACAGTGGCTGGTCATTCTGCAAGGAATGATTTTTCCTTACTTTCAGCCTACTTAAATCATTTAACTCTATCATAACTTGCAAATGTCGCATCCCAAAGAATAATAAGTTTAAAGTAAAAGCATTTAGTGAGGAGTTTAGTTCTTGCAACTAAACAATATCATATATTTTGAGCATTAGAAGCTGAAAAGGAAAGTGAAATAATTTCAGTGGAACAACTTTCACCTTGATTTAAAAACACTAAGAAATTAACAATTCATGACTGGTTAGTACTTGCATTTTATAGCAATACATGCTTTCAGGAATATGAAACCAAATCACCTCATAACATTAGTTTCAGAATACAAATGTACTAGTAAATAAATATATCATAGTGTCAGCTGGTAAGGAAATAATGTATACCCAGCTTGGGGAAGGTTCAATAATTAGTAAATATCGGTACTATTTCACTGTGATGAATGATGGCTGAAAAACCAGCCAATGGAACTCCCTTCAGCCATATAGTAAGCTATCATAAAGCAGATATCTTTACTTAAATCCTTGTTAATTTAGCATTTAAATAACTATGTCACCTAAGGAGGAGACCAGTCGTATATTCATATAACAAAGAAAACTCTGTATTCATATAAATCAGTATGTGACATTATACTGGGTGATATAAAAATTACCAAGTGATGCATCTGACTCAAAACTCTTAAACTTTACCTGC